>NC_080079.1:57046112-57348612 GCF_949987535.1 Balaenoptera acutorostrata
AGGTTGGAAACCCCACCAACTGACTGTTCCACAGAATGGCCTGGATTATATGCCATTCATCAAAGCAATGGGAGATGTGCTGGTGAGGAGGTCCAGCGTCAGGAGGAGTTCACTGGGGGTGTGGTCTGCAGACCAGGCATGGCCATAGGAGATATTGTTACAGACCTGCTCTCCCTGCCAACAACTGGGATCCCAGGAAAGAACAGAGGCCAGTGGGTGGGGCTTATCTGTTGGAAGCAGGGTGGGCACAATGATTGCTGTGACCAGTAAGGTCAGAATGGCAGACGGGTGTGCCTAACCTGCAGATTTATGGGTGTGGCTGGAGAACAAGGTGTCCCTAAGGCAGGGTGACCAACGGTGCTGGTGTATTCAGGACTGAGGGGGTTCCTGGGAACAGGTCTTTCGGTGCTAAAACCAAGAAAATCCCACTCAAACTGAGATGAGTACGTCACCCTCCCCTCGGGGTAGAAGAAGCTAACAGAGGCATCGCTCAAATCTACAAAATCAGAAGAATTCAAAGATGAATGCTCAGTAGGCTAAAAGCTGTCCCCGTTAAAGACAAAAACAAAAACCCTATGATCCTTTGCCCAGTTTCTGGATCTGAGACGATTTTCAGGCTGGGAACCCACTGACTGAAGGAGAGGCTAGGTGTCCATAAGGAAGACTCTGCATCACCATGGAGACTGGGTTCAGCGATGACTATCCTAGTCCTTGGGGGTTTATATACTGAGGAATGACAAATACTCAGAGCTGACATTGATAAACAGTGACTCAAAGTCATCGTGGCCACCACTGGAGTGGGTGCTCGTGGGGTCAGGTTATAAATTACACTCCTGGAACAGATCTGACTCATGTGGATCTACAGCATTCACTGAGCCACTCTGGGATGTTTCCCCAGTCCTTAAATGCATAGTGATAATGGATATACCTGGCAGCTGGCAGATCCCTTGCATTGGTTCCTTGCATTATGGGGTACAAGGTATCCTGGTGGGAAAGGCTGAGTGGAAGCCTCTGAAACTTCTCCACCCCACCCCCAGTTAAGATGGAAAGGGAAATGGCAGAGATTAGTGCCACCTTTAAGGTCCTACAGAATGCAGGGGTGGTGGTCCCCATCATTTTATCATTTAATTCACCAGCAGGAGCCTACATAAATGAGACGGATCTTGGAGGATGAGGGTGGACTACCACAGTCAGACCAAGTAGTAGCCCTGATTGCAGCTGCTGTGATTCTGCTAGAGCAGATAAAGACGGCTCTGGGTATATGGTGTGTGCTCACTGATGACACCAGGAAGGAGGGCCAGGCAATTCACATTCTCATGGAGGTGGAAAAGCAGACACATTTATGGTCTTTCACCAGGGTTAGTTAACTCTTTTATCCTCTATCATCATAGAGTCCCAAAGGTCTAGAACTGCCTAGACAATCTGTAGAACATCTCATTGGTCTGTGGAATTGATGACATCAAGTCAATAAACCTGGCTAAACAAGAAGTTGCAAGGATGTTGAAGGCCTTGGTAAGACATGTGCTCCAGGGAATGGGAGATCAGCCTACAAAGATTTAGGGAGCCACCTCTTCCGTGATGCTTTTAGGGGTTGGTGTTCTGGGGCATGCTAGGACATCCCTTCCAAAGTAAAGGGCAAATTATTACATCTTAAATCTTCCACCAGTAAGAAGGAAGTATAACACCTAGTGGGTCCATTTGGGTTCTGGAGGCAGTATATGCCACACTTGGGAAAACTGTTCCAAACCATGTATCAAGTGACATGGAAGACCCATAACCTTGTGGGAAAGATTCCTGTAGCAGGTCCAGGTCGCTGTGCAAGCAGCCCTGCTGTGTGAGCCACAAGGCTGGGTCGACTCCATGGTATTACAGGTATCTGTGATGGGAAAAGAAGCTATGTGGAGTTTATGGTAAGCTCCAAAAGGAAAATTACTGCATAGGCCCCTAGGGTTCTGGAACAAGGCCATACTACCTGCAGTGGAGAATTGTAGCTCTTAACATGCTACTGGGCATTGGAACAGATGGAGCCTTGACCATGAGACATCAAGTGACCATGAAGCCAAACGTGTTCAGCATAAACGGGGTTCATCCCGAGCCACCAAGTCATAAGACTGGTGTAATGTGGAGGTGGTACATCTGGGATCAGGCATGATGGAGCCAGATGACTCCAGGAAGCTGCCCATGAAAGAGACCCAAACCCCCAGGTCATGCCTATCGCTGTTTTTCAGCTCCCACCTGAGCCTTCATGGGTGGAGTACCTTAAGACTAGCTGCTGGAGTAGAAAAAAAGTCAAGTTCTGTTCATGGATATGTTGACTTGATATATAGGTAAAAGCTGGAAATGAACTGCTGCTGTGCTACAGTCCTACTCAGGGGTGGCCCTGAAAACCAGCAGAAAGGGGAAATCCTCCCAGTGGGCAGAGCCCCAAGCAGTATACCTAATCATCAGTTTTGTATATAAAGAGAAATCCCTGAGGTAGAACACATATGGGCTCATGGGACGCAATGAATAACTGAGTTCTTGGTCACAGTCTTGGAAGGAGAAAGATGAGAAGTGATGAGAAGGTCCAGGCAAGAGACACATGGATGAAACTATGGGAGTGGTCACGTGGTGTGAAGATCTTTCTATTACATGTTACCATCCACGAGAGAGCATCCACCCTGGAAGAGGCACCATGTGGACAGAATGACTCTGATGCCATGATGCCAACCAGCCTCTGCCATTTGGCCACCCTCATGCTGGCACAAATGGATGTCCTGGGGCCAGAATAGAGGCTACACATGATCCCAACAGCAAGGGCTCCTGACGCATCAAAGCTGGCCTAGATACTGCCATTGTCCAATGTCTCTGCTGCCAGCAACATGGACTAATGCTGATACCCCAATATGGCACTGTCCTTCAAGGAGATCAACTGGCCACTTGCTGGTAAATTGATTACTTTGACCCCCTTTCACTCTGGAAGTGGAATTGATTCATTTTGATTTGAACTGACATAAATTCTGGGTATAGGTTTACCTTTCCTGCCTTGCAGGGCCTCAGCCTGCACCAAGTCTGATGGCTTATGCAGTATTTGACCCACCAACTCTGGATCCCATACAACATCAAATCATATGATTCAAGAAAATCACTTTAAGACACAGGAGGTATGGCAGTGGGCATAAGAGCACAGGATCTTTTAGGTCCATCACAAACTGTACCCCCAGACACTGCCACCTGATAGAGTGATGGAACAGCCTTTGAGTGTACTGCTGGGGCACCAGTTTGGAGATGATGTCTATGAGTATGGGATATCATTCTCCAGGATGCATAATGGACTCTACATCAATGACCACTTTATGGTGTTACATTTCCAGGAGACAGAATGAATGGGTATGGGTAACGAGAGGTAGAAACAGGAGGGTGTCTGTTTACCATCACTGCCAGAGACCCACTTGGGGAATCTGTGCTTCCTGTCTCCACAACACTAGGCTGTGTGGGTCTGGAAGTCCTGGTTTTCAGAGGAGGAATGTTTTCACTAGGAGACACAGGAAGAGTCTCGTTAAACTTTAGGGTATAGTGTCACCCAGTCTCTTTGGGCTGCTTATTTATATTGAGAGACCAGTAGGCAAGGGGAAAATTCACTAATGTAGTAGGGTTAAGGGACCTTGATTGTCAGGCGGAAGTAAGGTTATTGCTACACACACACAAAAAAAAGGGCAGAGAAGAATATGCTTGGTACCAAGGCACGAGGGAGTCTCTTGTTCTTTCCTGCCCAAATTTGATGGTAAACTGAGAAACACAGTAACCTGTGAAGTAAGTCCCGTTTACACAGAGAGGTCTGAGAAGAGTATGGCAACCAGGGATTCAGACCCCTCAGGGATCAGGATCTGGGTCATGACACCAGATGAGCCACAGAAACCAGCATAGGTGCCAGGTGCCTAGTGAAGGGACTCCAGAACAGGTAGCAGAGGAGGGAGATTATGAGTATCTCCTGCAGTAGTGGTGTCTACAGTTTGTCCCACTAACTCCCCTTTTATACGTTTCCCCGGGAAAAGAGACAACCAGAATACTGGAGACAGAATAAGCTGCTCCAAGAACTTATATAAAATAGGTGGAGCCATGCACTGCCAGGGGTGGACTGTATTGGACATTGTGATGTGACGCCCAGGCTTCACGCATCTGCCAGGATCTCACTCCGACAGCTGCCAGGAGTGTTGTTTACTGATGGTCCCCAGCCGAGTCCCTCCCTCTTAGAATCTGTTTCCTGGTGAACCTATCCTGTAACAGCTTGGTTTTGAAATCCCCAGTGTCTGTTTCCTTGTCATGTTCTAGGATACCAGTATCCCTCTTGACAAATGGCTCCCAAAATGGAAAGAGAGCTCTGATTTTTCAGGGTAGAATAGGAGACTCTCACCTCCCTTACTATAGACTCTATACATTTATTAACGTGACCCAAGTTAGCAAAAACTCTTGCAGCCACACCACACTGTTGACTTTTCTAAACTCACTCTTGGTTAAAGCTCCACATATTTTCGAAGCCTTGCTGCTGTTAAATGTTGTGTCCCTTATCAAGCATGTGCAGTCAGCATTGGGGGATCAAGCACAGGGCTTAGATTCTTCTGTTCAGTTCCATCTGGTTGACTACCACTCATCAGTCCTACCTGTGGAAAGATTTTCGGATCAGACTTTCATTCGATTCATTTATCTTTCCTTTCAAATTCATGTCAGACTCAAATCTGATAAGCTGGCTTTCCATGTCCTTATTCCGGTCATTAATGGAAATGCTCACAGGCTCTCCCAGGCCTTCGCAGGTGTTGGCTATGTCCTTGCTGCAGTGGGACAGACGGCTCAGTCATGCCGGGAGACCACACATCTGTTCTCTTCTCTGCTGTGGGTCTTCGTAGGAGTTTATTATTACCGTTGTTGACATGTGTTGGCCCTTTTCTCTGTGACACCATCCTAAGCACCCTCCCTCATCCTCCCACCTAATCCTCACAGCAGCCCTGTGACGTAGCCACTGTTATTAACCTTCTAGAGAGGCTAAGTAACTGGCCCAAGGTCACACAGCTATGAGGTGGCAGAGCCTGGATCTGCACCTGGCTACGTTGACCCCAGAGCAAGTTGTCCCATCATGCCTCTTCCAGGAAGCGAGTCCCACAGCTGGCAGTTTCCTGCTGTGGGGAGTGTGAAGAAGTGTGCAGAGGGACAGGTGACTTGGGTCAGGTGAGGGGAAGTGAGAGAGAAGCTGAGGCCTGGAGAGGTGCCCGTAGCATCTCTTCTCCCTAGAGAGAAGTAAGCCTCTCGAGGGTAAGACAGCGGAGGGAGGAATGAAATTCACTTGGTTCTATGTTCTTTGGATAATAATAATCCTTGCTGAGTGTCCCCGGTGTGCTGGGTACCTGCAAAGCCATCGACCTGTACTAACTCAGCTGTCTCTCCAACACTCCTCTGAAGCATCTGTCACACCGAGAGGTTAAGGAACTTGCCCTCAGTCACAAAACTAGTTGAAGGATGCAGCCTAGATGGGAAACTGCCAGTGTCTTTGCAAGAGAATACCGGCCTCTGCCTCAGTTTACAGATGAGCCAACTGAAGCCCAGAAGAGGGACAATGACATTTCAAGTCACCTTGTAATCTGTGGCAGAACTCTCACAGCGATTCTGTAAATGCTGCAGATGACGTTGTTACTTTCCACCCTTGCTCTGTTAGAATACAAGCTCCATGAAGGCAGGAAATATTGGCTATTTTATTTACTGATTTACTATTGTGTCCTAACTCCTAGAACAGTGCTCGGCACAGAATGGGTACTCAACCTGCTACTGAGTCACCAAAAATGAGTTTATGATCTCTAGGGTCCTGGTCGTGAACCCAACAGCCCTGTATCAATGTGTGACTTTGATCAGTGTGTGACCCACGTGCAGAGGGTCAGCCATACCAAATGTTTTGTCCAAGATCTCACCCCAGTGCAGTTAACGCTTGTGAATTGGCTGGTCCGTTGCAGGATGCGTGCCTCGCCCGGTACCGTCAGCTTTCAGCTGTTTGCTGAAATCACAGCCTGAGCGTTGCTCAGGTAGGAATGCACGGGGAAAGCCTGCACTGTTCTCTGAGCAGGTCTTGGTTGCTGCCTTGTCTCTTTTGCCACCCACACAGCACCCGGGCCGAGGCTGGGGCCCAGAGAGCTGACTCTGGGCACCTTGCAGCTTCATGAAAAGAACAGCTGGCCCTTTTGCTGGGCAGGTTGTGCTGTCATTGGGATGTGTTTCTTTCTCTTTTTCTTTTTTTTTTTTTTGACAGAGAAATAGGAACACGCTGTGCTCCTGACACAACATGAAGAATCCGTCTCCACAAGCCCTTTTTCAAGTTAGCGATAAAACATTACAAGAAATCCACCGAGGTTTTAATTATGCAGGGCCATCCAGCCTGTAAGGAGCGACAGTGGGGACCTGGCTCCTTTGGGGACCTCCCTGGAGAGCAGTGCAGAGGGGGGCCACTCCTAGGCCTTTGAAAGGTCTGGAAACTAAGCCACTCTGATTTCAGGACGGACTCTGAACAAATATTTACAAAAACAAAATATTTATTTTGAACTATTAGTCAATACCTAAATCCATCGGGCAAGAAGCCGTTTTCAGTGGCCAAATTGCGGTTTCCTTTGCTCTGATTCTGGGTTCAGAGGTGCTAGCCACGCCCATTACCATGTGGTCAGCTAAGAGACCATCAGTCCTTGGCGTCATGATACAATGGCAGCTGTGCTCCTGCCCAGCGTCCTAGCGGCCCCCGCACCAGGGGCTGTGCTCACCCACTTTGAGCTTTCTACTCAATTAAGGGTCCAGCAACCTGAGCAGATCGCAGACATTCTCCCTGTGATAGAAATCAGCCATGTCAGCAAGAACATCTTCCGGCTCTGTCCTGCATGTCCCTTTATTTTGCAGCTTCTGCCATGTGGCTATTTCTCCCCCAGGATCCTGTTAGCGTGGTCCTAGTATCTCACAAAAGGCGTCCCTTGCTATATTTTATAGGTGTATACGTTTGACTAGTGGAGTATTCGAGCTGCGAGGCCACCTGGAGACCACCTAGTCTTTCATCTCCTTTTATAGAGGAGGAGATGGAGGTACAGAGAGGTTCAGAGCCTTGTCCAAGATCACACAGCTTGTGGTGGCAGAGGTGGAATTCAAAGCCAAACAGGTGGGCTCCCAGCTCCTGCCCTCCACTGCTTGCACTGCCTCTCCAATAACTTGTTGAAGTCATTCAGCCGGGAGAAAGCCAAATTAGAACCTCTGTTCATTTTCTAGGGCTGCCGTAACAAAACACCACAAACTGGATGGCTTAAACAACAGAAATGTATTCTCTCACAGTTCTGGAGGTTAGAAGTTCAAGATCAAGGTGTGGGCAGGGTTGGTTCCTTTTAAGGCCTGTGAAGGAGAATCAGTTCCATGCCTCTCTGCTAACTTCTGGTGGTTGGCTGGCAACTTTTGGCCTCCCTTGGAAGTCCAAAGACACATCACCCCAATTTCTGTCTTCATCTTCACACTGAGTTCTCCGTGTATCCACGTCAGTATCTAAATTTCCCCTTTTAAAAAGGGCACCTACTATATATAAAATAGATAACTAATAAAGACCTACTGTATAGCACAGGGAAGTCTACTCAGTAGTCTGTAATGGCCTATATGGGAAAAGAGTCTAAAAAAGAGTGGATATATGTATATGTATAAGTGATTCACTTTGCTACACACCTGAAACTAACATAATATTGTAAATCAACGATACTCCGTTAAAAATTAAAAAAAAAAAAAGACACCCAGTCATATTGGCTTAGGGGCCCACCCTACTCCAGTATGACCTCAACTTAACTAATTATATCTGAAATGACCTTATTTCAAATAAGGTTCTGGGGGCTTAAGACTTCAACATGTAAATTTGGGAGGACACAATTCAACCCATAATGAACCCCCATCTTTTAACACTTAAGTTATCCTCTTGTTATCCAGACCAACTTTTAATTTAACAAATCATAATCAAATTGAATAAAATATGAGCTCTTAGCAGCCTGGAAGGAACTATTTCAGCTTTAAATAATTGAATAATGCGACACCACGAGTCTGAACTACTGCCACGTAAATTGGTTGTGCCTCGGGTCCACGCTCCCTGGAGCGACCATCTATCTGCAGTCATTTGAAGGGGATGGTTAGTCGAAGAATCCAGAAAGAGAGGAGAGGAAGGGTTTAGACCCAAAGTCCCATGTCTGACATATTATTTACTCAGAGGTTTATTTGCATTGTCCATCTCCATGAGGGCAGAACTGGAAATATTTGGTGGGCATCCGTCGTGACAGCATAGTGAGGCTCAGAGAGGCCAGGTCCCCCGCCCAGGGCTGGAGGTGGGGCTGAACCACACGGTCTTAACCACACGGCAATATTGATGCCTGGTTTATGCATTTCAGACTTGTCTTCTCAACTGAACTGTAAGCCTTTTGAGGGCAGAGACTCCCTGTCCCATTGCTGTCTCAGAATGCAGCCTGATCGGAAGCTGCTGGGCTCTGGGGTAGGTCTCACTGTGACCCATAGCTTCAGCCTCTTTCCCCACCGCTGAAATCTCAGAGAAGCCCTCACGCAGGCGGCATCCATGCTGTACAATTGCTCTGGAAGCACAATGCATCACAGTGGCCCCTCACCCTCGATCTTCTCCTCCCTCCGCCTCACACCCCCCACCCATTCCCCCTTGTGTAATTAAAGGAAAAATGTTCTGCATTCATTTACTTTATACTTTATCAAATAACAGAGAGATGAATTAAGAGGTCCGTATTTCTATTTCAAGGTTCACGTGCTTTCACAAACTGTGCAAAGTCGCACTCTTAAAACCAGCCGCGTCAGCAGGAAGTCTCCGCTCAGAACCTGGCCATCTCTCCCTTCCTCTTTTCATTCCCCAGTGTGATGTCTAAATAGATGTGATGGTTGGGAATTCTGCAGAGACAATTGTGAGAGAATCCTCAGAACCTCCGGGATTCTCTAGTCTTTCTCTCTCCCTCTTCCTCACATATTGCACAAGAAGTCTCCTGGGGGAGGGATGCCAGGCTCTAGGCTCAACTAATCTCACTGCCACAAGCATTTGCTCAGTACCTACTGTGTACAGAGGACTGTCGTAGGCACTGCTGGGGAAGTGGAAATGTTCATATCTTAAATTTCTATAGTTCTTTCTAGTTAACAAAGAACTTCTATATTCACAGTTACATTGAATGCTTGCAAAAACTCTCTGACATAGATATTATTATTATTCGCTTTGCCACTGCTGTGAGGAAACTAAAGCTGAGAGAGATTAAATAACAGGGGTTCTTTATTTCCAGTGGGTCAAGGACCCCCTTGGTTAGACTGGTGAAGTCTGTGGAACGCAGTTCAGAATAACTTTCTTAAATGCAAAAAACAAAATACATAGGCTCACAAGGGCAACCAATGATACTGAAATACAGTTTTCAAAATAACAAAAAAGCCTGTTATAGTAATTTATATGCTTCTTTGTTAAGGCACTAAATAACAAGATTCTAATAACTATTTTAATTTTAAAGTAATGACTTGGATATATCAGAAATCAGCAAACTACGATCTGGATCACCATTTTTAAAAAATATTTATTTATTTATTTGGTTGTGCTGGGTGTTAGTTGTGGAGGCAGGCTCCTTAGCTGCGGCAGGCAGGCTCCTTAGTTGTGGTATGTGAACGCTTAGTTGCAGCATGCGTGTGGGATCTGTTCCCTGACCAGGGATCGAAACTGGGCCCCCTGCATTGGGACCGTCGTGTCCTATCCACTGCACCACCAGGGAAGCCCCTTGTAAATAAAGCTTTATTGGAACAGAGCCACCCCCGCTTATTTTCCTATTGTCTATGGCTGCTTTACAGCTACCACAGCAGAGCTGAGTAGTTGCAACAGAGAATGCATGGCCCACAATGCCTAAAATATTTACAATCTGGACTTCACAAAAAAGTTTGCTGACCCCTGTTGTGTTCAATATTTTGAAATAACTGCAACAACTTGAATCGCGTAGAAATTGCGATTTCTACGGTGACAAAAATCTCAGCTATTACAAATATGACTGTGGTTTGTTGCCTCCATTTGTCATTGAAACATGTCATTTTTCCCATCCAGCTTCATGGGTCCCCAGAGTTCTATCCATGATGCTGGTGAGGGTTAGAATTTAGACCCAAGTTGGTGTGGTTCAGAAACCAGCGTTTGCTCTACAACCCCCTGATGTCTGGTACTTACGAATCTCACAGTCTAGTGGAACACACACACACACATACTCACACACGCACACACACACACCCCCCTCTAGGCAGGCAGTCCCTGCCTGGTGCTATCATGAGGAGTGAGAGTGACATGGAACTCTGAGGGCGGCAGCAGTGCTCAATCTTCTAGCCTTCTGAAGCCCTTGCTGAATCCAGGGCCACCACCCGTGATTGTGGGGGTTGGCCACTGGCCAAGAGGGTGAAGTGAACTCTGGCTCAGTTACCGAGCCTGCTTGGGGTGGGATGCCTTTCTAAATGTCTCACAAAGGTTTTCTGGGTACATCTTCTCCTGAACAACATGGATGTTCTGATGTTTGGGCTTCGACTCAGGGGATGCTTATCAATGTGTGGTCAGTAACAAACACAGTTCTACTGATGGATTGACTCTTGGATAGATAGTAATAGAGAGGGAAGGTCATCGTTACATTAAGGGATTTTAAAGACTACACTCGGCAAAATTTTCATTCACTCATCCCTTCATTCATGTGTTCCTTCCTTCCTCCTTCCTAACAAACACTCATTAAATATCTACTATGTGCCAGTCTCTTAGCTAGGTGCTTCTCTGGTATACATGAGCTGGGGAAAGTTTAGTCCTGGCTCTGTAACTTCCTAGCTATGTTACCTTGAGTAGCTTCTACTCTTTGATCTCTGTTAGCTTGTCTATAAAATGGGAATCATAAGTACACCTGCTACCTACCTCGCAGATCTGAGTTCGAGGAGATTATAGGTGAAAAGAGTGATGGGGAAAAGTTGTTTCAGAAATTGAAAGGAGGGAGAGAGCTCTATATAGTTCAGGTTGGCTGGGCTGATTCATAGAAGTGGCCCTGAGTAAGACCTTGAAAGATGGACAGGATTTGAAGAGGCCAGAATTTAGCAGAACCCAGTAGTAGAAACCAATACGGTGCCATGAGTGAGGGCTGGGAGGCTGAGAAGGAGCTGTGTAATCTGGCTGTTTCCCTGAGGGGCTGTGACACTCAGCACACTCCCTGCTGAGGTTTTAGAGCCAGCCGGGAGGCACTGTGACGAGAATGTGTTTATTATTATCATCCTCGTCAACATTATTATCATTATTAATAATATGATATTTGGAGCATTTATGCACATTAATTTTAAACAAGCTTATGCAGTGGCTAGCTCTGACGCTGCTACCAATAAACAGCTATAACGTGGATCTTTAATTTACATAAAATAACTTATGCTAATTTAATTAGTCCTTTGTTTACAACTGAGGCTCACTCACCACTGGGCTGTGAGATATGGTTTACTGCAGCACACTGCAGAGCTGGAAGCCAGGCACATGCCTCCCTTGTGCAGAGACGCTCCTTCTACAGAGGGAAAAGAGAGACACTTGCTTTTTTGTGGGAGGACACATTCAGATTCAATAAGTTCTTATTTACAACTTTCTTCCTTATAGGAAAGAAAGTTGACGGGTGCCGTGATGGATGCTGTCCTGTCTTTTACTGATTCCGTCCCGACAATCACCTGAAGAGGATTAGAGAGGTTTTATATCCAACCCCATATCACACAGCTACCGAGTGGTGAGACAGATATGAAACCCATGTGTATCCGTTTCTAGGTCTCAGCCTCTTTCTACATCCTTATGAAAACTCTTAAATAAGAAGTGCTAACATGGCTTGGTATGTGGTATGTACTCAAAAAATGCCGGTTGAATGAATGAACAGCACTGTTTCAGTTAAAAGTGTTTTCAGGTGCATTTTCTCCCTGACACTCTGCAGCAGCCCTGAGAGGCAGGTCTGGCCAGTTCCATTTTGTAGAGGAAGCTGAGCAGGTGGGGTAATGGAGAGGGCATTTCACTGTGAACTCAGAGTTCTGCATCCTCCTGCTGATTGTGTCACTGATTTATGCCCTGACCTTGGCCTGACCTTCACTCTGGTCAAAGTGCTCCCCTCACCCCAGTTCCTCCATTTCCCCATATGCGAGACAGAAAGAAGAATCCCTTGTCCTTCTAATCTGACGGGCAGAAATAAAAAAATGAGAGTGTGGGAGGGACTGTGCAGGGTGCCTGAGAATCATAAGGTGGTATTTGTCAGACTTGCCTTGGGAAACCTTGAAAAATTGAATGGAAACCACTGGGCTCATTCATCTCCTTTTAACAGCCCCATGTCATCCAGCCTGGTCTTTTCCATTCCTGCTCTGTCCAATCCTGACAACATAATTTAGTTCCAGGGAACTTGAATAGAACACAGTGGACTGATATTTCTACGCGCTCTGGCCTTGATGAATACCGTCAGGGCAGCTGCCGGTGAGGACGAGGAGCCAGAGGAGATGCTGCTCGGCGGCCTCCTGTGCTCGCTGCCTGGGGCGCCCCCTGCCCCTCCCCAGTCCCTGCGCCCCCCTCCCTCCTCCTGCCCAGGCTCTGCTGAGAGTCCCTTACCTGGTCTATTTGTTCTTCCCACTGTCCAGCCACCCATTCTGAAAACATACTGAGCATTTATCGCTGTCAGGCAATATGGGGATTCAGAATTAAGTAAGGACCAGCCCTGTCCTTCAAGCATTCAATCCAGGGAAAATGAAGACCAATGGACATGTGAGCAAAAATTGTTCAAGGAAGGAAGCAAGAGCTAGAACAGGGATGGAGGGATACAGGGGTAGATGGAGGGATGGGGGATAGATGGAAGGAGGAGGCCGCTCTGCCTGGCAGGGGTAGAGAGGGCTTTACCAAGGAGACAGGGTCAAAGAGGGAGTTTTGGGATTAGCGAAATATCCCCAGGAGGAGGCGTACGGGGTGGGGCCAAAGGAGAAGAGACTTCCGGCAGCGGCCACAGCACAGGCAAACTCATGAGGGTCCAAGATACCCAACTGGACAGGGCTGGCAAGCGGTCTGGGTGGCCCTACTGTGAAGCGGAGGGATGAGGTGGGGTCGGGGCCCAGAGTGGAGCCTGGATAGGGAGGAGAAGGGAGCGAGTCGCCTCTTTAAGGCAGATACTGATGGGTTCGCATCACCTGTGGTTTCAGTGTCATGCCTTTCTTTGGGAATGCACCCAAATCTGCATGGGGAGATGAAGACACTGAAGGATTGGTGGGTAGAGAGTTGGAACGCAGATAAAGGGAAATTCCATCACATCTCAACTTAGCAAGAGTGGAGGTAAATCTCAGATACTGGCAGGTGGGGGGAGCAGGCAGCAGGGATAGTGTGCAAGGCAGGTATTTTTCTTCCATCTGTGTGAACAGGGACAGAAATGGCAGTCCTCTGAAAACAGTGCATGCTTCTCTCTTTTGCTTTCTTCAAAACATGCACCCACCCGGAGCTACCTAAAAACTGCTAAACACACACAGGCCTCCTTCCTAATATTCCAACCAAACAAGAGTGCCCTTCACCCACCACAGAGGAGGGAGGAGTCCCTCGCCGCGAAGGCGTCCCCGTCCTCTCCAACAGCACCTGCATTAACGCTTCTTTTCATGGATATCAAGATTTATTGCTCCTTAAAATCAAATATTGACCTTGGCTTTTTGTCCATCAATATATGACCTTTCAAGTCAATAAACCTGGATATGCTAGTCAGTGGTTACTTATTATTTCCCCTGTCCTGCAATGGAAATCTCAGACCCCAGTGCATGGATTGAACCACAGTGATGATCTGTTTATAACCCCCTGCACTTGGAATTTGTGATTGAAGAGTTGGTTGGCAAGCTGCACGATTTCCAGGGATCACCCCCTTCCCCCATTCCCCCCACCACCGTGCCATCAGAAGCCACTCATGGCAGATTTGCAGTTCCGTGGCACCTGCCTCCCTTCCTCATGAGAAACACTTTAGTCTGTCGACTTCTCTTCCACACAGGCTAGGGATGGTCCCAAGCCACAGGGGAGCATGGCATCCCTCTCTGAATTTATCTAATGCCAAGAGGACATGGATGCCTTCATTGGGCTAATTGAAGGACGGCACTCTGACAATGGATTGCCCATTTCTGAAGTACCAATGACCTCTGAGAATCTGGGAGGAAGCAGAATGAGGGTTAAGCCCCCAGACCTTCTGGGTTTAATTTATTAGTCTTCCACTACTAGCTGTGTGGTTTTGGTTAGGTTCTTTCTGTTCATTCTCTCTGTGTCTCCGTTTCGTTATATGCAAAGAGAAATAACCTATGTAAGGTGCTTAATCAATGCCCTTGAAGTTGAGTGGACCAAGTGCCACGTTCAGGACAATGAAATTTGAGCAGCAGTAACAGATGTCACTTCTGAACTGGGATCATGAAAAGCCAGTGCATCGTTCTCCAGTGTCTCCTGCCGCAGCCGTGACTGAGAAGGCCACATGGGGCAGCTTTGGATGGTGAAGGACCTGTCAGCTGTGTGGCCGAGTCACTGCATGGAGATCACCCATCCTGGAGAGTTGCCAGGATCTGCAATGAATGTTGTGTGAGCAGGAAACAAACCTTTGTTGTGGTAAAGGCTCTGAGGTTTTGTAGCTACTTATTGCTGCAGCATCCACAGACTCTCCTGACTGATATGGTGCTCAACAAATATTAGTGATTATTATTGGTAGGGTTGTTACTGTAATAGATGAGTAGAATGCCCTGGTAATCCTGCCTCCCCAGCAGCAGACACTTGACCATGACCATCAGGAGCTCTTGTTCAAAACCAGCTTGGCTATGGATTCTGCCCTGATCCTCTGCCTCTGTCTGATGATTCGGTTCTTGCCTTCCCCCTTTGCCTCTGTCGCTGCAGCTCCACTCTCCCCCGAGACTCTACCTAGACCTTTTTATTCCATTAAATGGTCATTTTATTGATGCCCCGATCAATTTACCTGATGCAGGTAGGGTGGGGGGAAAGCATGGCACTATGTGCCAAGAATCCTGGGTTTAAATACCAACTTGGCCTCTGCCTTTTTCTGAGCTTCTGCCCAAGCAGGGAAGGACCCTCCCTGTGGCTCATGGCACCTGGTTACCTGGGCACTGGATCTGGGTACCTCCTCCCCTGGCCTAGGTGCTCTTCAAGGGCAGGGACCTGTCTGGATCCTCCACACCCAGCTCACAGTGTGATGTGTGCTGCATGAATGCAGACTGACTTAAGAGTGATGTTAAAGAAGTAAAGCTTGTAATGATCATCTGTGCTGTCACAGCCTCAGAGGCTGTCTTCCAAAACTGCCTGCTGGGAAGCCGTGGTGTTTATCTGGGGGGACTGATGGGAGCGATAGCCCAGCACCCACCCAGGGCAGCCCTGAGGCACCTCTGAGGAAGTCCAGAGCTCTAAGGAACACATTTGGAGAACCACTGCCTTGCTCCAAGCTCCTCATCTTGTAAATGGGGTCGCTGGGTCCTGGAAGCTGTCAAGAGGCCATCTCAGGTCCACTATTCTCCAACCCTCTTGCTGGTTGCACATTTTGTGCAGTTTCATATCATTCAAATCAACTCTCTCTTAGGTGACTTTCAGCTGTGTTTGATCCCTCTCTACACGGAAAAGTGACCCCCCCACACCAAGTGGGTTCTGAAGACAGCGTCACAGGTGATGCATGGGGTCCTTAGCCTAGGGGCAGGAGAGGTCACGTCGCCCAGGCTTGGATCCTGGCTCTACTGTTTATTAGCTCTGTGACCCTACTTAGGTGACAAGTTACTTATCCTCTTTGAGCCTCAACTTCCTCATCTGTTAAATGGGGATAACCATAAAACCCACATGCAGACCTACTGTGGGTATCTGACGAGATGGCACATGGGACGCACTTGGTCCGTGGCTGGCACACCCTCAGACCTCGGCGATGCCATGCGTCTGCCTGCGCGCCCTCTGCAAACCCACTGAGCTCATCTGGATTCTGTGCAGAGCAGCTGTCAAATCGATCATCTTTACTTCCAAAAAGAGCTGTCTCCGGGAGAGGAAGGGGCCCCTGAAATGCAGAAACCAGACCAGAAAGTACACATGGTCTCTCTCTTCACCTGGCAAGTCCTGATTTACCTCCAGGTCCTAGTGGGATATCTCACCTCCTCAGAGAAGCCCTCCTTCACTCACCCTCAGTTGGTTACATGAGCATTTCCCCTGCTCTCCATGCCACGATGCTCTGTCCCATGTAGGACCAATCACTACTGCCACTTAATAAATGTTTATGAAATGTCTTTCATCTGTTCATATCAGTCTTCCCCTATGAAGGCAAAGGACTGAGCCTGTTTTGTCTCACCACCGCTGGGCACAGTGCCCTGCACATAGTAGGGTTTCAACAAATACTTGTTGACTGATTGAATGATACCAGACATTGTTGCTTAGATTCCTGCCATATGTTGGGTTTGGAACTGGGCGTGGTCTCAGCCTTATATATGCAAGATTTGCAGACTACTTTGCTCCTAAAAGGGCTCTTAAAGCCACCACGGACCGAAAATATTTATGAGCGCAAAGTGAGACTCAGAGAGGTTTAGTACTTTGCTCTTAGTCACCCAACTGGCTAGCTGCAAATCACTGCTTGAGCCCAGTTCTTAGTAACTCTAAAAACCACTCTCTCTCCCTTTCATCACCACACTTCCAGTAGATTCTGAACTTCAGCAAGCATTAGGATTCCCTGGGGCACTTGTAAAAATACAGATTCCTGAGCTTCCTCCTCAATGCTATAATACTATTTTAGTGGGTCTGGAGGCCGGGCTGCCCGTAGGGCATACAGGGCCCCAGGCCACTACCTTTTTTTTTTTTTTTTTTTTTTCTTTTTTGCAGGCGAGGCAAAACACTCTGAGTCGCTCAAAATCATGTGAGCACCATTCTGCTGGCCCAATCTCATGTGATCCTGTGAAAGAAATACTTTGCTGGCTAGTGGGAGCAATTCATTTGCCAAGCTTTCTGCCTGGTACGGGGCCCGAGCACGGGGCCCTGGGATGACCCCATATATGTGAGTGCTAGGAGCTCTATAGGGCATCTGGTCAACCCATGGGGGCAGTGGGGTGGTGGTAGCGGGGGTACACAGTCTCTGAGGAAGAGAAACAAGTGGGGATTGGGATTCATACGGGACCAGGTCCAGGCATGGGAACACCATATGGATGGCACTATGAACCTGGCCAGGGCACCAGGAAGGCCCTCCAAAGCAGGGAGCCCCCTGAGGTATAAGCCACGTGGCAGGGGAGTACTGTCTGGAGGAGACCTGGGAGCCTGAATTTACACCAGCACCCTAGGGGATTCTGATGCGGAGGTACTGTGGGTCATACTTTGGGAAACATCGCTCTAGCAGACTAGTGTCTGTTCCAGGTAGGAAGAGCTTCTGAGAGCCGAAGCTAGTCAGGGATAGAGGGCTTCCTGGGTCACCAGTGAGCTCTGGGGCAGGCTCACAGGCCTGGGGGCTCCCTGCCTAGCCTGGTGGCTATCACCCTTCAGGTCCCTCTAACAGGAGGAGGGGGGTGGAGGTTGGGTGGTGACTCTGCCTCCCATGGGGCCTTCCGATCAGACGGGCCCTTGGCAGCCTCCTAATTTGCTTCCTCCTCACAGCGCCAGTATCAGCTTTCTGATGCAGAGGGACCCCAGTAATGAGTTTCTATTAAAAGAGCTGAATCTCAGCTCTCGGAACTCAATGTTCAGAATAAACAATAGGGCAGAATCCTATTAAAAAAGGCTTCCAACACGGACAAATTAAGCCCTTGGGAATGCCTTACAAAGAATACATTTTTCCAGTGTCGAACCAAGATCAATAGAGAAAAACAAATAATTTCAAGTGGAAGTCGTCATAATGATACCCAGGTAGGGGCAGGGGTTGGGTGCATGTGCTATTTTGGCCCGAGGACACCCCAGCAGAGATAATGAGGAAGCAGGGGAAGGAAGCTCGTAATGGGCGTGAGGGGTGCCTGGGTCTCCCAGGCGGCGGAGCCAGGAGGATGTCACGTCTCATTTGTCTCTGCTGAGAGGAGACTCCCTCTTTCTCTGGGGGATGGTTAAGCCCACGGTGCTGCTCTCCTTGGGCTACGGCAAGCTTGGGGAAGCGGGCGGGAGACCTTGGCTTTGTTTGCCAGGGGGATAGATCTTATCTCTGCTCAGGCAGGGCAGGGAAGTTGGATATGCCTCACTCTGGAGCAGAGTGAAGGTCCCCAGACATCTGCACAGATGCCTGAATCATCACGACTAAGGCTCTACCCCCTGCTCTGCTCTCTCCACTTGTGACTGCTCTGTGAATATCACTCTTGCAATATTCAATTTTGTTCCCTGGAGCCGAGTAAAATCTTTCCCGGCATTCCAGGCTGATCTCGAGTTGCTCCCTCTTCATGAAACCTTTCCTGAACTCCTCCCCACTCTTCTAGATTCCTAGTGATCTGAGTGACACCCCTGAGTGTGTCAGGAGTGCAAGGAGGCTCCCTGCCTGGCACACCTCTGCCCCTGCTGCCTGCTTGGAGCCTGTCCCAGTGCTGTTGTCTGTCCTGTTGATGCATTGCCAGTGCCTCCTTCTCCTACCAGGGACCCCTGTATTCAGCCCAGCTCACCCTACTTCACTGAGCAGCGCTCCATGGTAGTTTCCATGCCAGGCTCTGGGAGACCCAGGTTGACCAAGACATAGGCTGGGATCCTCTGCAGGTAGAGACTCACCTAGCCTTCCACTGTGGTCCAGTTGCCTCCATTAACAAATGAAGAAGCAGAGATCCTGAGGAAGAGGGTGATGTGGTCAGGGACAAACAGACAGTGGGCAGCGGAGGGATCTGGAACTCAGTTCTACTGCTTCCCTCTAGAGGGAAGAGGTTCATTGAGGCCCTATTCCATGCAAAGCACTTTTCGGTCTGCTCTCTCTATACTAATGCACAATAGTATCCCAGGTGGCTATCGAATTTTCCCCCATTTTACAGGTGAGGAAACTGAGGCATAGTGAGGTTAAGTAATTGGCCCAAGGCCTTTAGCTTCAGGTGAGCAGATCTTCTGCCCCGGGCTAGCCCTCTTTCCTCTGAGTTACCCAGGGAGGACTGTGGAGGGTGGGGCATGGTACAGGCAGACCTAGAAAGAGGATAGGGGCCCCAGGGAGGACCAGGGTGCCAGGGCCACAGTGGGGAGCAGGAGGAGAGGAAGGTCCCAAGCTGCTGATATTCCTGGCTGACTCAGGGTGCACTCCTATTGGCTGGTCATGGAGCCAATTGGAGCTGCCCCTCTTTGGGTGTCCTGAGTTCAACAGAGATTGCAATTGCATTTTGCTTCACTCAGTAAAGACCCTGAGAAGTCCTGCAGCAACTTCAATTTTCCCAGTGTCTACCAGACTTCCTTGGCAATGGATGCCCTTTCTTGTCACCTGAGAATGCCTTTTAACATCCCTTGCCACTCCCCTTGGGAAGTTCATTTCTAGGCAACGTGAATGCCAGGCCAGGAGGGAGGAGTTGTCGACCAGGAATTGAAATGTATAGTGGCAGAATCAAGGCTGTGGGTTTTCCCATTCAAGGGAGGGAGAGGATGTCCAGGATAAGAAGGAGGTGAGCGGTGCAAATGCCTCAGATGCCGAGGAAGGCGATGTGTGAGATGGCCTGCAGATTTGGTGAGGAGGAGTCTGGGGTAGAAATCGTATGCAGGCGCTGGTAGGAGTACGCACATATGTCCAGTCTACCATCTACCGCTCCACCAGCAGAGCTATGGAAGGTGCACCAAGAGGGGTGGGGTGGGGGGAGTGTGGCTTATCTCTGAACACTCAGAATGCACATGTGTCCTGATGCACTGATTCTACTTCTGTCTGTTTACCCGAGAGAAACACTCACACATGTGCTCACGGAGCCCTGCTGGATGTTTATTGCAGGCTTGTTAGGCAGAGTCAGAAATGGCAACAACCTTAATGCCTATCAATGCGAGAATGTCTAGAGGCCTTATGGCGGGTCTATATTTCAGCAGTTAGAAAGAATGGGGGAGAAACTTAGGTACAAGACAGAAGGGTCTCCAGGATAGTATTGAATGAACAAAGCGCAGCGCAGAATGCACATATAATATGATCCTCCTGAAGTGAAAAAATACATGTGCATGTGCACACGCAAACATACATTCAGGCCCACATACACACACAGACACACACAGGCACACGATGCATATATGCACACACAGGCACAATGCACACAAGCACACACAGAGACACACAACGTATACACACATATGCATATATAGTCATATACAGACACAATGCACACATGCACTCACAAACAGAACACTGAGCATTGGTGGTGAGGAGAGCAATCTCTAAATCCAGAATTTCTCTGAATCATCATTCTGCCACTTCCTAAATTTGTAACCATAGGCAATAGTCTAACTTTCTTGTACCTCAGTTTTCTCATCTGTAAAATATGGATAATTATATTTCCATCTCAAGAAATTATTGAATGGAGTTGGGACTTCCCTGGTGGCACAGTGGTTAAGAATCCGCCTGCCAATGCAGGGGACACGGGTTTGAGCCCTGGTCCAGGAAGATCCCACATGCCGCGGAGCAACTAAGCCTGTGCACCACAACTACCGAGCCTGCGCTCTAGAGCCCACATGTCACAGCTACTGAAGCCTGCGTGCCTAAAGCCCGTGCTCTGCAACAAGAGAAGTCACCGCAATGAGAAGTCCGTGCACTGCAATGAAGAGTAGCCCCTGCTCGCCTCAACTAGAGAAAGCTTACACGCAGCAACAAAGACGCAAAGCAGCCAAAAAAAAAAAGGAAAGAAATTATTGAATGGAGTAAGTGATTACCTGAGTTAATATGAGCAAAGTACTTGTGAGAATGCCTGGCCCATGGTAAGGGCTAAATAAGTTAGTTGTTTCTGTGACCATATTTCATCTATTCTAACATACACATCTTTTTTCCACATCTTAAACCAGCAATTGAGATGTGGTTTATAATTGATACATCTTAACATCGAGTCATGGTTTCATTGGCAACTTTTTCTTCCTTCTTGGTAGCACATAAAACAATGGCATGTCTTACAATTGGAGATGTCTTAGGCACAATGAGATAGAACATTATTTCCAGGAAATTTTTACTAGGGCTACACACGTTTGTATAGAAGCATGACCAGTAAGCTCTGGGACACACACATCCAGCTCATACCAGTGGTTCCCTTGGGGAAGAATGCTGGCCAGGGGGGTGTCAGGAAGCCTACGGCCTTATCAAGGCTGCCTTAGTGTTTTACAAGCAGTTTGGACTCATGTTTACATGTGGTTTCACTTAGCGTTGCTTGGCTGTAGCCAGCAGACACTAACACTGGTTAACTTAAGCAAAAAAGAATTTATTGGCAGGATGTCGGGAGCTCACAGAAGTGACAGGAGCCCAGAGAAGCAGACTTGGAGAGGGGTGGGGGCCCAGGCCTCTCCCGAGGGCCTGGATTAAGAACCACAGCCACCACCTGGTAGCGGGAAACATCTGGTCTACATGCCGCCACGGCTGAGACGAATGACCTCCAATCTTCTCCTCTGTCTCTGGGTTCGGTGGCTTTTGCCATTCTTTTTGGTTGTCCATCATCTGATGACCCCCTCCTTCCCAGGCTTGAGAAATTCTCTATCTTAAAGGTCTTCAGGGGAAGAGGCAGAGTCAGCCTTCCAGTGTGGACCGGGAGTGATGGATTGGCGTGGTCCCAGCATCCCTTGCAGCTAGGGAACGGGGGCTCCTGCCCAGACTGGTCAACCGCCAAGCCCCCCGCCCATATAGCGAGCCAGGAGCAAGCAAGGCCACGGAACAGGGGCAAGGCACATCTCTGCTGGTGGCAAGAGGTTGGGGACAGCAACTGCAGCAGCAAAATTCACTTCCGGGAGCACCACTGGTCAGCGCCCGAGCAAGCTGCGGTGCAACAGCATTGTCCCCACTGCACTGGCTTCCTGAGGATGCTTTGGCTGTGGCCAGCTGTGGTCTGGCCTCTTTGTCCAACTGTGGCCTACCTAGCCTCTTTGTTTCTGTGCCTGGTTCCCATCCTTCCCAGTGAGTCTGTGGGCCACCTCACCTCCTTTTGAATAAATCCCCCTTCCTGCTTCAATCTGACCAGGTTGGGTTCTGTTGCCAGCAACCAATAAGCCTGGCTGACACCCTGTGTCACTCATTCCAGATGCAAAGTCCCAGAAGAGACATCAGGACATGTGCCTGCTCCCTAGGGTAGACCAGGAGATGTAAAAAGCTGGCTTTTGTAATGGGAGGCAGAAGACTAGAATTCCCCTCCACCAAGACCACACACAATGCAGAAGAGGCAAGTTCCAGAAGGAAATCAGGCCACTGTTAGTGAGAGAGTGTCAGGCGGGTGGGGGGGGGGGGCCAGCCAACAAGACATGACAAATGTGCATTACTGTTGGTTTTTCTTTTTTGTTTTGTTTTGTTTTTTGTTCTTTTTTTAAAAAAAGTTGTATTGAAGTATAGTTGATTTACAATGTTGTGTTAGTTTCTGGTGTACAGCAAAGTGATTCAGTTATACGTATATACATATATTCTTTTTCATTATAGTTTATTAGAGGATATTGTATATAGTTCCCTGTGCTGTACAGTAGGACCTTGTTGTTTATCCACTCTAAATGTAATAGTTTGCATCTGTTAACCCCAAATTCCTAATCCTTCCCTCCCCCACCCCCTTCCCCCTTGGCAACCACAAGTTGTTCTCTATGTCTGTGAGTCTGTTTCTGTTTCGTAAATAAGTTCATTTGTGTCATATTTTAGAGTCCACATATAAGTTACATCATACGATATTTGTCTTTCTCTTTCTGGCTTACTTCACCTAGTACGATAATCTCTAGGTCAATCCATGTTGCTGTAAATGGCATTATTTCATTCTTTTTGATGGCTGAGTAGTATTCCATTATATATATATATATATATATATATATATATATATATATATATATATGGTGTGTATATATATATATATATGGTGTATATATATGTATATATATATACACCATATATATATATATGTATACCACATCTTCTTTACCTATTCATCTGTCAATGGACATTTAGGTTGCTTCCATGTTTTGGCTATTATAACTAGTGCTGCTGTGAACATAGGGGTGCATGTATCTTTTTGAACTATAGTTTTGTCCAGGTATATGCCCAGGAGTGGGATTGCTGGATCATACGTCAACTCTATTTTTAGCAGTCAGGGAAGTCTTCACAGAGGAGGTGGCAAAAGAGCTAGGCCTTGAAAAAGAGGCAAGATGGGCAGGGGTTGCCAGGCTGACAAGAGCAGAGGAAAGGGGCGGGGAAACAGCACGTGCATAGGCTCAGGATCATGAAGGGGCACCCACTCAGTGCTCAGGGAAAGGAGAGGGCCTCAGGGGACTGGATGTGGCATGAGAGTGGAGCATGGAGAGGCAAAGCGTCCTCAGGAGGGCAGAAGTGGTGAAAGATGAGCCTGAGGGTGAGGATGGAGCCAGAAGGCTAGGGCCTTGACTGTCAAGTGAAGTAACATGGAGTGAAACATGGAGTTAGCAAAAGTGTTTTAAGTGGGAGAACACATCATTAGATTCATCTTTGAGAAAGATTACTCAGGTGGATGAATGACGAAGAGTTGGTGGTACAGGGGAGGAGGGGACAGTGCAAGAAGAAAGGAGAAGGGTAGGCACAGGTTCAATCTCAGAGCCTTGGTTTCGGAGAGGTAAGATCCTAGGGCAATAGTCACCGCAGCTGCCACTTCTGCCTCTGCCTCCAGCTTGCTGGGTGACTGAACATGTCACTTCCCTTCCAGGCTACAACGATTTCTAGTAATGCCTGGTGGAATCCCCAGGACTTTCCCAGAGTAGTCCCATCTGGCTGTTTTATATACTGGGGTTGCACCTAAGATTTTGTCCTACAAATGGTTCTGCTACTGAGAGTCTGTGTGTAAAACTACTGGACCAGCTCCCCAAGTTCCTGTGAGGCTCTGACATCTTAAGGTGACAAACTCATTCTGCTTTGCCCTGGATGTTCCCCATAGTAACTCAGAAAATCCCATGTTGAAACACCTCAGTACCAAACAAACTAGAAGGCTGCCATCTTATATCCAAGATCCATGAATCTAACATCCTGATTCTGCCTGAAGAGACAGGACCTTGGCATGGAAGAGGTACTAGTGGTGAGACGGAACATCACGGCCGAAGGTCTCAGATGGGATAGGAATGGGATGGCCTGAGGCCTCAGTGGTTGCAGAGGTATGATATCTTGTGGGAGACGCCATGGCAGCTGGAGAGGAAGTCGAGCTCCAGGAGGAAAGAGTAGCAAATCCTGGGAGCCTGTACAGTGCTGGAGCTGCCAATCCTGGTGTGGGATTTGCTTTGGATTGTGTGTCATGGAGAATCCAAAGAACAGCTGCTTAATCAAAGAGTGATTCATTTTTCTCATTAAACATTTTGTCCAGAGGGCCAGAGTCCAAGGTAAGGGGGCTCTATGAAGCCACTGAAGTCTGGGCTTCTCCATCTTGTTCACCATGTTTGGTGTGTAGGGTCATGTCCAAGATCAAGGAAGTGGCAAGGAGGAAGGGGCAGAAAAGGAGAAAAGGAGAAAAGCAAGCTTTCCAGGCATCCCTTTCAGACGCTTGCGGCTTTCATTGGCCAGATGAGTCACAGGGTCTCCCTGGTTGAAAGTGAGCCTGGGAAATGTAGTGCTTCAGCTGATTTGAACAAATTCAGGGGTTCCATTTGCAAGAAAGAAAGGGGAGATGGATATTGTTTAGGCAGCTAGCTGAGCCCACCTCACCAGGTTTTATAGGATTCTATGCAACACCGAGGCAGCCTAACTCCCCACCACGCAACCCCAGTCCCTGCCCCAGGGCCCCTCACGGCCATCGCTGCCAGTGGTGACATGATGGGCACTCCCAGGCTGCAGCTGCTGGGGCCTCTCCTCATTTCTCTTCCCAGCAAAGGCAGAAGGCAGGCGGCATGGCCCCGTCTCCTGGCAAGGTCCAGGGGACCTTGAGTGCCCCTGGGGAAGGCTGCAACCCCTCCCAGTGGGCTTCCTGTGGCCCGGGGCCTGACCTCATTCCAAATGGGATTTGCCCTTCCTCCTCCAGAGCACAGCCCGGAGTGTGTGTGCCCATCTGGTTCTATTTCACTCTGTGTTACTCATCAGGATGTGTTTGCCAGAAGCTATTTGATGTTCAGAAAGAATTCCAAAGCTTTGGAAAAGAAGTAAATAAAATCTTTTATCCCCCAAAGAGTTGTGAAATTGCATTTTGCTGAGGAGATGGCGGGTGCCCGCGGGCAGTCCAGCAACCCCGCCTGACACAGGTGGCTCGTGCTGCAGGTTTGCCCTCGTGCCAATTGCTTCCCTCCACAACCCTGGGCTCAGCTGGATCCCCTGGTACTCACTTGAGCCTCTCTAGTTTTTCCTGTGATGCCCGAATTTGGCAACAGAAGAAGAACTGCCAGTGGGGGACACCTAGGCCTGTCTCTTGCTCTCCAGCCAAAAAAGCTTTTAAGGAGAGCTCCTCCCCACCCATGGCCTTGTCCGTGGCCTCCCTGTTGAGAAAGTGTGAGCTCCAGAGGAAACAGGCCTGGACCTGGAACTCACGCCTATGTTCTCTGCTGCGGTGGCAGTCTGCAACGGTGGACAGTACATTTCTCATGGTCCTGGGAAGACTTATTCTGGATCTGCTGGGGCCTGCTGGTCACAAGGCAAGGGGATATGGTCTCTCTCTCCTCTCTTCTGAGCTATCTGAGTAAATGACAGAACTCACTTGATGTTAGGATGTCCAGAAGGGAAAGGAAAACCAGTGTACATTGCCTGGCCTTACCTGCAGGGTAAGAGACCACCTCCATCCCAGCATCACTGTCTCTGGAATCCACACTGCCTCTTGCCTCAGTACAGAGGTGACACTTACCCCTTCCCTTGGTGCCTTGTGGCAAGGCTGGAATTTTCCAGAGAAGTTTTGGTGAAAAATCAAATAGATGTTTCCTGGCAAGTGCTAGATCTGTAGGTTCTTTTGGCCATGTGGACCTCCATCTGTACCTCGTTACCCTGAAAGCATCTGCTGGATGAATGGATCAGGGCAGGAAGGGGTGCTCCTGGGGCAGATGGAGGCTGTATCCTCACCCTTTCTTCCCTAATCATGCCCACGCTCTGGTCAAGCCCCCAAGACAAGTCCATGAATGGTGGGGTGTGGGCCCTGCACCAGAGCTTCCACTCGGGGACTCTGGAGGGCTGATCCTCCCCCAGACGTTGCACTGCAAACCCTGTAATTCATGCAGAATCCCTCCTGGAGCATCACTCATGACAGCTTACAACTCTGACTATTAAACACTGATCACTCAAAATTTAACATCCCATCTTCCCTTTGATATCCTCAACTGCTCTCTGCATAAGACAACAAGTGCTTTCTGCAGCTCAGCATGAGGGAAGACTTCAAAGCTGCCTTCCCCGCTCACCCACTCCCAGCAGCTCTGATGTTCAGCGAGAAAAGCCACCACGTGCAAGGGATGGGGATCCCCTGTCGGCCCCATCTATGGGACTCAGACTAGTGGGGAAACTACCCGGATTAAGATTCTGGGGTGATTCTGGGGCACAGCCTGGACTCAGGGGCACCCTTGTTCTCTCTGGAAGCAACTGTGGGTCATGGGAAGTGATTTGGATGGAGAATCAAACAAACTGGGTTTGCATCCCTGCCATGCCCCCTACCAGCTCTGGAGCCCCAGGGAAAGCACTGTGTCCTCACCAGCAAAACAGAGATGATAACACTTCCGTCTCAGCCCTTGAGAGGCTTAACGAGAGGCTGGAAGGGAGAGTGCCTGGTCCAGAGCAGGTGATCAGGAGATGTGTACTGCTTCCCCCTCTGGAGAGAAGTTTGGTTAAGCCCAAGAGCGCCATCACGTTTGTAGGAAGGACGTCTCAATGGCTCCGTGAAATAGGTGATTTGGAACTCTTCAGAAGGTAGCCACTTGCATAGACACTGCTGACAGGCTGATTACAAATTATTACCATCCTTCCACTCAATCAGGCTCCCAGGGGACTGCATTTTATTAAAACTATATTAATTAGCATAGCGACCATTTGTTAAGCCTGACATGAACCAGGCCCTGGGCAAAGTGATTTCCCTGTGTCACCTCGTGTAATCACCACATCAAGCTGTGTAGGAGGTTCTTTCACCGGGCCCCATGGACAGACGAGAGTCTTGAGGGTGACAGAGGGCACACTTCCAAGATATGGCAAAACTGGGACTTAAAATTAGGTGAGGCAGATGCCAAAGTCCATGTTCTTCCTCTGTCTTCTAATTATTCTGGGCTTGTCTAAAGGCACTCTGTACTTCATGTACCTGAAGTCAAGTGACATGAGTAAACTGCGTTCAGATTCTATCAGGGAGCCTGTGAGCATTTCTCTCCAGATAGATGACAGTCATATGCACGCATGTGGGTTTTACATCCTCCTGCGTGGCTGGAGACCATGTAACTTGACCCCCTGCAGGCTCCCAGTTTGCTCCCAGCCCACCTGTAGGAGAGGGGTCTCAGGGCCCTGGCAGTTTGCATCAGAAGACATACTGTCATGGTTGGATGCAGCTCAGCACATCCAAGGCAAAGCCATTCCATTTCATGCACCATTTTTGAGAATTCTCCAGTGCATAGAGCAGTGCCAGGCCAGAGACAGCAAGTGCCGAGCACAGATCCCCTCACATCCCCAGCCCTTGTGACTGGGTCATAGCACTCCTTTCCTCCAAACCCTGATGTGGCCTCCCTCTTCCCTGACCCCTCCCCCCAAGCTGCTGGGTCTAATAGGAAAGTTACCACCATCCCTGTGCCAGCGAATCTTCACAGGTGGAAAGGAAGCCCAGTGCAGTGGGGCAGCCTCAGTGCTGCTCAGGGAGACCTGAAACCTCTCATTCCAGCACATCCTCCACCGCATCCCTGATACTTGGCCCATCAACGCTGGCGTTGCCTCCCAGGATCACATAGAGTCTGTGTGCCCCTTTGTCAGAGGTTTGAGAGTGGCATTATACCCCCCAAGTCTTCTCTTTTGCAGGCCAAATGGCTCCAGGGTCATTCTTCAAAACATTCTCACATTGCATGGCTCTGCATCCTCTAACTTTGCAGGGGAGGGTGGGAGAAAAGGAGGCTGGCAGAGAAGCTAGGTGTACAGCTGCAACCTTCCAGGAGGGCTGCCAAGGGGTCCTGAGCCGGGCACAGCACTGGGCTGGAGACGGGGAGGCTGGGGTGACCACAGTGAACAGTGACCGGGCCCCCACTCCCAACCCCCCAGTGCTGTGTGCTCAGGGAACCCTCCCGCGCCCCTCAGAAGGAGAGCAGAGCAACAGAGCAGGGCCCATCCCTTTCAGCCTCCACGGCCTCTTGCAGCCCAGGATGGGTGGCCAGGTCCTCACCCAGCAGCTCACCCAGTTCCATGGGGAAACTATTGATTTCCCCTGAAATTACTGGGTTGGGCTCTAGGGCTTGATAATCCCATTTTCTAGGGTGTCACTTGCACTTGCCAAGGGCAACAGATATTTCCTTTTCTGGAGAGGAGCTCTCATGCTGTGGTGGTTCAGGCCTGCTGAGCAGCTTCCAAACCCCTCCACATGGCGAGTCTGGGCAGCAACCCTGGAGAGGTCTGTCCAGCGGCACCGCCCTTCCCATCACCATCAGACAGTGTCCGAGATCCCATCCGTCACAGCCCGCCCCCCTCTCTTCCCGAAGCTCTTGTTGAACATTTAGTTTGTCACCCGTGCAGGTTTTCTTTACCTTCTGCACCACCGAGGGCAGCAAGGTAATGAGGTAGAAGATGAACTGGATTTTGAGCCTGGATAACATACATCATCATCCCCTTGATTTGGGGCAATTTATTTATTATCTCCAAAACTCAATGCTTTGTTTGGGAAATGGGTTTGATGCCGTATATATAACTCACAGTGTCCCTGGAAGGGCTGAATGTAATGGCATTGGGGAAAGTGCTCTGCATGGGTATATAGTAGGTGCTCGATAAATGTTATTGGAAAAGAGAGCCACTTCCAGATGTGGGGAAGACAGGACATCTGGGTATCAGACTGATAGCAGCTTGTAAAGGATCTGTTGGTAAGAGGTTCCAGCTGGGGCTAGGGGTGGAGAGCTGTAGAAGCAAAGAGTAAGTTCTCTGGGCCTGAGAGCCTCTCAGCCCCACTCTGAATTCTCCAGCCCTCAGCTCGCTGTCCGGCTGTGAGTGCCAACATCTCTAGGACAGCTGCACCGAGGGCCATTGCAAAAAAGAAAGGATCATGGTCAGCCTCATCCCAAGAGCTCCAAGAGATGGATCACCATTAACTACCCTGTCCCGCCACACCAGCCTTTTGACAGGACCCTAGCAAAACCATTAGAGACCCGCTCAATGACAGAGAGGTTCTAAATTTGACCCCAGGAAAGGTAACAAATTAACCCATTACCCCCTATTAACACCCCTGCACGGCTTCATTTGTCATAACTAGCTGCTACTTTGAAGAAGTGGGAGCTGGAATCCGGGCCCTGGTGGGTGTTGCAGGCATCCTGGTTCTGAGACCGCTGGGATGCCATGGGATTCCCCGGGGAAGAGTGATTGGGGAAAGTGCTGACCGCCCTGGCACCGCGATAGGTGCTTTATGTCCAGCCTGAGAGCATTATTTCCATTTAGCAATGAAGGGGCTTCAAAGAAGAAATAACTGACCTGGGTGACCAGATTAGGACTAAAACCTGTGTCTGGCTGCAGAGCCGGCCTTGCTCACCCACATCTGGTATTAAGTGAAGTGATCTGCACATGTCACTTCATGTAACTCTCACTACCATCTTATGAGTAGGTGTTACTATCATCCCCATTTTTTTCAGCTAAGTAAATCTTTATCTCTATGTCTATTTATTTCTCTACAGCTTTGAAAAATATTTCTTTTTTAAATATTTTAATATTATCAGAGTATAGTTGATTTACAATGTTGTATTAGTTTCAGGTGTACAGCAAAGTGATTCGGTTATACATATACATGTATTCATTCTTTTTTAGATTCTTTTCTCATATAGGTTATCACAGAATATTGAGTAGAGTTCCCTGTGCTACACAGTAGGTCTTTCTTGGTTGTCTATCTTACATATGGTAGCGTGTGCATGTTCATCTCAAGCTCCTGATTTATCTCTCCCCACCACGTTTCCCCCTTCATAACCATAAGTTTGTTTTTGATATCTGTAAGTCTGTTTCTGTTTTGTAAATAAGTTCATTTGTATCTTTTTTTTTTAAATTAGATTCCACATATGAATGATAGCATATGATATTTGTCTTGCTCTGTCTGACTTACTTCACTTAGTGTGATAATCTCTAGTTGCATCCAGGTTGCTGCAAATGGCATTATTTCATTCTTTTTTATGCCTGAGTAATATTTCAGTGTGTGTGTGTGTGTGTGTGTGTACCACATCTTCTTTATCCATTCCTCTGTTGATGGGCACTTAGGTTGCTTCCATGTCTTGGCTATTGTAAATAGCGTTGCTATGAACATTGGGCATCCCCATTTTTGAGATGAGGAAACTGAATCTCAGATTGCTGAAGGCGCATGTTCGAGGTCACATGTGCAGGTCGTTGAGGAGCTAGGTTTTGAGCCCAGGTTTGTCCGTTTTCAGGGCTCCCAACGTTAAACATTCCATTAGCCTTCTTGCTTAAAATTAATCCATCTATCCCCAAACTTTACCAGGAAGATGTTATGGGCAAGGCTCCACTTTAGACACTCAGGGAGGGTTACAGAGGTTGACTGTGCCAGGGTCCCTGCCCTTAGGAGTCTGATCCGGTTTTCCACCCTCAGCTGGACCTTCTCCATCCTCTGTCAGGAGGCACCCTGGGCCACCCTGGCTTTCTTCTTTTCTCTCCTCTGAGTTCATGTGGTGGCCAGACCCCTCCTGGGGCACCTGAAGAGACAGGGCGACCCTGCAGGAGCCATGCCCACGGAGGAAACTGGAGTCCGGGACTCCTGTATCCCTGCATCCTCCCCACTGGCCACTCCACGGGCATTTCCTGTCCTTCAGCAGAACTGATACCAGACAGACCAGGCTGGGTCATGCTGGGCCAACAAAGACCTCAAAATTCAGTAGCTGACTACAACAAGGCGCTTCCTCTCATTATATACACGTGGAAAGGTGGTCAGCAAGGGAGCTCTGCCCCTCGCTGTCACCCAGAGATGCAGGCTGAAGCCAACCCCATGGTCTGCTCCCACCACCGCTGAGGCGAGGAAGGCCACGTTGTAAACCACGCACTGTCTCTTCAAGACCTGCCTGCGAGGGACACCTGTCACCTCCGGTCCCATCTCATTGGCCAAAGCAAGTCACCTGGCCTGGCTACCTTCAAAATGTGCTGGGGCTGCCATCACACCAAGCGTCACGAGGGAGAGGAGAGCTGGACCCTGACCAGCTATGTTGTGTGCAGCCCTGTGGCCACCAGGACAGGTGACCATCGTCAATATAAAGAAACCAAAGCAAGGTGCTATTAAGTTCTTGCCACGGAAGATTCTGAGCCTGAGAACTCCTGTCTCTTGTTTCAAAAGGGAGATTAGCAAGCGTTAGAGGTTGTTAGAGACATATTAGCCCCCAAATGAAACTTCCTGTTTCATTCAATCACACTTAACAAATGTTTATTAAGAGCCTTCTATGTGCCAAGCGCTCCTAAGACCCAGGACACGCCAGTGAATTAAACGAGCAGAAATCGCTGCCCTCAAGGAGCTTGTTTTTAGAGGGACAGGCACAGAGCAGTAGGAATCAAACGTAAGTCAGTGACACACAGACAACACGGAGTTATAGAAGAGCCGATGGAGACTGAAAGGCAGTGCCTTTCTCCACGTGGGACTCAGTGTTACTGGAAGTACCAGCCATGCCCTTGAGCTCCCTCCATGTATGTCTCCGCAGATGGGAGCCTCTCTCCAAGCCCTTGTTGCTTTGGTCCCCACCCTTACTTTAAATGAGAACATTCAGCAAGAGCCACAGGACATGAGATTTCTCACTTCCCCGTCAACTCCTTCTCTCCATCTTCACGAGCTTGTTTCTTTCTCACTCACATGGCCATTTCAGGGCCCTGGGCTCTCTTCCTGCTTGGGGATCTCCACCTCATCATCTCATGGTATTCAATGCACCTGCACCCCACAGTTCACATATATATAATTTATAAATAATAATGAGATGAATTATGGGTGCCTTCTTGACATAGGGCATCAGTAAGTGGCATGATTATGTATCATAATCATGATACATAATCAAGGGGACCTCTTATGTATCAGGCATGTTCCTAGGTGCTTATATGTATATGTGTTATCTTTTAATCCTTAGAAGGAGTCCATGTGGTAGGAATTGCCTGTGTTTCCATCTTACAGAGGAAGCAGTTCAGGTTCACACAGCCTAAGCAGCTTCCCCAGGTCACACAGTGTGGGGCAGAGGACAGCAAGGCAGTCCCTGCCTGTCACAGCCTTTACTCTTTATCTCCCTGCAGGACTGCCTCTCTGTTTGGGGGCCATTGAATTAAATATTTATTCATGTTGAGTTTGCAGTATTCTTTCCTTAACTTGGAGTGTCTGTGTGTGTGTGTGTGTGTGTGTGTGTGTGTGTGTATGTGTGTGTGTATGTTTCCACGTCTCTTAAGATTTTCATAGACTTTATGGTGCCAGATGTATAAAACAGTCCTGCTTACTCCTTAAACAGACATCTATCACGTAGGAAGCTGGCGCCCTCGTTCCAGGCTCCCAGGAGGAGTTAGGGAGGACACACAATTGTCCTCCACATCATGGAGGACAGTTTGGAGGAGTGGGTCCCTAAATGAAAACACGTGTGCTTTTGAGCACAACGGACCACTTCTAGAACAGACAGACTTTCACGTGTGCTCAAAGACGAGAGTATGTTCACTGCAGTGTTGTTTATATTATCAATAGCAGTAAGCGGGCTTCCCTGGTGGTGCAGTGGTTGAGAATCTGCCTGCTAATGCAGGGGACATGGGTTCGAGCCCTGGTCTGGGAAGATCCCACATGCCGCGGAGCAACTAGGCCTGTGAGTCACAACTGCTGAGCCTGCGCGTCTGGAGCCTGTGCTCCGCAACAAGAGAGGCCACGATAGTGAGAGGCCCGCGCACCGTGATGAAGAGTGGTCCCCGCTTGCCGCAACTAGAGAAAGCCCTAGCACAGAAACGAAGACCCAACACAGCCAAAAATTAATTAAATAATTAATTTTTTTAAAAAAAGAAAAACTCATAGCTAACATCTTAAAAAAAAAAATTAAAAAAAAAATAGCAGTAAGGGACTGGAAACCACTACGTACTCAGTAGTAGGGGACTCCTTGAATACATGATGCTGCTTGTGTGCAATGGAATGCTACACAAGCATTCTGATAAGGGACTGCGTGTGGCCTGGCTGGAAACAGTAGTTTCAGGGAACTTGTGGTGTGTACGCTCACTTGTGTAAAAACATATATGTACATATATTACAAATAAATGTTTGTAAGAGTCTAGGATATTTCTTGAAATATTATTATATGTCTAGGACTCTACCCAGACCTCTTTAACGTATTTAATCCATACAGCTGTGGTACAGATTGTAGTCCTGTTCTCATCTTACAGATGCCAAGACGGAGGCACAGAGAAGTTAAGTAACTTACCCAAGGTCACTTAGCTGGCAAATAGCGAAGGGAGCATTTTCATCTGGGAAGTCTGGTTATAGAGTCTGAGCTCTTAATCTCCATGCATGTATGCTGCTGAAATGGTCCTAGCCCTTCTCTCATCTTCCAGTCTCAGAGGGGACCTTGCTCTCTTCCAGCCAGAGCTCTTCACCAGGCCTCATCTGCCCTCTTCTGTCTTCATACCTCCCTCTCCGCCAGTTCCTTTTCCTCTGTTTATAAATGAGTCAAATCCTCCTACAGTCCAGAAAACATTTGTGTGGCAGAGGCAATGCTGTGTTTTTATGGAGTCACTTCTTTTTCCAGGGCACCTGACATTTCCCCAGATCCCATGCATCTAGGAGAAGTCATAACCCTAATTCCTGCAGATGGAAAGTGAGCAGAAGTGAGGTGCCACCTGTGGTCCAAGGCAGCTAAGAGCAGGCGAGCCTTCTCCACCCACGTTCTTTTCTTTGCTTTTCTCTTTTCTTTTCTTTTTTATAGCTGGAAGTTAAGGTCTCCAAGATTCAGGGGTAGCAAAGTAGAAGTAGCCTGGGTCCCTGAGTCACCAACTGTAGGAGGACCATGCAGGACAGCTGCCAGAGCTGTCACCATTCTATGAAGGGAGCAAGATGAACCTCTGTTGGGTTGAGCTGCTGAGATTTGGGGGTTCCTCTACTGCAAGAGCTAGCACTGGTTACCCTCTCCTTGTAGCCCTGTCTGTTTTCTTTAATATTAAGTACTTATAGAATATACAGACCCCAGATCATTGTCCTGCAGACTGCCATGCCTCTGCTGGGCCTGCTCATCCACAGTGACCTCCCGTGGGCAGAGCCAACAGTCACTTCTCTGTTTGAGGCCCTTCTGACTCTTCTTGACCTTTAGGACTTGTGTCCATAGTCTTTTGGATCCTGCCCTCTCCTTATCCTCTCCTCCCTCCTCAGGAGCATATTATCAGTAGAGAATCCCCATCGAGAGGCATGGGCCAAGAATCAACTTGATCTGTCTCCTGAACAGGTCACATGGTCTCTTAACTAAGCCTCAGTCTGTCTCTCTTCCTTGGGGCACCAAGAGCTAGGTCTCAGGGCTGTTTCGAGGACAAATGAGATAATCCAAACAAGGAGTTCGGCACAGGGCTTGACAAACCTGCCTCCTCTTCTTTCCTCTTTTTATTTTATATTTTCTTTTTTCTTATTATCTTTCTGCCTTATACATCAATGCAGCAAATACAAACGGTATTGTTTTCTTTTCTCTCTTTCTCTTGTCCTCTAAGGAATCTTAGCCACTCCCACAATTTCATTCACTTCTGTGCAAGGAACTCCAAATGAAGACCTTTAGTCTAACAGCCTCCCCCAGCCCCAGAGCTTTATCTCAAACTACCCAGTATATGTACAAGGAATTAATCAACTTGCTCTACACTGATTTATTGAGAACCTACTCTGAACAAGGCCCTGGGCTTGGTGCTAGGGACAAAGAGTGAACAAATGCAGACACACTCTCTGCCTGGCGGGGCTTATAGTCTAGTTAAGCAAATAATCTCGCAAATGTACACCTGGGATTTTGACAAGTGTTTGAAAGGAGAGATACATGATTCTTTGAATTCCAATAATGGATTCTTTGACTTAGTGAGGATGTTTCCTATGGAGGTAAAGGGTATGCTGAGTTCTGATGGGAGTGACTGACCAGGAGTGAATTAGGAGAAGTGGGAGGGGAGAGAGGTAACAACGTTGACAGGCATCTCATGTTACCAGGGAGCGTGGCAGGAAGAAGGTGGTGAGCAGAGGAGAAACTGAAGGGAGCATGGTTGTAATCAGGGTGGAGAAAAAGTATGGAAAAGACTGAACTTTGTCCCCCAAGATATAGTTTCCTCTTTATTTCTGCCTAGAGAGCTTTTTATTTTAAATGAGTGTAAGACAGCCTAGAACAAAGACTACATTTCTCAGCCTCCCTTGCAGCTAGGCATGGACATGTGACTAAGTTCTGGCCAATGGAATGTGCTATGTGTGCCTTTTGGGAAATGTTCTTAAAGGGAAGGGCACAGGCTTCTTTGTCCATTACTCTTTCTGAGTGGGTGAAACCCAAATATCATATCTATAGCCGAGCTGTCACTGTGGATCATGCTGTAGAATTATGTGTTAGGGATGGCAGAATGACAAAAGGGAAGAAGTCTGGGTCTCTGATGACCAAGGAACTGCATTCCCTGCCCTCCACCATTTGTCTCTTTGTGTTCAGGAGAGAGGAATACCCTTCTCTCATATCTAAGCTACAGCTATTTGGGAGTTTCTATCATTCACAGCTGAGCGTAAGCCTAACTCATACAGAAAGGCAGAAGCCAGAATGTGCAGGGTTTGGTAGGCCCCATTAAGAACATTGTTCTCAGCCTAAGAGCGTGGGAAACAGTAACTGAAGGGGGTGGGAAGCCTTTCCTAGCACAGGCTCGAAAGCGAATTGTTTCTTTATGTATTCATCTGCTCAGTCCTTCCAGCTGCCTTCACTGAGTATCTCTGACATGTCAGGCACTGCCTTGGGTCCTTGAGGATTCAAAAATAAATATGACACTCTGTTTTGTGTCAGAGGTAGTCTAATGAGAATTATAGACATGTAAACAATGGTTAGCCTTCAATCAACAATGTTTATCAAGCACTAAGGTGGTATTCAGGGATGGCATCGGCACAGGCAACTGGGAAAAGAGCTAGGACCTCCCCCCGCCCACCACAGGCATCAAAACAGTGTGGCCACCCAACTCTACGTCATGTCCAGCTGTCAGAAGCAGTGTTGGACTGTGGGAACTGCTGTGGCCAAGGAGATAACGGCTGCTCTCAGGGAGCTTACAGCCTCTCCTCCCCAGGAAAGAAAAGGGCCATGGAAATACTAGGAAAGAAGACCTGTGGGTCCTGTGATATGTATAGGATAGTGAGATGAGGGATGGAGTGGTCAGTTTAACCTGAAGGCTCAAGAAAGGCTGCACAGAGGAGGTTGCCCTTGAGCTACATTAGGAAGGATAGTAGTAGTTACAATGGCGTAAGGTGTGGGTGTTAGGAGCACTGAGGATGAATGAGCTCATTTGGGGTGTGTGTGTGTGTGTGTGTGTGTGTGTGTGTGTGTGTGTGTGTGTGTGTGTGTGTGTGTGTGTGTGTGAAGTGCATATTTTTAAGGAGGTGAAGGGGGTTACGGGAAGGCTTCACAGAGGAGGTGACTACGGAGCAGAGTTTTGAAGGAAAAGTAAGAGTTCCCCGGTTGGTTGGACAAGATGCAGCAGAGGTTTAAGGCAACAGGGACTGTATCTAAAAGCCACATAGGGGTACGGAGGGACTTCCAAGAAGTCTGAGGTGGTGGGTCAGAGCGCCAAGCTGAGAAATGGCTTGAGATGACATTCAGAGGGAAAGGTGGCTATGTGTGAAGACTCCACTAGTCAGAACCAGGGCTTTCAGTGTGTTTTGTGAGTAGTGAGGAGCCAGGGAGAATTTTAAACAGAAGAGAAACACGGTCAGCTCTGTGCTTAAGAAGAAAAATTAACTGGAACAAATTCCCAAAATGTTCCCCTATAGAGGTTGGGTAAAAAGTGATGGTACGTCATTCGGTGGAACCTCAAATAGCCATTGAAAACAACAAGGTGGATCTATATGTGCTCACATGGCACCACTTCCAAGATAAATCGTTGAGGTTAAAATAATCAGGGTGCTGTATGGCGTCTATAGTACGGTTTTATTTGTTTGAAAGATGTGTGTGAAGGTGCATGCGTGAAGGCATCTATCTATCTGTCTATGCTTGTATACTACTAAAACAATTCTATAAAAATACACAGAAAACTATTAACAGTGCTGCTTCTATGGAGGAGAATTGGGAGTAGGAGTTGTGAGGGAGACGTGCTTTAAATTGCAAACATTTCGTACTGATGGAATATTTTTTACCATGTGCATGCATTATTTTTCCAATATATTAAATAAATATGTATTAAAATTTTTATTCTGCCTGAAATGTGAGTGATGGATTGAAGAGAGGCGAGGTTCAGGATAGAGCAAGCCCTCCCCCACCTCCATTTTCTTGATTAATGGTATCACCATCCATCCAGTTATTCAGTCTCAAACTTTGAAGTCATCTTTGACCCCCCCTATGTCTAATCAGTTATCAAGTCCTGCCTGTTCTACCCCAGAAATCTCTCACCCCTCAGCCCCAGAATAGACAGAGAGATCGATGGGACAGAACCACAGGCCCAGGGACAGAAGGGAGTACGTATAAATATTTAGTATGTGATAATGGTGACATTTCAAATCCTTGTGGGAAGGATAGATTATTCAATAAATGATGTTGGAAAAAATTAACTCCGATGCTTAGCTCAGTCATAAACTAAAATAAACCCCTAGGGAATTAAAGATATGTATATAAAAATAAAGTCACAAAGTACTAGAAAAAAATGTGGGTCACTCTATAAAATATGGGGCTGGGGAGGGTCTTTCTAAGGAAGATTTTGAAAGACGATATTATAGAGACAAATCCAATAGGTTAGACTATATAAAATGATTGCTGCTATATGCTAAAGACATCTTAAAAATCAGAAGCAAGTGTAAAACTTGGAAAAATACATCCAAAAAATGGCAAATTGAAAGTGTTAATAAGCTTAACTTATAAAGAAAGCTTACAAAACAATAAGATAAACACTCCAATAAGCTAATAGGGATAAGTAATTAACAGAAGAGGAAAAAAATGGTCAGTAAATATACGGAAGAATATTTAATGTGGCTGTTTTTTTTTTTTAAAGCACATTAAAGCAACAATAAGATGCCACGTTTCACCAAATATTTTTAATTAAAAGATAACCCCACGCCCAAACTAATCAGCGTTCTAGGAAACAGTCTTGAACACCATGGGAGGGAGTGTAAATTACATCAAACTCCACAGCATAAACCACCAGTATATATCAAAATCCTCAAAAAATGTACACATCATTGACACACTGATTTCATGTCGAAGAATGTATACCAAGGAAGTAATTAAAGCTATCACAATATTGTTCATTACAGTGCTGTAGATAACTTCAGCACTGTATTGAAATGGAAAACAAAACCCCGAAATTCCTTGTAAAGAAAGGCTGATTAAACATATTATGGGGCATCCAAACAGCATAATATTATGTCACCAGTAAAAGTATTTTGGTTTAAATTACATTTGTACTGGAAAAAATGTTTATAATATAGCAAATAATTGCATTTAGAAGACAGTATGTCCAAGGCAATCCTTGTTCTGTTTATACAAACATAATGCACAGATGAAAAGGTATAGATGAAAGTCTATTTTCAATAGTAGCTGTTTCTGGGTGGGAAAATTAAGGATGATTCTTATTTCCTTTAAAATCACTCTATATTTTTAAATTTGCTTAATAAATATCAATTACATATCAATTACTGGAAAAAACAATGAAAAATTGAAAATGTACCTGCCCTTTGTCCCAGAAATTATAGGAATTCATTATAAAGAAATAATTAGAGATGTGAGAATGGATGGTGGTAAGAAGGTACTCAACACAGCACTAAAAATAATGATAAAAATCGGAAACAACCTGAATATTCAAAACCAGGGAATATTTAAGTAAATGATGGTTGGATACAATGGAATGCTACACAATCTTAAAAATCGAGTCATAGAAGAATATTTGTTGAAATGGAAAAAAACTTCACAAGAATAAGGGAAGGCAAAGCATATGTATATGCTTTTCATATGTATATGAAATCATATACAAAATGACATACCTTTGTTTGAAAGAAGCAGAAAATATTAGGCATTCTATGCTAAAATATTAGTGTGGTTATTTCTGGGTGACTGAGTTAACGAGTAAGCTCTTTTGTTTGACATTCTTCTGTGTTTTTTAGTGTTTCATATTCCACATGTATTACATATTTCACTTTTAAAATTTAGGGAACCATTAAAACATCATCAATAACATTAAGTCAAATGACAAAAATAGGAACATATTACAACATATACCCAAAGTGTTTTAATATACATAATCTATTAGAGCTCTTACAAGTCAAGAGGAAAAATATGAACATCTTAATAAAAGGATTTGCATGGGAAATATAAAGACACTTAAAAAGAAATATAATCATTCAGTTAGCATATTAAAAAAAGCTTGACTATCACTAGTAATAAAGGGAATGTGACTCAGAGAGAGATGGAAATTTTTGCTCTTCAAATTGGAATTCATTCTTCAAACACTGATCATACCCAGTGTTGCTCCTGGGTGGGAAATAGCCCCTCTCTCACACAGTGATGCTGGCAGTGTAAATTGTTCAGCTTTCTCGAGAGCAGTTTGGCAGATATATTGAGAACCTTGAAAATGTTAATTCTTTGTGACCCAGGAGTTCAATTTCTAGGAATATATTCTGAGGAAGTAACCATGGATGTGCAAAAAATTTATGGGCAAGTATGCTTTTTACAGCCTTACTTATAATAATGAAAATTAAGAAACAACCCAAGTAGTCGACAATGAAGGCTTGGCTCAGTTGGCAATCAGAGCGTAGGCCTACAATTCAGTATGCGCAGTTCCAAAATCCACCAAACTCTTTGAACTGACAGATTTTTGTTAAGTTTGCTGCAAGTTCACTGGTGGCAAAAATCTGACCTAAACTGAAAGGAGGCTTTCTCACAGCCATTATCTATCTCCCTTCGTGTGATTCTTCAGATGTTTTCTTGCTCAGATACTGTATTTGATTCTAGGCTGCTGCTAATGTTCTATTGCAGGGACTTCATAAGATACCATTTTTACCAGGTCTTACCTTTCTCAAATCTAAATAATTCTGATTTCTGAAACATTTGGCCTGAGGGGCTTCAGATCATATTCATATGATGTAATCCTACAGCATCATTTAAATTGACATTCGCAGAGAGTATTGTTGGATATTTTAGTTAATCACACTTTTTCTTATTGTTAAAACCCAAAAAATATAGTAGAATATAAAACTATGAGCATTTTAATGTGTTTTGCTTTTTTTTTAAAGTATGTGTCTACAGAGTCTTTTAACAGACTAAAGAGATTGAAAGAATATATCAAACTTTTAACAGTGATTATCTCTAGATGATGCAATTATGAGTAATTTTAATTTTCTTCTATACATTTTTTATATTCTCCGAATTCTTTATAATGAACCTATATTATATCCAACAAATAAATATATTTTAAAAACCTAAACTAAATCTAGATGATTTTCTATTACCTAGAAACTGAAGTATAAACGCCTTAGAATAAAATGTCAAAGACACGTAACCAGGATTCAAATTTAGTTCTTCCAAATCTGACTCCTGCATTCTTTCCCCTCTAATGTGCTGCAGTTAAACTGGTGTTTTTGAAAGAAGGTCCAGCAGAATTTTAATAAATGCTACATGCAAACAGATTTCTGTAGACAAATGCATCTTGAAAAATATAACATACAGGACTTTACTGCAGGACTTCTCAGCGCCTTTAATATCTGAAGATGTAATATGTGTTTCCATAAGAGAGGTATGATATGCTTAGTTCCTCCATATTTGGCCATAAATCTTTTCCACTTTATTTTATTTGTGTTTTTATTTTATGTTATCTTGTGGAAGATCTTCTAGAACATCTTCGGAATGTGCTTCTCCAAAAACACTTTGGAAATGCTAATCTAGTGGAAAACTTCATTCTTCAACGCAGGAAAAATATGCGAGAACCATTTCTAGATGGTAACAATTTCCTGTGGGAATGCCGACCTTTCCTAGTTAATAGTTCTTCCCTTTTAAGAGTGATCTTCATAAACATGTGAAAGGCCATGTTGCTGGAATGGAGATTTTTATTTCTTTTTGGCAGCCATTTTGTCCTGATGTGATTCTGTATAGATACTGATGGAAAGTCTGTGGAGGCAGGAAATCTAAGCTCCCAGATTTATTCTCTGAATCCTCTTTTAGGTATTCAGGCACCTCAGAATTTCTCGCCTCTGTGAAGGGACTTGGGAGACACCCAGGAAATGGGGAGTTTAGTGAAATAAATCTTAACCTGGGAGGCAGCAGAATATTCCATGTAACCTCTGTCAGGTTGCTTCTTCTCTCTGTGTCTCAGTCACTTCATATGTAAAATGAAGGAGTTAATTAGGATAGAAGAGCAACCTTATTTCATCTTACCTGCCAACTCTCATCAATTCCTGAAGGTTTCCTAAAGTCTTGAGTCTGCATCCCTGCTTGGTGAGAAAGAATGCTGATTGATTACTAATGTCTGCCCTGGGTATAGATTAGAGGAGTGGCGTTACTTCTGCCCTTCCTTTGCCATCTCAGAGTTAAGGAATATCTAAGTACCCTTGAAGACCTGGGATGCTTTAGAATGGACACATGGGAGCCGGCTCCCAAATCTACCTCTTGTTTCATAAACTCTGGTGATCTTTTGCCTCACTTCTGCCCCCCCAACCCTGCATTTTTAAAAATTTCCTTTTATCCATGGAGATTCCAAACTTTTGGCTCTTGGTCTCTGTAATAGCAAAGTAACGGTTTTCTATAGTAATCTTCTTATACTCGCTTTCTTTCACCCCCTTGCCAAAGATGAATCTGTTTTTACTAAAAGAGAAAAAAGGAAAAAAATACATATGTAAAAATCACACATCCTCACCATGTGCAAAAATCATGTGTTTGGCAGCAAGAACATCTTTCTGAGGCCAAATGGCATTTTTCCTTTCCTGCAAAACGAGCAAAAAAAAAAAAAAGTCTCACTTTCCCAGCAACTGGCACTGAATTATTGGCCCTTGTCAGCTGCTGTCACTAAGGGGTCTCTCATCTGGGAAACCCGTGATGCTGGGAGACCAATAAGTCCTGGGGGAATCTGGTTGCAACTGCTTCTACTGCTTTGCACAGGGACTGAAACACACAAAACCATGGTTGGCAGAACCATTGTCATGGGTGTAGGAGGCAGCATGGTATGGAGGACAGATAAACCAGAGTGTCGGTAACTGCTTTATGACTTAACAGCTGTGGGATCTTGGGCAGCACTCTTAGTTTCTCTGAGCGTCAGACTGCTCAATAAAATGGTAGCATAGTCCCTGTACCCCTGGAATCAGTCAGTCACTGTGTGCAAGGAATACCCCAGAGAACAAAACAGGCAATAGTCCCTGCCCTTGGGAAGCTGATATTTTAATGGCGAGGGGCAGGCTGGGAGGGAAAGATGGACAATAAACTAGTTAATATACACGTTAAAATCAGAAGGCGGGAAGTACTCAGAAGAAAACTCCATCTGGGCAGGGGAGAAGGAAATGTCTGGGTTGGGGTACCGTTTCCGGTAAGATGTCCAAAGAAGGAGCCATTAAGAGGCCATTTGGGTAGACCAGGAATTGGTGGGGCACAGGGTGTGGGAGGCAAGGGTGGAAGCAGGGAAACCTCTCAGGGGGCTGTTGCCAGACTCTGGGGGAGCCGTAACGACAGCTTGGACCAGGAGGGAGCAGAGGAGGTGGTGGGAACGGGGAGGGATCCGTGCACCTTTTGAAAGCCTAGCTGACCCAGTTGCTGTGGGAAATTGTGGAACAATGTGGGAAAGCCCCAGCTCAGTGCCTAGAGCGCAGTAGGTGCTCTGTTAAGGTAGGGCCACTCTCCCCAGTCATCTGACCAGTGGTGTTTGCCGCTAGGGAGGAGGAAAACATGGGGCTAGGCAGCTCACCAGAGGACATCCTCATGCATTCAGGAGACTCACCAGATGTTCCCTTGCCAAGTGCCACGGGATTGGAAATAAGATGGCAGCATGGCTTACAACAGGTGTTGGTGCTTAAGGAAAGCAGGACAGGGGACCCTCCTTGACCAGAGGGAAGGCAGAGAAGGAGGTAAACGGGGGAAGAGACACTTGGGGGATTTTGCTTCTCAAAGAGAAACAAGTAATAAAAGCTTGCCAAGAATTACCTTGGAGGAATCTAGTTGGTGGAGAAAATTCTGGAGCTAGTGTTTGAATTGCTTTAGGGAGAACACATTTCAGTTGGAACTAAGCGGTGAAACTGGATTCTTGAGAAAGTTTGTAGAGGATGAACTCCTGAATGCATCCCAATGACAGAGTGAGGCAGTGTGTGGAGCTGTGGGCAGTACGTGGCCGGGGGCTTCCTCCCATCCCTCACAGGCTATGGCCCCGGAGCTCCCCACGTGGTAAGCAATGGCGTGCCCTCCACAGTTGAACTTGGCTGGTGCAGAAGTCTTTCCCGTGGAGTGGGGCAGAGGACACAGGAGGATCTGACCCAGGATTGGCAGGTCTGAAAGGGGACAGTGGGGCCTCAAGCTGTGTGAGCCGGTGCCAGTTGTGAAGGTGTCTGAGCCACGAAGCGGCAAACACGGCAGAGGGTTGGGTGAGCAGGGGAGGGAAGAGCTGAAGCAGCATCCCGTGGTGAGCGAGGTGATTTGGGCTGGTACACAGGAAACTGTTTCATACATCTTCAGAGAGAGGTATTTTAATGCTTTAGAAAAATACCCATTTCCCTTTTATGAGAGTGATACGAAATGGTCTTTGAAAATGCACTTGTGGAAGCTTAAAAATAAGTTGACCTAATGAAAATGAATCAGCCAATAACAGTCTAGGTGGTAAAAGGTGAGGGTGAGACAAGAGGGCCTGCAGGATGATGGAGGTTTGGGAAACTGTGGGCTCAAGGGCTCCTTGGTCCACCGGGTGGATTCAGGAGTCTGTCAGGGTTGGCAAGGCCCTGGATGGGGGCAGGGGCCTGTTGTCACAGCTGAAAACTCTCTGGACACGGGGCTCCTACATGTCAAAAGACATTGTTTTCTCCTTTCCAGATGCTTCCATCTCACCGTAAGAGCAGGTACAAAGGCAACGGGATGAGAGAGAGAAAGTCCTGGGGCCCCTTCTTTTTATGTAAGAACCCAAAGGCCGTCCTTCAGGCGGCCCACGTCTGACTCGCTCTCAAGGCTTCCTTTCTCCCAGGCACTTTGCTCCCCTCCCGTGCCCGCCGGCCTCCCGGCCCCACAGGATGCCTTCCTGTCTACACAGTTTGTAAAACACAGACCTTTAGAAAACGGAGCTCAATAGTGACCTGGTTCCCCTCCGTCAGGGCAGGGGAAGGGGCGACGGCAGGAGCAAGCCTGTCCCATCCCTGCCCAGCCCCCGATTCTGCCTTCCTTCCCCCTTATCCCTCACTGTAGGACCTGTGTCCCTGAGAGCTGGCCGGACCTCGGGCCCTGCATTCGTGTGGAGGCCTCGGGTGGGCAGAGGGTCAGGCTCCCTGAAGACCATTCAAAAGCCTCAGGAATGTCGCCCTGGGGCCTCGGGGGCCTGTGCGCTGGCAGCAGGGTGGGCAGCAGTGACGAGGTACTGACACACTCATTGAGCAATGTCACACAGGTGTCAGGCCCGTGTGCTGGACAAGAGTGCCTGCTGGCGCCGGGTGTCCGGGCTGCAGGGCTGTCCCGCGATGGGCCGTGAGAGCCCGACGAGCTGCTTACCGCATGGTGGCTCAGGGTCCTCACCTATAAAGGGGCTGGGCCAGCACCCCCCTCTGACCCTGGAATGGGAATTAGAAGCTGTCTGTGTGTACAGGGTTTGTGCCTGGTCCCGGGTCCGATCTCCGTAAATGAGAGCTAGGATTATTGTCACTGTCATTGTTGTCATGGTTGGTGCCAGTTCCTATAACTAATCTGAAAAGAGTCCCCATCCTCGCCACTGACCAGGAGTGTGTGATGTCCGGCTGCTTGTCTGATGGCCTCCGGGGGCTCTTCCAGGCCTGTCACCTTCACCACGTGACAGTGCAGGCCCAAGCAGGGAACACTCAGGACGGGGATTTCCTGCATTTTTTTCAGTCTTGGGGACCCTCCTCAGAGGACCGAGGTGTGGTGGCCCAGCCCTGCCCGGCGCTCTGCTGGCAATCCCGGGATAAGGGCACCCGGGGATGCTGTGCAACTCAGTGGTCTTCAGCGTGGTTGCCCAGAACTTGCCTGAGCGCCTGCCATGCGCCAGGCCCCTGCTGCCCGAGGGAGTAAGCCGCAGACGCTGCCCGAGATGGGGGCAATTTAGCAAAGCAGGCAGAGCGACTCCAGGTATCAGCTCTGAGATTTCCCGTATACACAGGCGTGAGGGTCGGGTAGCCCATTTCTATGGCTTGGACTACTTTCTCCACAGCCCTGCGAAGTGGAGACCAATGTTTATTTCATCAATAAGGACACCAAGACCCAAGAGGGTCAGTGATCTCTCCAAGCTGACTTGGCCTCTGGGTGTCAAGGCAGGTCTTGATCCTGGTGGCAAATCTCCCAGCTCCATTCTCTACCCCAGAGCTAGTCCCTACATGTTATCACAGACTTTCAGGACTCGGGGTGGGGGTGAGGGTGAGGGGGGCGTGTCTGAGGAGGGAGAGAGGGATTCAGATCGCAGGGCCCTGGCTTCTTGAGATCTGGGAGATAGCCCAAAGCCAGACCAGTGACGAACTTCCAACCAAATTGTCAACTTTCCCCTTGAGCCTCTGAGCACATGGGTGGGCAGGGTGGCTCGACAGATGTTGCCCTGTGCCATCCTCAGTAGGCTTCTCCGAATCCTCAAAGAGCCCCCCACCCTCGAGGTGCCCCTGACAGCCCCGGCCTCGGGCTTCCTGATCCTCCACACCCTCATCTCTAAGAGTGCACAGCATGCGGCAAGGAGAGGGCTTCACCCTGTCCTTAGAGTTTGGGGCATTCTTGCTAGAACATTCACCCTCAGGGGCAGGGACTACCGGGGGAGGGAGAAAGAGGAAACACAAACTCCCGAGTCAGATTGACCATGTTGGAACCCCGGCTGTGCCATTTTTAAAATGTGTGATCCTTCTCTATAATTTTGAGCCTTGGTTTCCCCATCTATAAAATGGGCACGACGATGCCTGTCTCACAGGGCTGTAGAGAGGAATGAAAAGGATCAGGCATAAAATCCACTGCTGAAGCCTGGGATGGTGAGTCCTCAGTGCATCTACAGCCTCCTGTGCCCGCCAACCCCTCCCCGCCACATCAGGCTGGGGCCAGGCTGGGGCCAGGCTGGGCAGAGCCAGCTCTGAGCCAGTGCTGCTTGGTGGACGGATCGTTTCTCCTGTCCTCAGGAACGTGTTGTATGCCTCGTTGTCTGGGGGCATCTGTGCCCGTCTTTCTCAGCTACGTGACTTCAGGTTGATCCCTTTCCCTCTCTGGGCCTGAATGTTCTCTCCAAGCAGGGAATATAAGTTCTCTCAGCCTTCCCGGTTGGAACATCCTGTGGTGCCAGGATGCAGAGGACAGCCAGTGCAGCTGGTCTGGCCTGGGGCAGAGGGCTGTGGCCCTTTCCCAAGCCCTCTTTGGCCCAGGTGACCAGCCAAGTGGTTAATTAGCACTCTGGCAACCAGGTAATCAAGGTCGGCATGTCAGAAGTTAATCATTTCTTCAAAACACAAGCAAACACCCCATTTCCACATACTTGGGGATAATAAAAATCACACAGCCAGGGCAAGGTTCAGGGGCACCTCTTCTGATCTGGATTGACCCCAATTAGCCGGGTGACCTTGGGCAGTTACCTTCTCCACCGTGGCCTTGGCTTGCTCATCTGTGAAATAAGAGTTTGGGATTCAGAGGTAGTTGCAGAGGGCACTGTTTCTTGATGGATTCGAAGGTTGGAAAGTGGTCTGGAACCCGGCGACCTCAAGTGTCACTTCTTCCCTTTCTGGCACAGTCTTCTCGCACACTTTCCCCAGAATGCATGCTCCTGGGGCTTTCCTTCTGCTGTGCTGCACAGGAGCCCATGTGCCCAGCCTGCTTGCCCTCCAGCTCTTACCCTTGGAATCCAATTGATCCCATCCTCCCACCTGGCCCACATTCCTCCTCTCGGGAAGGGAAGCCTTCTGTGCCCTCGCTCTCTCACCCAGCCCTTCTATCTTCTGATTTTTTTTTTTTTAGATTGATTGATTGATTGATTGATTGATTGCTACGTTGGGTCTTTGTTTCTGTGCTAGGGCTTTCTCTAGTTGCAGCAAGCGGGGGCCACTCTTCATCGCGGTGCGCGGGCCTCTCACTGTCGCGGCCTCTCTTGTTGCAGAGCACAGGCTCCAGACGCGCAGGCTCAGTAGTTGTGGCTCACGGGCCTAGTTGCTCCGCGGCATGTGGGATCTTCCCAGACCAGGGCTCGAACCCGTGTCCCCTGCACTGGCAGGCAGATTCTCAACCGCTGCGCCACCAGGGAAGCCCCCATTCTTCTGATTTTGATCGTGGGTAACAGCGAAGGTCTATCCGGGGTGCTCGGTATGGGTGATCAAAGGGCACTGGGTTGGAGCTGGCAGGAGAGTCCTCGACTTGCAACCAAACGGTGCGCTTCCGTAGGGCGGGAGCCACGTCTCCGCCAGCACCTGACACTTAACGGCACCAGGTGGTTGTCAGGACGCACACGGTAGGGGTGCCGTGTAGTTTGTCTGGTGGGTTTGTGAACATATGGGAATTTGATTCCGGAAATAACTGGACACACTATTTGTAGGAGAATGCAATCGTCAGACTCCTCACGTGAGGGTACATCCATATTCAAAGAACAAACAAACCAAAACACCTCTAACGGAGAAGAGTCTAACCATGGCTCTGCCGTGGACCCCCTGGCAAGGGACCTGGCTCTTCCCTGGGGTGGAATGAAAGAATGTCATCCCTAAGGCTCTCCTCTCCCAGCACTGTGGGCCTCAGAGTCCTCCCAGAGGCCACTGTGCCTAATCGGGACAGACTCTGCTTCTAGAGAACATGCGTCTGGGCTGGGCTTGCTTCCCATCTGACCCTGACTGTTCCCTGGCTGCCCTGAGGCTTGCCTGGGTGCAAAGTCCAGAGACCTCTGCCTCCCTACTCCACTCCTGCCATGAGCCCAGGGGCTCAGCTTCCAGAAGATGAATCGTGTGCTCATTCCCACCAGCGGGTCTCCTTGTTCCCCTATCCCCAGGGTGAGAAGCAGAGGGGAAAAAAAAAGAAGAAAAGTTAGATGTTGTAAGCAAGAGCAAAAGCTTACAGGGAGCGCCTGCTAAATGTGTGCTTTGTCTCTCTTCATACGGGGCGGGCAGTGGAGAGCCTGGGTGGAGTGCGGGTTACACAATGTCGCTGCAGCTACCTAGGGCCTGGTTGGTGTCTGTCCTGGCTCTGCCCCTTTAAGAGAACCCTAGGACCAAGATTTATTGGCTGCTGGGGCCCTGCTGCGTGTGTGGCTTGGTGTTTACAGGCCTGGGGAAGGCTGAGGTCTCCCTTCCCAGGCTGCGGGGAGGCGGCGAGCTGGAGTTGGGGTAAAGAATGGCTGCCATTCATGGTGGGGTTTGCAGCAGGACTTGGTGTGCCGCCCAGGGGAGCGGGCGGCCGCGTTCCTATAACGGCCAGGCCAGGGATGGAAATCCCACCCCGCTGGGTTCCGACAGGGAGGGGAGGGCGGGAGGGCTTGTCCCCTCAGAGTGCCTGAGCACCCTTGCCAGAGCCCAGAGGGCAGGCAAGAGCCATTGACCGTGTGTCCACCCTGGGTGTGCAGGCACTGGGGGTGACTCAGAGCAGGGCAGGCAGGACGTACCCCCAGGAGCTGAGACCAGCCTGAGAGCCCTAAACCAAAGCAGGCCAGACATTAAATAATGCAGAGGACGGAATGGGTGGACAGAGCAGCTGCCCCCTGCGGACTGGGGATGTCCAGCAGCAGACAGTGTGTCCCCAGCCCAGGCACTTCCGCAATTTGAGTCATTTCGGAGGTGGGAAGGATGACCTCTGCCTCATAGAGTTTTGCGGGGGGTGCCGATTAAATAATGTAACATCCACAAAAGGCCTGGCATAGTCCGTCCTCAATAGTGGTTATTATTTTTAGCACCACCCCTACTGCTGATTGTTCTAGAAGGCAAACTAACTCTACTCCTCTAGCCTTGTGGTCCTGTGGGATGAGCACCCCGGAAGCCTAGTTTCAAATCTCTGCCTTGCTCCTACCGACAGTGGGACCCTGGGCACATCACTCAGGGTTGGGGGACACACCTGGTTGGCCCCTGAGCATCTCCTTCATGGCCAGAGCCTGGCTCATCTTGAAGGACCAGGAGCTGACGTTCGCTGAGCACTTACTATGAATCGGGAGCCAAGCCAAGCATGTTACCTGCTTCATCACTTTCTAATTTATTATTGTGAACCTTTGATTGTGGAAATGTTCAAAGATAGACAAAGACAGACAGGATAGTCATGAAGCCCCTGGGGCCCATCACCCAGCTTCAAAAATGATTGATGTTTGTCATTCTTTTTTTATCCATCCCTTCTAACTTTTATCTTCTCCTCCTCTTCCTCCTCCTCCTTTTCTGTCATCTCCCTCCCTCTCTGCTGGAATGTCTAAAGCAAATCCTAGACATCGTATCCTTTCACCTGTAAATACCTCAGTGTGTATTGCTACAGGATACAAAATTTTAAAAAAGAAAGCAAAAACTATGATCACACCTAAAAAAGTAAACAACCATTCTTAATATCATCTAATATCCAGTCTGTGAGTCATGTCATTTAATCCTCAAAATAACCCTTTGGAATTACAAATGCAATTTCTCCCACCCTTCAGATGACAAATGGAGAGAATGAGACATTAATCCTCGCGTGCACCATAACCCGGCTTGTGGGTCCATCTCCTGGGTCCAGTCGCCTAGTGGGAGCTGGAGGCGTGATTTGGACTCAGGCAGTCAAATCCCAGAGCCTGAGCCCTTCCTTCCCCACTGTCATCCCTGAGCCCCAGAGCTCCTGGTCACTCAGCTGGCAACCTCACACGCAAGTCAGCCCCTCCCCGAGCCTACTTTCCTCATGGCCTTGCATTGACCTCAACTTCCTTGTGCATAAAATGGCAACCATGCAACACATGCCTTCAGGACTTGTTCGTTTCTTTCTGCCTTTGACAAATATTTATTCTGCGTCTACTTCGTCCCAGTGCTGTTAGTGCTGCTTGGGATCCAACGATGAACTAGTGAGAGTCTTGCTGTGCAGTTGACAGGCTGCACACTTGCTACTCAAAGTGTGGTCCAAAGACCAGAAGCTCAAGCATCCCCTGGAGCTGGATAGAAATACAGACACTCAGCCCTGCCCCAGCGCTGCTGAAATGGGATCTGTGTTTCAACAAGATCCATGAGATTCATTCCCAAGATGGTTGAAGTTTGAGAAGCACTGCCTTGGGCTACGGTTCTCACCCCAGGCTGCATGTTAGAAGGCTCTGCAGGGCTTTAAAAAATACCCACCCCCTCTAAATAAATCAGAACTATTGATGGTGTTTAAAAGCTCTCAGATGGGATTGAGAACACTGACTCAGATTGATCATTTTCAGGATAAAAGAGCTGAGATGAAATCTTCAGCAAAATACCTAGGACACAGTAGGGGCTAAATTAATGCTCTATTTTTTAATGCTCATCTCAACCTTGTCCCTAGGACCCCCTCACTTCCTCCCCCACCCCTCAAAATACCCTCGTGTTCTTGGGTGGTTTATCGCCTTTCCTGGTCCTCTCGAGCTTCTGACCGGAGTGCTATTCTTAGCTGGGAACCCCAAGAACTGTAACCCTGGGGCCTTCTCCTGGGAAGTCAGGCTGCAGGAGAGAATTGAGTTTCCCCCTGTCACGACCTGGTTTGCCGAGCTGGGCTGAGAGCCGTAAACAAAAATAAATAAATAAGTGCAGGCTCAGCCACATGTGCAAAGAGCTTTTCTTTCACCATGGCCGGCTCCCAGTCCAGACGTTATCTCATCCCGCTCTCTCCCGCCAGGTGATGGGGCGCAGGGCAGGTGCCACCAGCAACCGTGGCTTACCAGGCAGAAGCTGCGGTTTGTCACCGGGCATGCAGGAGAGGGCGCTGACCCCGGACCCTGGCGCACAACAGCAGCAGGGGCCCAGCCTGGCCTCGCTGGGTGGCCTGAGGGGCAGAAATGTTTTCCTGCTGGTGGCGGCCTTGGCAGCATCCCAAGGGGGTGGGCGTAGGCCTGTGGGAGGTTCCTGTTTGCCTCCCCTTCTGCAGGCCGCCGGGGACACTGCTCCTGGGGCTGTTTACAGGCCTGTAAATGAGCCACGGCTATGGGGGAGGCTGGAGAGGGGTCAGAGGTCCTTCTCTGAGAGCTGGCAGGGGTCAGGTCTGCTGGACAGGGGAAGGGAAGAAAAGGAAAGAGGGGAGAGCGGCAAGCTATCTCCTGGGAAGCCAGCACTTCAGGCTCATTCTCCACCTGGCCATTCATTCTGGAGGAAGCACCACTCTCCACACTGTACAAATGGGGAGACTGAGGCCTGGAAATGGAGAGGCACTTCCCAGGGAGGGGCAGGCTGGTCTGGAGATGTCAAAGCCTGTGTTCTCGCTGAGATATGTTTGCACAGGCTTAGAGAGGACCTGAACATTGCACTGGGGCAAGTCCGGGACTGCCAATGTATATCCCCCTGACCCCAGACCTTGGCCATTCTAGGATGGGGAGAAATGAGGCCAGCAGGCAAAATATGAGAAGGGGGCTCAGGCACAACTGGGCTCTAGTCCTACATTTGGTGCTTGCTGGGGACTTTGGGCAAGTCACATCACCTCCCTACGTCTCAGATTCTCTCACCTATTATAAGGGGGTACCACCGGTGATGTCACAGTGTGCCTTTGAGGAGTCCTTGCATAAGAAAGTGGACGTGAAGAGCTGCCTGAAAGGCATGTCCGCTCTGCAAGGGGTGGCATGCACTCATGCCATGACTCCGCACTTCTGAGCCCAGGGCAGACATCGCTAACTGATCACAGCACTCTCTTCTCCTGGATGTGGACTTGTCTCAGAGCTCCTCTCAGGCCATAGTGCCCCAGGAAGCCACTTCCAGTCTAGTGAAGCTCGAATTTGAGCTTCCATCCTTACATGGTCTGCTGAGAAGCTGCTGCTCTGGAGCCAGGTGTCCGCAGGAAAAGCCAGAGCTTCAGTAAAAAATGAAGCAGGAAATCAGGAGACGGTAGGAAAGGCGACCCAGCCAGGGTAAAGGGCTCTTGGTACCAAATGGACCGTGGGCAGTGTCAGCAGCACGTAAGAGCCCCCGGCAGTGGGCAGGGTGTGCAGAGCAGCAATCAGGAGGTCAGGCACCAGGAGAGGGGCCCCACTTGGCTGAGCCACTGCCCTGGACCAGGGACTGGCCCCTGCATCTCATTCCATGAGCACAACATTTCTGTGGGGTCTGTGCCATTAATATCTCCACTTTACATGTAAGGAAACTGAGACTGGGAGAGGTTACAGTCAAGAGTGCATGGAGCTGGTGTTGGTACCCAAGTTTGCCAGATCGTAAAGCCCACGTTCTCCAGGCTGCCTTTCAGAGAGCACCGTCTGGTGCTTTGGACCCCTCTCCTGAATGGGGCTGGGACTGGAAGTGACCTGCTCTGGCCCCAGCATTCGGGAGCAGGAAGGCTGGGTCCCTGCCACATGAAGTGTGCAAGGCAGGCAGCCCTAGAGAGGATTGCTGGCACCTGTCTCTCTGCTTTTCCAATCCCTGAGGCATTTGAGAGTGTGAACCCTGGAACAGGGTTCCAGGGTTCCCTCTCAGCCCCTCTCGTTCATGGTGCAACCTCAGGCAACTCTCTGCCCCTTTCTGGGCCTCAGTTCACCTAATCTATGACCAAGAGCCTTGTGACTCAAGGTGGGGTCCACCAAGTGTCAGCATCCAGAGCCCTGCTGGAAGGGCTGAATCTCAGGCCCCTGGATCAAAATCTGTGCTCTTCCAGGGCCCCGGGTGATTTACATGCTCACGGAGGTTGTAGGACAGTGAAGCTCTCGTGAGTTCCTGAGTCTCTTGCACACTCAACGACTTGGGCATTCTGCGATTCACAGTCAGTACCTGAGGCCAGGCCAAAGCCTAACCTTGAAGTTTGAAGCTCAGCCTGGTTGTTCTAGCTAAGAAGGATGAGTTGGGGATACCCAGCAAGGCCCTTATTGGGAGGGAAGGGACAGCTCCTGCAGGAGTGGCCGTTGGCAGGCCCGGGATGGCTGGGAGAACTCAGCCTCCTGCAAGGAGCTCCCTGGCTGGGGCAGGAGGCCAGAGGAAGGTGTGGTCAGGGTGGGCCTGGGGCCAAAGGCTGGGCAGAAGAGATCGCTCATGCGGACTGGAGCCCTGGAGGTGAAACATTTCTCTCCACTGCTCTACAGGGGACCCCAAGGCCCCATAAGTGATATCTCAAGGCCCCATCACAGAGCAGTGGGGGCCCACAATTAAATTGAAATGCTCATCCATTTTCCCCACAAGCACCAGCATTTTCCAACCCTTTTATGGATTTCTGAGGAATGATAAAATGCAGCTGTTATGGCTCCTGAGCCAATGAAATAATGTAAGGTGCCCTGAGTCCCCTCCAGGGAAATCAGTGGCTTATTTATTTATTTTTGACTCCAGGACTTCTATCCAGGTCTCAGAATGAACTTGAGCTTCTAAACCTGACCCTTATCACACTGGCTCTCACCTCAAGCCACTTTTTGGTGACTTCTTTGTAGACACTCAAGTCTTCTGGTGACATGACCTTGGTCAGTTTTTATGCTCCACTTTCCTCTTGTGAAAAAACATGCGTTTCCTCACCCCTGTGCCAGGCAGAACGCTTGGCACAGTTAAATGAGATCCTGCAGGCCACGGCCTCGCAGAATGCCTGGCACATAGTAGGTGCACAATAATGCCACGAGCCTGCCTATTTTCCTGCCTTTCAGAGCACCTGGGGGTTAAGGAACTCATAAAAAGCAAGCTGCCTGCTGTTTTCCTGCTGGGCCCCAGATGTTGCAATTTCCTTTACCATGAACATAGCCTTGGCCTTCACAGGCACACAGTGGCTCGGGTCCACAGGTTACGTGGGCCTTGCAGTGACCTTGAGACATGTAGGGCCAGCGTTGGTGATTCCACCACACAGGTGACGCCCAGAGAGCCAGAAGGCTGGCCTCCCTCAGGGCCAGAGTTCTGTAAGTGTGGATTAGCACAGAGATCTGCAAGCAGGACTCTGCCACCACACTGTTCACGGTCACGTCCTGGGGAGAGCCTTGCTTCAGAAGGCCTGGAAGTGCTTGCTGCCTTTTACCTCCTGAGCTATTCTTCTTCATTTTGCCAGGATCTACTCTTTGATTTGATGTCAAAAAGTGCAGGAGCCGCACGTATTCAGGAAAGGGGGAGGAGTCTTGAGCTCACGATCATCCTTCCTTCCGAGGCTCCCTGACAGCCTCACCACTGACCCAGGCTCCCTCGCCAGCTGGCGTGCCCAGCGGGTGACGTGCTACCTGTCCCTGCAGATGTTTCAGCCGACACGCAGATCATGTGCGGTATCTATCACCAAGTGTGTTAGGTCACCTCCAACCCAGACAATCCTGCGGTCTCTGTTACGTGTTATCATCAACTGTTCAGGCCAAAGAGGTATTTTTGAGTTTCTAGCATGATAGCTCCATGAAGTGGGTGGAATTGTGTCTCCCCAAAAGATATGCCCAAGTCCTAACCCCCAGTACCTGTGAATGTGGAATATTCCCTTATTGGGGAATAGGGCCTTTGCAGATGTAATTAAGTTAAGAATCTTGAGATGAGATCATCTGGATTTAGGGTGGGCCCTAAATCCACTGACTGGTGTCCTTATAAGGAGCTAGAGATCTGAGACACAGAGAGCCCCAGGGAGAAAGCCTGGTGACGATAGAGGCAGAGATTGGAGTGATGCGTCTACAAGCCCAGGAACGTCAAGGATTGCTAGTGACCACCAGAAGCTGGAAGAGGCAAGGAAGGGTTCTCCCTGGAGCCTCTGGAAGAATTGAAGCCCCGCCGATACCTTGGCTTTAGACTTCTGGCTTTTGGAACCGTATGAGAATACATTTCTGCTTAAGCCACCCAATTGGTGGTAATTTGTTACCACAGCCCTAGGAGACTAATACACCCCATGAAAAATAAAAAATTTAAGATAAAGAGACTACCCATGTGCTTGAGATGTTTTCAGAGTGGTGGGGTGATGAGGTCCCCTGATGGAGTGGGAGGGCCCTGAGGGGTGTCTCACTGTTCAGTGGAGGCTCTGGGGGGCTGCGAGGCCAGCAGGCCAGGCTGTGAGCAGTGCTGCAGGGAGGCGGCCTGCACCTGGGCTTTAAGGATGCTGAGCGCCCGTGAGGAGCCAGGGTGCCTCGGCCCACATGGGGGTTTGGAGGTGGGCACTGGAGTGCTGTGTTTCTGGGAGGTGGTGATACATTAAAGGAGACACAAAACACAGTGGCTGTCAGGGAATTGTGAGAAATCAAGTCTCCCAGCTTCTTTATCTACCTTAGAAGGCCCTGGGAGTGATCTACTGGTCCAGGGGCCGGTAGAGTGGAGATGACTGAGTTCCAGGCAGTGGACCACGTGGTGGGAAACCAGAGCTGAATCCTGCCCTGTCCCTTCCTGTCTACAGGGAGAGAGGAGTCGGTGAGTTGGACACCTAGAGCCCAAAGGGTGACAGTCACAGAGGCATGCAGGCAAAATGCAAGGGGATCAGGTGAAAGAGGCTTCTCCCTGGGCTGTGGTGTCCAGGGGGACTTCCTGGCGGAAGCGGTAGGTTTGGTTCCATCCAGTGGCGGTGTCTGCATGGTCTTTGAGCAGGGAGCCGTGAGATGCTCCAGGGAGTGTGATGTGGCCGTGGGTGTGTACAGGACTCGGGGGGGGGGGCAGGGCAGAGCGGTGGGCTATGGGGGAGAGGCAAAGGTATTGAGGGGGCCGAGGGGAGAGGCCGACTCAGCTGGAGAACGTATGCTGAAACGCCTTGTGACCAAATGGGTGGAGGGGCGAGGGCAGGAGGGTGGGCCATGACTCCGGCCACAGAGCCCAGAGAACCGAAATGTAGCTTGAGGGCATCTCAGGTCTCTTTGTGGTGGTGCTGAAGACGAGGCCTGGCCTGCGAGGACTCTTTCCCGGCCAGGCGGCCACGCACACACACATGCATACACACACGTGTGCACACACAGACACACTCAGACCCACACAGGCTCACAGAGGAGCCTGGTTCTCTGACTCTCTCCTTCCTTCCCACCCCTGCCTCTTACTTACTCTTTCTCTTTTCTCCCTACTGTCCACTCACTACTCACAGGGAGGGCGAGGTCCAGCCCCAGACCAAGCATGGTGAGGGAGAGACAAAAGCAGAAGTCCAGAGTCCCAGAGAGAGTTACCTCCTTGCAAAGGCAAAGCTCAGAGTGGGACGGGTACATAGGCAGGCCTGTGGTGACCCACCAACACACCAAGAAACCGAGAGACACTGTGACGCAGACAAACACACACTGACCCACACAGAGACACACACAGATACAACACACATACACAGGCACACACAGACACACATCCACACCCAGACGCACACTGGCATGCACAGAGATGCACACATCCACTCTAAACAGAAAGATACACACACAAAGACACACAGATGCAGAGCCAGATCGACACAGGCAGAGCCATGTAGACAAAGAGGCTTTGAGCAAGGCCAGCCCGCCCCCAGAACCCAGACATCCCAGCTTTGCAGTCCCCCTAGGAACCCTCTGAAACGCCAGGAGAAATTCCTGGGATATTAGCTAAATTTCAGACACAAACATTCCGGTCTCCCTTTCCAGATGTAACGCTCGTGGAAACCTGCACAGCCCTCCCTCGGCTGGCCCCTCAGCACCCACCCACTGACTTCTAGGAATGCTGCCAGTTAGAGATGGAGGCAGACACAAGGAGGGGGGCCAGGAGAGGTGAAGGGACCACACCCGGCAGGGAGCACGGGGCCACAGTGGTGGAGCTCTGTGCACACTGGGGGATTCTGACAGATGAGGGGGCCAGGCAGAGAGGGGGGCTTCCTTGCAGCAAGATGGGGCTGCTGCTCAAAGCCGGGGCTGACCACGTCCTCCGGATGCATGGAGAGGGCTCTAGACCAAAGTCAGATACCCACCAGAAGGCACAGCCCATCCTAGGGGCCCTTACAAGTGTAGGGGGCCCTGGCTCACCTTCCCACAGACACACTGGCCACTTCTCCACTCCAGAAACATGGCAGATCCTTCCTACCTCAGGGCCTTCGCACACACCCATCCTTCTGTCTGTTACAGCCAAAGCTTAGTGCATAGCAAGTGCTCAGCAAATATGGGTTCTGTCTCTTGGGGCACACATGCCATTTTAAAAGCCTATGGCCTCAGTTTCCATATCTATAAAATGGGTTGAAATTGCATTTCTCTCACAAGGTTCTTGTGAGAAGAAAATGAGATGATGAATGCAAATGGACTTTGGCAAACATCCTCTAACCTCGTGTGAGGGCTGCATGATTTTCCTCCTTAACCCCCCAACGAGAATCAGCAGTGACCCTGATTTAGACATAGACAGGGCTCTGGAAACACGTGCCCAGAAGTGTTTGGCTGCCTAAGAAGTATGCTTTCAGAAGTGCTATGAGGTGCCCTGACTCTTTGCTGATGCCTGAAATTCCACCATTCTTACCACAAATCTGGGTCAACTCAAAGCCCATTAGAGTAATCAGTCATTTCACCATCAAAGTAAAGAGGTGGCGAGACAGACCTTTCCCTGAGACACAGACAGCCAGGAAATCTGTGTGTTTCACATCCAAATCAGTCTCACGTCCATCTATCCCAGCACCTGGGACACCAGGGGCACAGCAGGGCACCTGCTCTGTGGGACATCCCAGGACAAGCCAAATCTCATCCTCCCCACTTACTAAGTCACTCCATCTCCATCTTCTGTGCTGGCTTCCTGCAAAGGACAGTACTTGCCAAGGAGCTTTGCCTCTCGCGAGGTGGCTGATCGTAGGCAAGTTACTTAATATCTTTGAGTTTGGTTTCTGCATATCTCCCTTACCCCACATTTTTCCCTTGAAAAAAAAAGTGGTTCAGCCTACAAGCTAGTCTCTGACAGTGCTCCAGGCACACAGTAGTAACTCAGTAAATGGTGACTGCAATGATGGTGATGAGGAAGTAAGAGGAGCTCCCCAAACGATGATGGAATGTGAAGTTGTTGCCCTTTTCAGAGGCTGCTGGGTCTCAGATGTGGGCCTGCCTGCCTGCCTGCCTCCCGCCCGGACAATGCTTGCTTTTGCAAGAGGCAGCTCGTTACGTGGGAGATATATGTCCTGCCATAAAGCGTTTAATATTTTAGCTCCTAATTGCGTTACCAGAGACAGACAGCTGTTTATCCTCATCACTCTCCCATCGCTGTCTTTGGCAGGACCCACTGGGCCGCTCCAGGTGTTTCCTTGCCTTCTTTTCTGAAAATCCCGGATGGCCATCCAGGCCCCTCCAGGCAGTTCCATGTGGTCAGGCGGTGAGCGGTGCCAGCAGGTGGGGGCCTGTGCTTGGCATCGTGTGGGTTCGAGGCGACCCGCATTCCCTATCTGCCTCCTCCTCTCTGCCCTCTGCCTTCCCGTTTATTAAGCATTGTGGCAGCCATCAGCTCATCTGATTCTCCCAGCAGCCCTGCGAGACAAGAACTGCTATTATTGATCCCAGGATACAGAGGAGGGAGCTGATGCTAGGACAGGCTGTGAATTTCACTCAATCACTCATTCATTCATTCACTCAGTCAGCCATCCTTTTTGGTAGGAGCAGCGCTGTGGAAGGCACTAAGGACAGTGACATGAATGCCGCCCTTACCCTCAGGGACCCACAGACTTGCCCAGATGGAAAGTGACAATGACACGACCATCCTTGGGGTGTCTCTGTCCCCCCAGGTAGTGCTCGCTGCTGGCAGAGTGCTAGTTCTAAAACACGAACCAACCTCAGAGCTCTTGGATGGGCTGCTCTTAGTTTAAAGCCCCAGACCCTAATCTTTCTATTCAAATTCTTGTCTGGCCAGCCTCCTGTCCTGCCATCTTCACTACACTGAGCCCCACGGAACCTCATGCTTACCAACACGTGACACATGTGACAGCCCTGCTCGTTGCCTACCCAACGGCCATTCCTCTCTTCCAACCAGCTGTGTTCCCTGCTAGCAGAGCTCTGATGCTGTGGGAGTGGTGGGCAGACACTCTGGTACCCAATCCCTCAGCAGCCCCAGTGTAAACGAAGCATGGTTATCTTAATCCCCTTTGCCAGGCACTTCCCCAGTCTTCCTCACAGATGGTGGTGACCAGCCCAATGACAAAGTCAGTGAGAATAGGGGATTGCTATGGACCGAATGTTTGTGACCCCCTCAAATTCATATGTTGAATCCCTAACCTAATACCCCTGATGGTATTAGGAGGTGGGGGTCTTTGGGAGGTGATTAGGTCATGAGGGTGGAGCCCCCATGAATGGGACCCCAGAGAGCTCTCTCTCCCTCTTTCCGCCACGTGAGGATATAATAAGAAGTTGGCCATCTGCAACCGGAAGAGGGCTCTCATCAGAACCTGACCGTGTTGGCACCCTGATCTCAGACTTCCAGCCTTCAGAAATGTGAGAAAGAAATTTCTGTAGTTATAAGCCACCCAGTCTATGATACTTTGTTATACCAGCCCGAACAGGCTTAGACAGGGATATATGCCAGAGAGCTTCAGGACAGAAGGTGGAAGCATTCCCTTAAGTCTCCCCATCCTCTTCTTCCCCTCTGGGACATGGTTGTGAGCGGACGTGACGTTTGGAGCCTCAGCAGCCATCTTTTGATCATGTGATAACACACAAAGAACAAAAAGCCAGTACACTAAGGAAGGCTGAGCAGAAACGCGGGTGAGTCTGGGTCTTTGCGGGCATTGTTGGGCCTCCATATAACCCCGGGACCATGCTGCTCTTAGGTAGCGATGACATGCCCCTCCACAGATACCACTGCTCTTGGGGTCTCCCTGGTTTGCACTGGATGCATCTTTTTTTTTTTACTTGTATTTAATTTTCACTACCTCCTTTTCTTATTGTGATTAGAATTTTTAAAACATTTTTATTGGAATATAATTGCTTTACAGTGGTGTGTTAGTTTCTGCTTTATAACAAAGTGAATCAGTTATAGATATACATATACATATATCCCCATATCTCTTCCCTCTTGCATCTGCCTCCCTCCTACCCTCCCTATCCTACCCTTCTAGCTGGTCACAAAGTACTGAGCTGATCTCCCTGTGCTATGCGACTGCTTCCCACTAGCTATCTATTTTACATTTGGTAGTGTATATATGTCCATATATACACTACCACTCTCTCACTTTGTCTCAGCTTACCCTTCCCCCTCCCCATGTCCTCAAGTCCATTCTCTAGTAGGTCTGCGTCTTTATTCCTGTCTTGCCCCTAGGTTCTTCATGACCATTTTTTTGTTTGTTTTTTTAGATTCCATATATATGTGTTAGCATATGGTATTTGTTTTTCTCTTTCTGACTCACTTCACTCTGTATGACAGACTCTAGGTCCATCCACCTCACTACAAATAACTCAATTTCGTTTCTTTTTATGGCTGAGTAATATTCCACTGTATATATGTGCCACATCTTCTTTATCCATTCATCTGTCGATGGACACTTAGGTTGCTTCCATGTCCTGGCTATTGTAAATAGAGCTGCAATGAACATTGTGGTACATGACTCTTTTTGAATTATGGTTTTCTCAGGGTATATGCCCAGTAGTGGGATTGCTGGGTCATACGGTAGTTCTATTTTTAGTTTTTTAAGGAACCTCCATACTGTTCTCCATAGTGGCTGTATCAATTTACATTCCCACCAACAGTGTATGAGGGTTCCCTTTTCTCCACACCCTCTCCAGCATTTATTGTTTGTACATTTTTTGATGATGGCCATTCTGACCGGTGTGAGATGATATCGCATTGTAGTTTTGATTTGCATTTCTCTAATGATTAATGATGTTGAGCATTCTTTCATGTGTTTGTTGGCAATCTGTATATCTTCTTTGGAGAAATGTCTATTTAGGTCTTCTGCCCATTTTTCAATTGGGTTGTTTGTTTTTTTGATATTGAGCTGCATGAGCTGCTTGTACATTTTGGAGATTAATCCTTTGTCAGTTGCTTCATTTGCAAATATTTTCTCCCATTCTGAGGGTTGTCTTTTCGTCTTGTTTATGGTTTCCTTTGCTGTGCAAAAGCTTTTAAGTTTCATTAGGTCCCATTTGTTTATTTGTGTTTTTATTTCCATTTCTCTAGGAGCTGGTTCAAAAAGGATCTTGATGTGATTTATGTCATAGAGTGTTCTGCCTATGTTTTCCTCTAAGAGTTTGATAGTGTCTGGCCTTACATTTAGGTCTTTAATCCATTTTGAGTTTATTTTTGTATATGGTGTTAGGGAGTGTTCTAATTTCATTCTTTTACATGTAGCTGTCCAGTTTTCCCAGCACCACTTATTGAAGAGGCTGTCTTTTCTCCATTGTATATTCTTGCCTCCTTTATCAAAGATAAGGTGACCATATGTGCATGGGTTTATCTCTGGGCTTTCTATCCTGTTCCATTGATCTATATTTCTGTTTTTGTGCCAGTACCATACTGTCTTGATTACTGTAGCTTTGTAGTATAGTCTGAAGTCCAGGAGCCTGATTCCTCCAGCTGCTGGATGCATTTTAATAGATGTCTGAGTCAGCCTCTTTCATCCCCCTGCCTGGAATGCCCTTTCCTCTGGTTTTGTTTTGAAAACTGCTTCTCTTCTTTTAAGACCCAACTCAAGAGTCCCTTTTTGAGAAGTTTTCACCCCATCCTGACCACAGGGTTGAGCGCCCACTCATTGGAGCCCCTGCAGTACTTAGTTCAGCCTTCTTGTAGCCTCTTCCTGCCGTGGTGGGTGCTGCCCACGATTGGGCCATTCACAGGGTGGCAGGAGACTCAGCTGGGCCCTGCTTGTCCTGGCACAGCTGCCTGGGGAAGGGATCGGGGCCATTCTCTCTAGGTAGCTGGGGCTGGGGCCCATCACAAACTAAGGCCCAAGCATAGCCAGCTGGGGGATGAAGTCATGTGGAAAAACACTCAAGTCAGAACAAACCTGTCTTTCTGCAAATGACTTCATCATGTTGCCAGAAGGCTCGATCACTCCACCTCTCACCTCTTCCAGCCCGCCCATGGGATCGGGAAAGACCAGTTCCTCGAGTCCTGTTGCATCTCTCAGGCAAAAGTAAATGTTACAGAGTCCCACCCATGAGGTGCTGGGGAGCTGATGCCTCCACTTCCTCCACAGCCGGGGCTTCCTCTGAGCTCTCAAGCTGGGAAGGCCTGGAGGGCAGGTCGGGGCCTTCTCCACCTCTGTGTTCTCAGTGCCCAGCTCAGAGACCAGCAAAAATGTAAAATAAAATAAAATACTCACTCACTAAATGCATGTGTTCATGAATTCTACAAATACTCAGCAGTTCTTCTGCTCTTTCTACCAGCATCATGGGGGCACTGGGGTTATGCTCACAGAAAGAGGAAATAAAGGAGGGAAAGAGGGCAGGAAGGAGGGAGTAAATTCCTCACTAGGGTGATAGAGCCCAACAAAGCAGAATGGGCCCTGAGAGAGGCATCAAGAAAGCTGTGTTCTATTTCTTATTCCAGCAATACATTTCTATTCAACAGCTTTCTTGAGCAGAGCCTCTATTCCCAGCTGTGTGGTGGGCACCTAGGGGAGCCATTCTAGTTCTTTGGCAGTGAAAGTCATGCACAGGGGATCGACATAACAATGACACGGTTACAGGCTGTAATGGAGGTGTGGACAGGGTAGCGTGGGGCACGCAGGAGGAAGTGCTGGGCGGGCTGGCCAAGGAGGTCAGCCTTGAAGGACGAACACACCAGGCTGTCCAGGAGATGATGGAAAGGCTTTTGAGGCTGCAGGGTGCTTGGAAAAGGGCGGGCAATTCCCTGTTTTGGGAGCAGAGGGTACGTAAAGTAAGTGGCAATAGATGGGGCTGGTGAGGCAGACTGAGGGGCCAGACTGCAGGGGAGTGAGGTTCACTCTGCTGGGAACAAGGAGCCACTGAATGGCTGAAGAGCAGAGTGTCCGGTCTGGGTGTCCATTTCAGGAAAGCTGCTTTGGACTGGATGGCAGAATGGCTATAACACAGAGACCAACCAGGAGATCCCTGGAGTGGTTCAGGGGCAAGAGGGAGATGGCCTGGAGCAGAGTAGTGGCAATGGGTGGAGAAGAAGAGGAAAGATAGTGATGCTCATTGCTGATGGGACTTGGGGACCACCAGGATGAGGTGGGAAGTGGGATCTGTGGATGTTCTGGTCTCTTAGACTGTAAGTTAAAATTTGGATTCTAATGCTATGGCAGAGAAACTCAAATCAGTGGCCGAAAGAAGATAAAAGACCGGGTAGGCAGTCCCAGGCTGCTATGGTGGTTCCACAATAGTCAGAGACCCAGACTCCTTCTATCTTGTTTCTCTGCTATCTTCAGTACCCAGCCTTGATCATGTGGCCCAGAATGGCTGCTCCAACTCCCTCTGACACATCTGCATTCCAACCGGTGGGATAAGGGAAAGGAGGAAGGGGGTGCACCCGTTCGTTTCAAAGGTATGACTTAGAAATCTGATAACATGCCATTGGCCAAACTTAGAGGCAAGATCATACAATTGTAAGGGATGCTGGGAATTGTAGGCTTCCATGTGCCCAGCTAAAACTTCTCCCACTGTGGAGGAACGAGAGAAGGGATCTACGGAAGAAAAACTAGTGATGCTGTGCAAGCCCACTGGCTTCTCTTAGTTTGATATTTCTTATTTGCAAAATACATTCTGTGAATTGTCATACTTATTTTTAACCAAATAAAATTTAAATATGATCAAATCTCTGCCAGCAACATGTTGTTTTCCTGGGAAAGTGAGGTCGCCCTATTTGGCCTTCGTTTTCCCAACCATTGAAGGAGACGCTGGAAAATACTCTTAACGTGGACCCCATGGGGCTAGCCGAGGGGGGCTTTTGGGGTCTGTGAATACCATATAATTATATGCTCAATTTGGGGGTATACATTTTTCCTGGGAGAGTGACTATGGCATTCAAGGTTTATGAGAGGTTTTGTGACCCTAAAGAGTTGAGAAACAGAGTGAAAGAATTACTCATGGCCCTCCATACCCATATTGTATGATTCCTTTGTACCCACCTTATGGCATACGCTTGGAAAGGAGTCTGGGGGGAAGAAAAGGCAACTGAAGGACACTGGGGAGGTTGGAGCACGAGGCTCCAGCCTCGTCCTGACAGTGACCGCGTGGCGCGGGTGTGGTCTGCCGTCCAGGGGTCTTTCTCTCTAGTCCCTGCCCTGGCTGAACTGGGACTTGGCTGGGTGTACACCTGGCACACTCTGCCTAATATCTCCCAAGCAGTTCCCAAAGCTCCCAGCCAGGAGCCAGTTAGGATTTCAGAGGCACAAGTGAGCCGCTGTGCTTGGCCTGCCAGGTGAAAAGAACAGAGCCTGTATTAACGAGACGCTCCTCTCTTGGTATCGGCTTTCGCTTTGCAGGCGATGTCTCGGACCGGGAGCAAACCTGTCTCTCTGTCCGGAGCCAGGGATTTGATATTGTCCTGAATAGAGGTTTTCATCCCCCAGCTAGTCGTCTGCCCTCCATGGCGCCTGCCGCCGGTGCCAGGCTTGGCACGTGAGCCCCCAGCTGTAGGAGGAGTGGGTGGACGGGGCAGAACTGGGCTCAGCGGCTCCCCACCCCACCCAGATGTGGTGGAGGAGGAAGAGGCACCCGGCCCTGGGAGAAGGAGCAAGGAGACAAGCGGAGATCCGGCTGCACACGGAGCAATCACTTGGCAGGATGGGTCCTGATGTACGGATGGTATGTACCACGTGGGAATTTCTCCACAGCCCACGGATGAGCCAGACCCGTCAGAGCAGCGTCACCATCCACAGTCAGGAAGGCACAGAATAAAGCTAGAAACAAGGACTTTATCAAAGGGGAATGGGCAAAGAGACAAGCATTGTGGCACCAAAAATCTTAGAGCAGGGGTGAGCAACTCCAAACACAGAGGACGGGGAAGGAGAGGAGTGAAGGGCGGCTGAGGGACCACCCCCGGACACACTTGGGAGACGGGTCAGGAAGAAAGCCACGTGAGGGGAGGGGCAGGCAGGGGCTGCCACGGAGGCCCCAGCTCGGGGTTCCGGCAGCTGGAAAACGGCACCATCACCCCAGCAGAGCTAGGCTAGCAAGAGAGGTCAGGGCTGGGCGGCAGGGTGCGGCCCTGCAGTGGCCAGGGAGCTGGAGACAAGCCTAACATCTTGACAGCTGGCCTGCCTCATTCTTACGTCTGCAGGCCCTCCAGCCTCTTTCCCCTGCCCTGAGCTCTCACTCAGCGCAGGCTGGGGACTTTGTTCTGGCAGCCTTTGACTGCAGGTGTGGAACGGAGGAGGGTGGCCAAAGAAAAACAAACGGGAAGAAGGGAACCACTATGCTTTCAAAGAGCTGCACACACAGGCTGGAGTCCTGGCTGCAAAACACTCAGTTGTCCGTCCTCTGGTTGAAGCCTGTGCGTTAGGGCAAGTCCTTATAAACACCACTGAACTGAGGACAGCTCGACGACGACGGCACCGCCACTTACCACACGTCCATGCAGGGCTAGGTCCTGGGATGGGTGTGGCCAAGACAGAGACAAATAAACCCCTTTCCCTGCCCTGTGAAAGCTCACAATCTGGTCGGGGTGGAACCCATAGGTACTAAGAGCTTCCTGAAAGTCAGCCTAGGGGTCTGACATGCTTCTCTCGAATTCCAGCCTCATAGCACCCTGCGAGGGAGGCAGAATCCCCCACTGGAGCACACAGAGGTTCAGAGACGCTAGGCAACCTGCTTAGGACCACACAGCTGGATCATGGGGGAGTGAATTTTAAACCCAAGTCCGTGTGATGTCACTGCCTGCCTGTTTCCACCGGGGCAGACCCACACTCACCTCTTTGGGAGGAGTGGTGTGGAAGGCCATTGCGGCTGGCTTGAAGCCCGAGGGTGGAGCTGCTCACAGGCCCTTCCACTGGATGTTGCCCAAGGCACAGTAACTCCTGGTTGGATAGATAGATAATCGAAGAGATGAAAGGGCCCTCCAGTTGATAACCACCCACAGTGGACAAGGCCCCAGGCTCTGGAGGAGCTTGGAGGGAATGGGTCAGGCCCTGCCCTCCAGGAGCTCACAGACCAGTAGGAAGTAGATGCAAATGTGTTAAGACCCACTCCACTGGCACCGGCGCAGACAAATCTCTGTCCCTTCTGGGCAGAGTGACCTGAGGTGAGAGGGCATCTCAGAACCTCAGTTTCTTTCTCTGTATAACACAGGTAGTTGTACCTAATTTATTGCATTGCTGTGGAGATTACATAAAATAATGTGTGCTAAGCACAAGGCCTGACACAAAGTAGGAGTTCCAGAATGTCTGGCTCCGAGAGCTTCCATGGGGTACTCACAGCCAACAGGGGCCGAGCATTCCCCGCCCCACACAGGCCCAGCGGGAAATCCCTGCTCCCTTCTGGAGAGGGCAGCCTGGAGACCTTCCACCACCATCTGAGGACCAGGGAGGACACAGAGGGCAACCGAGAGAGGTCTGGGGGCCTGGGTTAGCACCTGCCACCTGGAGATGTGGGCCAGGCTACTTGCCCCTCTGGGGAACAGCAGAGTCCTATGCCCCTGGCCTGCCCAGGCTCTACAGCAGAGGGTGCTAGTTTTGCCTATGGGGCAGCCAAGCCTGGACCGGTGAGGTAAGAGTTGGTGGGCATATGCCTCAGCCCCTCAGCCTCACAGACGGCCCCCAGGGGAATGAGCTAGATACCTCTTCATTAATACGTGCTTAATTTGTTTGTCTGTATTTACTATCTTGTTCCCTGTGTTCCCACCGCGCTCCTAGGTTGGGGTCACTTCCCAGATAAACTACTTGCACCCAAATCCTAGTCTTAGGGACTGCTTCTGGGAGCCCAGCTACAGAGAAATGTGTGGCTGGGTCACTCCGTGGCTGGGGGCTGGGAGGGCCCTGTGGCTGGGAGATGCTGTCTCCATGGCCTCCTGGCTCCAGCGTCGCCTGGCTCTTCCTCAACGTGGCTGCCTCACCCCCATGCCAAGGTGTGGGAGAAGTCAGGACCTTCTGCTGGCCGTCTGGATCGTACAGTGACCTTCGGCTCCCAGGACGTAGCATGTTCCTCCATGGGAGAACCAGGCAGGTGGGAAAAAATGAAACTGCTTTGGGCTGGCTTCAGGAGGGGCAGGAGGGGGTTCTCCCACGCCTCCTGTGAAATGGGTGTGCCGGCTTTGTATTTAGAGAGAACGCCGTCAAGGGACCGGGGAAAAGCGGCTGACTCATCAGTTCCTAATGACACTAGCAGGCAGCATCTGTGAGCCCTCCTGGGGCTTCGTCTCAGGAGGAGGGGGATGATTGCCTTGCTGGTGCTCCAATATCAGAGTCCACATCTCCACCTCCCTGAAGTGTGTCATGCTCTGGCTTTTCACAGGAAAACTGCCTAATGCCATGGCAAAAGCAAGGTAATAAAATATTCATCTGCTGAGGCCAGAGGACGGAACTGATCGTTTCTTCCAGGAGAAGCAGAGTCCTAAATTAAAGACATGCACAGACCCAGACAAACGCACATGCCCGACCAGCAGACATTCCCAGGCACGTGTCGGAACAACACAGCCTCGCATATACAAGAAAGCATATGCCTAAATACTCACACATAGACACATGGGCCCTGGTCACACACCTATGCAGCACACAAAACTGTGTTGAGGACACATGGATGCCATGTGTGAACGCATGCATGAACACTGCATGTACCCGTGAACTCCCACCCTGTATTCTCACCCACCCACATGTCTACCCCCCCAACGTGGCAATGAAAAATGATGTCTTAGCTGGTGTATTGGGGGCAGAAGAGCCCATCACCGGGCCCTGACTTTGGAACAATAGTCGCCTGTCTGGCTGTCCTGGGGAAACTGGGCTTTGTCAGGCAGAAAGCAAATACTGTGCTGGGGGAAGTGTGACTCAGAGGTGAGTTACACAACTCCATTCTGCCTGTGTGCTCTGCCCAGGAGGGGGAGGAGGAGGAAGGCTTGCAAATGTGAACTCTGAAAGGGCTGCTGCACTTCTGGAAGCTTCCACATGTCATGTCACTTGTCCAGGCTAGTGGAGGCAGAGGCTCCCCGAGGGCAGAGTGAGGAGCTAGTACACTGTCACGACCTCAGAGCCAGACCCTCCCCACTGACCCACTCCTGCTCGTCCAGCCTGCTGCCCAGGGCTCCAGCATGCCTCCAAAGAGAGAACATTAGCCCCTTGGCTCATGAGGTAGGCATGTATGTTGGCCTGAGTCTGCAAAGGCGATTCTGCCTTCTGATTGTTCTAGAAGCTCTGATGGAGCAGCTCATGATGAAAGATGCCAGACCTAAGAGTTTTGAAACGACCCCAGTTCACAGACCTCGTGAGAGAACGGCAATGTCCCAGTTCCCTTGGATGCTGTGTTTTTCCTTATATCCATTCTGCAAAGATCCACTGAACTTCTACCAGGACCTAGGGCCTGGGGTGACAGAGTTGGCTGCCCTAAGGATCTCATAGGCTATGAGGGAAGCAGACAAAGGCCAAGGGATTATTGCTATTTGCTTTTGGAGGAGGGGACTCTACTGACTCTAGAAGATTAACCAGTTGGCCAGATAAAGAAGTAGGTATGTGTTTGAGTGGGTGGGAGGTGGGCAGGGCAAGGGGTGGAGGATGGAGAGGAAGCAGATTTAAATTCTGAGCAGAAAAGCAGCATTCAAAAAAAGAAAACAGCTTTCTACAAAGGCCAGGGGCTGGCAAACTACAGCTAATAGGCCAATTCCAGCTTACTTCCTGTTTTTGTTAATAAAGTTTTATTGGCACACAGCCATGGTCATTCATTTATGTATTATCCCTGGCTGCTTTTGAGCAACAGTGGCAGAGTTGACTAGTCACAGCATGGCCCTCAAAGCCTAAAATATTTACCATCTGAGCCCTTACGGAAAAAATTTGCCAACTTCTCTTCTAGATCTATCCAATAATTCTGGAACCCATAAGTCTAGAATCCAGCATGGTTTTCTAGAGCTCCCTGTAAGAGTAACATTTGCGTAGGGATTTAGACGTTTACAGTGAGCTTCTGCATCAATTATCCCATTTAATCCTTCAACAAGCCTGTGTGAGGTTAATGGTAATTTTATCCCAGTTTTGCAGATGAAAAAACTAAGACAAAGGGAAATAAAGAGACTTGCTGAAGACCACATGGCTGGGAGATAGCCGAGTCCCGGGCAGCCTGATTCTAACATTCCATGGTCTTTCCACCACATTAACCTACAGATGTTTCTCTGTCGCACATTCCACCACTGAGCTGTCTTCCCTGACAAGCCATTTCCCTCCTCCTTCCTAACATCTCTGCTGCCACCAAGGAAGCCTTTTGTCCATTGTGCTGCCTTAGTGGGAGAGGGGGTTCGGAGGAGAATCGAATTTCCTTTCTGCATCTGTTTGCGGAGGCTGGTGCACCCTGGGATGCTAACGAACAGTGACAGATGAGCTTCAGTTGGCTGGCGCACGGGAAGAACCACTGGACCAGGTAATTCCAATCCACCTCCTCAGCACTCAATCCAGGAGGGATCCCGGGGTGGCAGTGTGGCCCCTGCCCCTGAGGCTGAGAGGGTGCTGAGAGAGGGCTGTGAGACCCTGGCTGGGTCCCTCCAGGAGGAGTTGGCACCCTGATAGACCCCCCTAAGAGCACAGGACTGCAGCACTGTTGCTCAATTTATTTTCACAGGAGCTGCTCTTAATAGAATTACATTCCATTTATTAGATACAAGGACCTAAGATGTGGCTGTGTTATATCAGGTGAATTCGGAAGGTCCACCCCCGCCACACACACACTCACACACACACACACACACACACACACACCACATTTCCTGCAGCTCCGCGCTGCTGCTGACTGGGGCTCTGCATGCTGTGGGTAACACATTTAGCTCGGTAAAATATAATATACGACGGGATCATATTTAACAAGGAAAACAGGGCCCGAATGGACAGAGGAGCAGTGTGGCTGGGTTACCATGGAAACCCCGGGTTCAGAATTTCCTGACTCCTAGGAGATTACATTTTCAACCTTAATGCTGTATTAACATAAGCTTTGGCACTTAATGTCTCTGTTTTTCACCCGCCCCCCTCCCCCTTGCTTACAGGCAAAAGAAAGCATCATCGGAGATGAGCCAGGGAGGAGGAGAGAGGCTTCACTTCATGAAAAGCTGAACAGCATCCAGCAGAAACCAGCTGCAGCACCCTGACGAGGTGCTCTGCAGTTTTCAGAGTGCATTGCATCCATTATCTCCCATGACCTGCAGACAGGCTCAAGAAGCAGGCTGATGTGAGGTCACCAAGCCCCGCGCGTGCGGCCGCTCAAATGCCTCTCGTGTCCATTCCTTCTCCGTTGCTCCGCCACTGCCCTTTTTATATGTCTTGGGGATATTGCAATAGCCTCTCATGGTCTCGTGCTCCCAGCCCGTGCCCTTCGTCCCCTCTTGCTGTCTGAGTGATCTTTTTGTACCGCAAATTTTTTCATCCTGCGGTTGGTGTCATAGCCTCCAACAGCCCCACAAGCCATAGACTGAAGCCCCAACCCCCATGCATTCAAGGACTGCTACCTCTCTCTACAAGCCCCTTTCTTTGGAGTTTCCACCATAGCCCCACTATCCAGTCTTTGGAGGTGATGCTGTGCTTTCTGAATACACCAAGTTCTTCCAGGGGCCGTGCCTCTGCTTGTGTCATGAGCTCAGGCTGGACCTCTGGCCTCTCTCACCTTGCTCACCAGCTCTTATGCTTCTTTAACACCAGTTCAGCATCACCTACTTCAGGGGTCCCCTGTGCACCTGGCTGCCAGTGTTCCCATAGGGCTTATACCGAAGGCTGTTGTATTTCTCACCACCTGATGATTCCCGTGGTCCTTCCTGCACCAGCCTCCTCCACCACGTTGGGAGCTCGTCAAGCCTATGAGTCATGCCCCCTCACTGCCTTATGCCCTCCACCCAGCGTGGTTCTGGCACCTTGTAGGGGCTCAACTGGCATTGGTGAAATCGAGTTTACAGGTGAGAACGCTGAGGCTCAGAGTGGTCAGATGGGTCGAATGCCACTTGCCTGGGAAGCAGTCCAGTTGGTGTCCCTCTCCTGTCATTACCCCTCCCTGCCTCTCTGCTTGCTCTGGCATCTCCGCACCATCTACAGCCCACTCACCACCTCTCTGTTTCTAGGGCTACACCTGTCTTTCCTCTGCCAAACCCTCCCTTCCTTCCTCATGTTTTCTCCACCAGCTGCCCAACAGCCTTGGACCAGCAGGGCCATTGGAAAGCCAAGGCCTGGAAGAACGAGGCTCACAGACCACCGGAGACACTTCGATTCATGGAAAAACCCATGACTTCCTTCCCAGGAGATTCATCATTCTTCCAAAAATGAGGTTCTCAAAGGTTTCAAGTTTTACAGTGAGGATCCAGGGAGCCATAGTGAAGACCAGAATCTTTATTCCCACAAGCTGGGACATTACTTGGAATAAGGATCTTGACAGACGTAATGATTGTAAGAATCTTGAGACGAGCTTATCCTGGAGGAGGGTGGACCCTCAATCCAATGGCAAGTGTCCTTACCAGAGACAGAAAGGAGAAGACGTACAGAGACACATGAGAGAAGGCCATGTGAAGATTCCCGTGAAGACAAAGGCAGAGGTTGGAGTGATGGGTCTATAAGCCAAAGAATGCCAGGGATTGCTGACAATCACAGAAGCTAGGAGAGGGACCCAGAATGGATTTTCTCTCAGAGCTTCCAGAAGAAACCAATCCTGCTGACACTTCTGGCCTCTAGAACTGTCAGAGAATAAATTTCTCTTACTTCAAGCCACCCGACTGTTGTCATTTGTTACCTAGGCAGCCCTAGGAAGTGAATACAACTGTACAGTGTAAGAATACAGGGGAAGCCCACCAAGGCCATAGAGACCAGGAGGTCAGGGGGCCCTTGCTCCTTACCATCATGTGTGGGTTCCCCACCCTCCTTCTCACCCTGGCAGCTCTCAGCTCCTTGGTCTCTCTGCTCTGACTTCTAGCTGCCACCAGCCCATCAATCCCCCCTCCTCTGTGTACCTCCATCTCAGGCCCACACGCAGGGGCTTTGCTTTGCTGGAGGCTCTCTGCAGCCTGAGCTGCATCTGTCTGCTTGTTGGTCTTTCCATGTTTTACATATACCGACCAGCCAACTCTCTCACTACATTCAAACTATCCAAGAGAGGTGATCTAGTGGTTTAGCTCACCACATGAGCTCCAAAGGGCAAAGCTTTCACCCGAGGCCACCTCACAGGCAGCGGCCCTCTGCCCTGCTCCTCCAGCTGTGGCCAGGGAGGCCGGCCATGTGTTCCCATCTGCGTAGGGAGGCTCCAGGAGGGCAGGACAGATGACTGGAGACAGGTTGGTGGCACCTTCACTGCTGAGACTGAACTTCCTATAGAACTGAATAATATGCAATAGGGAGAGGAAAAGGAAGAGGCACTTTTTTCAGATGTAAGAAGGAAAGTGTCATCAACGGAAGCTTTTGAAAAGTCAACATTGCAACCCGCTTGCCTCCCTCACTGGAGGATGCGCTGCTCAGAAGAGCTCAGTGCTCTGGGTCCGTGTGGCAGCAGCTGGTGATGGAAGGGGTGGGCAGGGAGACGCTGGGCGGGAGGAGAGGGCTGCCAGGGCCCTGGCCCAGCTGGGGGTCAGCCAGTATGCCCTGGGTGTTTGCAGAGGGTCTGCGAGGATGGCTCTAGTGCATTGGGCTGTTTTACTATAATCCTACTCCCTGAATGCTTCCTGTGTGCAGCGCTGTGCTAAAGACACAGTCCAGAAGTCCTCTCATTCTCTCTCCCCCAGGCCCCAGGAGTGGGCGTCGGGGTTGAGTTGTACAGCTCAGAGACCAAGGTCACAGGATACGTAAGTGATGGAGTCAGGATTTGAGCTCAATCAGAGGGGGCTAGACACGCAGCGGCCAAATGCAGTATGGAGAGGATCCTGGGGGGCAGGAGAAATAGCTATAAAGGATGTTATGGGGACAACTGGTGACATTTGAATATGGAATCCAGATCAGATAATAGTTTTGTATGGATGTTAAATTTCCTGATTTTCATAACTATACTATGGAAATGTAGGAGAAGTTTTTGTTCCTAAGAAATACACACTTAGTGTTTAAGAATAACAGGGAACAATGTCCCCAATGTAGTCTTAAATAGATGGGGGTGGGGTGGGGAGGGAGAGAGAGAATAATACAGTGAATGAGACAAACGTGGCAACTGGAGAACCTGGTGAAGGATGTGCAGGGGATCCTTGACTGTTCTTGCCACTCTATGCATTTAAAGCTATGTCAAAATTAAAATTCTAAAACAGAAAACTCCAAAGTCCTGGCTTTTTTAATTTTGTTAAAGCTGCTCTATTGAGGTATACTTTCCATATGATGAACTGCCTGCATTTAAAGTGAGCTGATAAGCTTGACATATGTACCCACCCATGAAGCCATCACCACCACCAAGCAAATGAACATACCAATCACCCTGAAAAGCCCCCTCCTGCTCCTGTGTCACAATTCCCTACCAGCCCTTCTCACCCCAAGCCCAGCCCCAGGGAACAGTTTACTATAGGTTGGTTTGCATTTCCTAGAATTTTATATAAATATTAGTAGTAGTATGTACTCCTTTTTGCCTGGCTTCTCTCACTCATATTTGCTTTGAGATTCATCCATGTTATAGCATGCATTGATAGTTCATTCCTTTTTAGGGCTGAGTAGTATTTCATCTGATGAATATACTACAGTTTGTTTATACATTCCCATGTTGATGGACACTCGGGTTGTTTCCAGTTTTGGGCAGTCATGAATCAAGCTTCCATGATTTGCGTACAGGTCTTTGTATGGACATTGCTTTCATTTCAGCAGAATGCCTCGATCATATGGTAGGTATGTGTTAACTGTTTAAGAAACTGCCCAACTGTTTTCCAAAGTGGCTCTACCACCCCCAGAAGCGTGAGAGGGTTCCAGTTTCTCCATGGACTGACTTGGCATTTCCAGTCTTTTTGATTAGAGCCCTTCCAATGGACTTGCAGTGATGTCTCATTGTGCTTTTCACTGGCATTTTCCTAATGACCAGCAGTGTTGATGTTACCACCCTGCCGTTCCCTTTCCTGCTTCTCTGGGGCACTGTGCCCTTCTGGGTGAAGACGCATATGCAGTGAGCCTGGGAAGCTCAGGGACTGCCCCCTGCAGCTTAGAGGTGAATGCTCAAGTCCCCAACAGAGAACGCACAAGTGGATGGGCCCAGGATGAAGACTGGAGGGCCACGTGAGGGCCCAGGGCACTTGCAGACCAAGGTATGGGTCCCGTGGCTCCGACTGGCAGAGACCACCCTTCGGATAGGGTATCCACTTGCTCAGCAGCCAATCCTGGAGCTTTTCCATAGGTATTCAGTACGTAGGGTGCATCAGGTCCTAACCCTCAGACTTGATTTGTTTGCTCAACAATCTAAGTTCCTCCCCAGTGTTCAGTTCTGTGACCAGCATAAGTCTTTGATGGGCTCTGGTTGTTGGCAACTTCCGGAGTAGTTGCCAAAACGTCAAAGCTCTTTAAGGATGATCTTCGAGGCTCTTCTTGATCAAGTTCCTAAATTTAGTTTCTCCCACCCCATCCTTCCACATCCGCCCAGCCCGTGCTCCAGATCTAACAAACGTCCCAGTGTCTCAGACTTGCCAGCTCCTTCCTGCCTCCCTGCCTTAATCTTCCCATGTGCTCTCCCTCTCTGGGCCGATGGAGACTTTCTCAGCCAGCCGCAACACCAAGCCTCCCTTGTAGCCCTCCTCAGCCTCACAGGAAGGCTTTATCGGGGTCAGCATTGTCTGAACTTGCATCCGTATGCAGTTTACGGGGGCTTCGGGGGGCTGTGAGCTCCTGAAGGGTAGGATGCTATTGCACACCCCCCGTCTTAGCACGGAAGGTTCCTAGTCAGCTAGTTCCCGGCGGAATCCAGCGCATCTCTGTACTACACCTTCCCCTCGTGCATGTGGGAACTAGGACTCGTCACTGCCACCACCTCACGTGGCTCACAAATCACTCCAAATGCCGGAAGTGGCACCCGCCACGTTCTGAAAAGTTAAGTGCCTTTGCCACCTTGCCCACCATTACCTGGAACAGCCATTATCGTTGTGTGAACACATGGCCCAGGAGTTTAAACACTAAAACCAATTAGTTTCTCGGGGTGCATCATCTTAGACACGCCAAACTCGAGATGTGAGCTGGTCCTAGAAGCCTTCTTTCCTCCTTCCTGCATTTTTTCTTTTTCTTGTTCTGGCAGCACTTACCCATCCGTACTTCCACGACAGAACTATTCCCACTAGAAATGCCGTGAAACCTTTCAAATAAAATATTTAACGTGTGGATCTGGTAATTTTATGTTGTGAGTTATGAAACCTTTATTTAGGTCCCACCTTTTATTAAACCTCCGGGTTCTCCTTTGGTCTCTAATGACATTACGTTGCATCAGAATTAGACAGTTTTTTACAGGGGTTTGTATTATTTGTTGTGACTCGGTAATGCTAATGTTTAAATTTTGAGTCCTTTTACTGCTGATTAAACCTCTAAAGACTACAGCAGAATTTCCGCTTCGCTGCTAGAAGAAAAGAAAACAGCGCGGTTTGTACTGAGGAGATCACTTGAAGAATGTGCGGGAAGGTTGCTGCATTTATGAATAAAGCGAGGCATTATCATTTTTAATAGGAATTCAACAGCTAGAGGGAGAAGTCGGGCAACGCTGTGATCAGTGCAAAGGAAAACAATCTAACAATTTTAATTAACTGTATTTTAATAGCTTTAGTTATAATTGAATAATTTAAATACCAAGGGAAACAGTTAAATCTCCTAAAAGCCTTTTTTTATTTACATTTTAAATACAGTTCACGGTGAAGAGATGATAGTATGTGTGCTGGGGAAACACCGGGATGACTCCAGCAGCTGGGCAAGCCTGCAAGAGGTAGGATGGAGCCCGAGTGATCCTGGGCCGGGGGCTGGCATGCCCCGCCGAGATGGCCCCCAGAAAGGACCGGGGGCAGAAGTGAGCAGTGAGGTCTTTCCTGTCGCCCAGGGTCTGCAGCACGTCTGGTGTCACAACCCCCCGGCTAGTGGGGCCTAGAGTGACTCTTGATATTCATTCAATGTTCAGGCGATATTTATTGCGCGCCTACAGTAACAACCACCATGGCAGTAATAAAATAGTAGAAATAACAGCTGACACTTACTGAGAGCTTCCTAAATGTCTGGGGCTGGCAATAATGGCAAGAGAGAGAGAGAGAGGTGGTCCCTACCCTCCTGGAGTCTTTCAACTTGAGGGAGAGACAGACAATAAACAAGTGAATTACCAAATAAACAGAATAACTATGAATTCTGATAAGAAGCCTAAAGGAAACGAAACAGGATGTTAAAATAGAGGATACTAGGATGGTGGGGATAATTTAGATAAGGTGGGCAGAGATGGTCCTTTCCTGGAGTTGATACTTAAGTAAAGACTTTGAGAAGATCGGCGTAGGGGCTGGTACCAAAGCCCAAGGCAGTCAGAGCTTTCCTGCCAGATAGAGCAGCATGTGCAAAGGGCCTGGGGTAGGGAAAGACTTTTAGAGTGTTCAAGAGGAATTGTGAGGAATCAGCAGTGGCTAGACCATTGGGAGGAGAGGAAGGTGATGCAAGGTGGGGTGAAGAACTGGCCAGGGCACATGGCACAGGCAATCACTGGAAGGTTTAAGCAGTGGAATGATGAAATTCGATTAGTGATTCTAAAAAATCTCATTGCTGTTTTCCTAAGCCTAGTGCTGGGGTGTGACCTCCTCCCTCCCTCACCCCTGTGGGCCTGCCCAGGCACTACAACCGGGCCCTTCCCTGGACTGTGGTTGGAAAGAGAGCCCCCCACCACCCATATTCTACCCCACTTCTGCACTGTGCCTGCAGCCCTGCCCCTCAGCCAGCCCCTGTGTCAGCATTCCTAATACCCTAGTTCCCAAACACACCCCATCTGAGAGCTGTCTTTATTCCACCTCCCTCACTGATGGGAGCCCAATGTGGAACTGAAAAGACTCCTCCCAACCGCTGCCAACCCCAAAACCATGGAGCTGTGGCCCCCCAAACTCCCCAAATCACCACTAGCTGAAGATTGCTGCTACTGCATGGCCACCCTTGGCTGGGGCCACTGTGTATTAAACAACAGCTACCCCTTTGGAAGACCAGCCACTGCCCACTCAATGCCCCTTCCTTTCTTCTCACCAGTCTGCTGAGAAAGCCCCCTCATGCCCTGCAGCCAAGTCCTTCTGAGGCATGAGCATTTCCATCAGTGCTAACAAGGAATCCTGGGCCAGGAAAACATCCGCCATCCGCAAAGACGGGACAGTGGGAGATGGTAAGATGCACTCTGCGGGGAGTGGCTGGGGTCACAGCAGAGGCTGCTAATGGACAGTGTTTGGGGTTGCCATCCCCTTCCATTAAGAGCTGGGCACTCTCGCAGCTCCAGGCCATCCTACATGCCAGTGTCCTCTCCTGCTGGGGGAAGCCTGGGCTGGTTCACTAATGGGACCCCCAGCCAGCTCAGAGAACAGCAGGGGAAAGCCCCTGGCCGAGCAATCCATTTCTTCCTCCTGGGAACCTCACTAGCTTCTCTGAGGGCTCGATGCAGGAGGGACCAGCTCAGACTCCAAGCGAAAGCAGCAGGCTGCCCTGATAGGTCTGGATCCTGAGTTTATTCATGAAATGACGCAGAGAATATTCATGCTGGAGGGGAGGGGGCAGGCTGTGTGGGGCGATGAAGAGCTCTGTGGACCTGGAGTCAAGCAGGACTGAGCGTAATAGTGAGAACAAAATCACGCGTGTGCTGAGTGTGGATGGGGCTCTTTATACTCTCGTTCCAGCCTCGGGGTGCAGCACCCCTTGAGCTGAGCCCCATCACCCCTGCTTCCCGAAGAGGAAATGAACAGCAGAAGGTGTGGCAAACTGTGGAAGTCACCCAGCTAGCGGGTGGATGGAGGAGCTGGTGGGCTGGACCCTCGTCTTTAACCGCAATGCTGTCGGCTCGCTCTGATCCCGGCCCTGGTCGGACACTCGCCGGCCGGGGTCGCCCAGCAGCGTGGTCCACACCATGCTCTCCCCCATTTGCCCTACAAACAGTTATCCAGTGTCTCCTCTGTGCCTCTCGTCGATCTCATTTACAGAAGAAACTGATGCTGGGAGACACGAGCTCCTACAGAAATGCACACAATTATTCATGTCCTGAAACGTGAGCTACGGTCTACAAAGCCCCGTGTCTCCCCCACTCAGGGATGCTCTTTAGTGACAGCTGCTGCAGTGGGGCTGGGTGCTGGCCCTCCTGGTTCACGGCAGGGCTGCTGGGCTCTGTCCAGAACAGGTCCACAGCCCAGAGATCAGGACCTGGCGGTGGTGTCTCAAATGCCACACGGCTGAGGGGTGCCCAGGTGGGTGACCCACCAGGGACAGCCCAAGGAGCCCTTCTTTGCTCCAGGTTCCTGGAGTACCAGGTTGAACACGGAGCGTGACCATGTCCTGCTCCAGCCCCCCATGCAAGGCGGCAGCCCCTTGGAGGAGCCCATCTCCTGCACTAAGTAAAGCTGAAGGAGGGAAGGGCAGAGCTGGCCTGGGCAGAGGGGCCAGGAGGAGAAGGAAGACCCAGATCAATGGATGGCAAAGTCGGGGGCGGGGTCAGCAGTATGGGACTCTCGTGATCTGTCCTGGGTGTCCAGGTCTCCCCCGCAGGAGAGGAGGACTTTCTCCTCCAGCTGCTGGGAAGGTTCTCAGCTGGGAGCGCTCCATGGTCAGCCCTCTTTAGGAGTTGGCCGACTAAAGAGAGTTGCACTGGCAAGGTCACACCCCACCTCCGGCAGCCCACGTCCACTGACTGCCACATGGAGGTGGAGAGGCGCAGCCCTTATGCCTAAACGCAGGACCGCTGTGGAAAGCCACCAGCTTCAGCGCTCTCCCATGGGGCCAGCTGAGGGCTTGCCGTGACTTCATCGCAGCCTGATTCTCCCTCGGCCCAGGCCTGCTTTCTGCCCTTCTTTCGCAGGTGTGGATCCTAAGAACATCCCACACTAATCTTCTGCTCAGAGCCTGCTTCCCAGGGAACCCAACATGCAACAGTCACTGACCTAAATGTAACACATATTCAGTAAATCTGCATCTAGTCCTGTCATGGACCAGACATACGCGGGCACCGGGGACAGGTGTACAGCTGGAACATCTTGTGTGGGCTCCCGTCCGTGGGCTCTCCATCTGGGGAACCAGACAGGTAAGCACATCTTAGTGTAAAGTGTGTTGGGTGCTGTCACAGGGGTTTGCTCCTGGACGGTCTATCCAGGGCCACTCGAGTTTCCCCGAGCGCATTCCCAGTGTCCTAGAATTGGAAGGTAGGAAGAGGCTAGCCTCCCTCTGAGGCTCGACTCCCCCGCCCCCGCCCCCATAGTCAGCCTGCCTGGCCTCGCACACGCATCTTCAGTGACAGGAGCTTCCGCGGTCCGGAGCAGCTCTGCACAAGTGCAATGTGCTTATGCAGAGTCTGTCCCTGCCTCCCCACACTGGTTTTGCTCTCGCCCTGAGGACTTCCAGGAAAATTCCATTCTGGGGATGCTGAGTGAATCAGGGGCTTCCTGGCAGGGTAGGAGATGCCCAGCGCACACAGCAGGAGGGAGGGACTCCAGGCTGCACAGGTCCACAGAGAAGAGTGTCTCCTGCTGGTGGGCGTGTGCGCTGCGTCTCCCGCCTGAGCCTGGTTTCCCCTCCAGCCTTGCAGTGTGTTCTCCCATTCCGAGCAAGCGCTCCGAGGATAAAGCGTCATCTGGGAAATGCTGCAGGCCTTCTCAGTGCCTGGATCACTCCAGTGTGCACTGGGAACCACGAGAGCAGGGCAGAGCATGAAGCATCTCCCCAAACTTCTTCTTCTTTTCCTTTTTTTTTTTTTTGCAGGACATCTCTCACGGCCAATGTTGTAGAGAACATGTTTTGAAAAAATGCTGCCTTCCAGAAACTTCCAGAGCTGCTCCTGTTCTTACTCAGAAGGGAAAGAGGAATTCCATCCCGGTGGAGGCTCGCAGCAGAACTGGGGGTGGGGGAGGCAGTGGTATCAGCAAGTGGAGGAGAGGGGGGCGGGCAAGGGGGGCAGGAAGCAGGGTGCCCCCTCTGTCACCTTTCCCAGAGCTGGGGGTGACCGTGAGAGGCTGCCTGGCGGGCCACGGCAAGAAGCCTGGGGAGGCTTGGGTGGCATCCATGAGTCCCCGTCTCTGACAAACACCGTGCTGCAGGCTGACAAAACAAACGCAAGTGCGTACCGGCTGTCCTACTCTCTGCCAGTTCAGATGCTCAGACACCAGGCTCTGGCTTCCATCCTCCCTGACATCTGAATCACGGCAAGGCAGGAGGCAGGGCCCGGCCGGCTCCGGAGCGGGGAAATGATAAACAGATGTCAGAGGACAAAGGGGCAGGATGTGCTGGGAGGTTTGTGGCTCATCAGGCCTGCTTGCAACAGCCCTTCTCCCTGGGGAACGAGGAGGGCGGCGAGGGCACGACAAAGAGAAACCGGTGGCAGAGGGGTTAAAGCCATGGGCTTTGAAGCCTCGCAGGCTGGGCATGAGCCTGGCTCCACCACTTGCTCACTGTGTGACCTTGGATGAGTTATTTAACCTCATGTGTCAAGTAGGGAAAATAATCGTTCTTCACTCAGAGCGTGGCTTTGGGTGGATTAAATAAGATGATGCATGAAAAGGACTTAGCCGGATGCCTGGCACACCACCTTCAACAAATTTAGTTGTTAACGCTGCTGCTGCTGCTGCTTGGGAAATGGGTCCTGCAAAATGAAACGTTTATTTATCCAGCCAGTACAGACTGTGCTCTGCTTGGTGCCAGGTGCCAGGGCAAAACCCCACATGGGCCCTGACCCTGGCTTTACAGAGCTGACAGGCAGGGAGAGACTGTGCTAAGAAGCCACTGTTGGCCACAAAGTGACATCTAGACCCAGAACCCTCTGGATGGTTCCTAAAATGAGAAGGCTGTGAAAGCGGCAGTGTGCAGGAAGCATTGAACTGTGTCAGGGCCTGGCAACGTCATCAGCTAGTGGCAGTGTCCTCCCCCAAGTTGCCTCTGTCAGGTAGACACTTACTCAGCCTTCAAAGCCCAGCCCAAATGGCCCTTTATCCAGGCAGCCTTTCCCAAACAGCCAGAGCCCTCCTAGCACTTGATGCATGTCTTGATTGTGGCACTTGCCAACTTCTGGTAGTGCAAATGTTTATTCTTTACTTGGCTTGTGTCTCTTTTTGGACTAGTGGGTGCGTGTGGGTAGGAAATATTCGGGGAGTGGTACATACTGATGCTTAGTGGTGTGACTTCTGGAATCAATCACATGTGGGTTGATATCCTTGGATGCACCAGATTTTGTGACCTTGGGTGAATTAACATCTCTAAGTGTCTGTCCCTTTATCTATAAAACCGAACAAAACATATAGATCTCCTGGAGCTGTTAGGAGGCTAAAAAAGAGACACTAGCCACAAAGGGCTCAGCACAGAGCCTGACGCACAGGAGTCACTGGGTACACTCGTTAGCATGATTGTGTTTCCATCTTTGTGTCCATCTAGATTTACCCCGATACTTGGCCCATTGTAGGTGCTCTACAAGTCGTTATCAATTGGTTAGTTCTGTGGAGCACGGATTCTCAATAGCCAGTTTCTTTCCCATCTGAACTGTTTTTGTGCAGAGGAAATATCAAGGTGTATGATGTCAAGGCAGTTAAGTAATGCAGCCAGCTGTGTAAACATCTGGAAGTAGTAGAGACACAGCCCCAGAGCAAAAGCAGGGATCAGTGTGTCCAGACGTCTCGATGAAGCTTCTAAACTGTAACCTGCGAGGAGCCAGCTAGGAGAGGCAGGCAGTGCTCTGATCAGAAATTTGAGCGTGCTTCTTTCCTCTTCAGGCTCTGCGGGCCAAGGAGGACAAGAAGGCCACTGTGCCTGGTGTGACTTTGGAAAATGGATGTGAGGTTTAGGAAAATCCTGCTAATGACATGTTAGCAGCAGCTGGAAACAACTTGTCAGATTCACAGGGAATTGCCTCTTCTCACTCTTTCCCTCATGGCAGGGAGTGGACGTGGCCATGCCCTGAGTCCACATCCCCAAGAGCAAAGGGGTGGGTTTGGAAGTCTGGAGTATAGGGCTTCAGACTGGGAATCCCTGATCTGCTTTCTCCTTAGAAGCGACTATTCATGACCCAGAGAGACCACTGGGGAAAGGTTCTGCAGGAGCTTCTGGCCCAATGCTCAAGCTCTCGACGAAGGAATTGAAGCTCAGAGAGTGATGCTGCACAGCCAAGGTCACACAGCTGGGAAGGGAAAGATTCAGAACTAGGAGCCAAGCTTCCTGACTCCAAATCCATGCTGGTTTCCCCATTACCCAGTTGCCCTCTCTCATTATTTAAAATGATTTTAATAGCATTTATTGTTTCTTTTTTATATCTAATTACAAAAGTAACATTGTAAGAAATGTGGAAAACACTCAGAAGCACAAAATAAAATTGTTAACAAAATCTCTGGCTGCATCTAATCACTGGTTCTCTCTCTACAAGCACACACACACACACACACACACACAAATGGGGTTCAGCTCCTTTGGTAAACTTTCTCTCTTTTCTTTACAATCCCTTGACAGATGTGGTCTGTGGTTTCCTGGGACCAGATATTGTAACTTGCATGTACAGAACACAAGGCAATGGGGGAACCTGGATTCTGTTTGTCCCTCGTGAACTATGGAGTCTCCTCCGAACCTCATTTTTCTCGTCTGTAAAATGGGTTATCACATATACCTTAGAGTAAGTCAAATAAGAGCAAAGATATGCAATTGCTTTTATAAAATATAAAGCACGTTGTTCAAAGAATTAATGAATAGAGACGGTGGCAATGGCTAGTGCCTAGGGAGGGTGGAGCTGGGCTCTGCCGCAGGCCACCCGGGGCTCACTTCCTGCCTCCACTCCAGGGCAGCTTCCTTCTTCTTCCCCAAGTCCAATTCCAGCTCTCAGGCCAGCCCCTCTCCCACTCCACCCCCATCACAGCCCCCCAAATGAGGCCCCCACTCCAGAACCCTCCAGGGATGGATGAACAGGCTGGGTGGGCACTAGAGGTGGCCATGGGGAGCAGGATGGCCCTGCAGGGGAGAAGGCAGCTCTCCCACCTCGGATGTCCTTCCTTTGCTGGACCCCAAAGGCTGCCATGCTTATCTCTCAGATGCACGATCCCAAACATCTTGGGGTAGTAAACGCTGTCCAGCCAATATGCCAGCGATTTCTCCTACAATTTCCCACAGTCTCTTTACCCTGAGTGGGGAGGATTTTCATACCTATTTTCATACCAGCCGGGAAAACGGAGGCCTTCGGCCCACGTTACAGAAATGTTTGCCTTTGAAAAGGAAGCTCTCAAGAGCCCCAGGGAACCGAGATGGAGCTTCAGCTGCTATGTCTGTGCTGTTGCTGGTTAGGGGACTGCAGGGTCCTGGGGAGGTCCTGTCTTCCTCAATCCTGTGGCAGGCACGCGGGGCCTGGAACAGGACTTTATTGTCAACTGCCTCTCCTCCTCGTCTGCTGGGGCGGGACAGAGATGGATGACACGCCGTCATTCCCCTGGGCGCCAGCAGAGAGACCAGGAACAGAGGCTGGCGCTGGCTCACACCAGCTGAGCACAAAGGTGGTCCAGCATCGGGATTCCACCGATGCCCATCTCTGTGGGTCACCACACCGGCCCTCGGCCGGCGGGCTGGTGTAGGTGCCTGAGACCAGGAAGCCGTGGCCTACCCGGAGAAGAGTCCTGGCATGTGCTGGCCGCATCTCATTAATCATCTCAACTGAATCTGGACTTCAAGGCACAGAGGCGCATGGGTGTAGGCGCCGTTAAGAGAGGAACTCTCCCCCTGAAGTGTCCTTGTCTTAGTGACAGCCTCCTTGTATGTTAGACAGGCAGATCCCAGTTTCCACTTTACCCCCCTTATACCCTGACAGAGAGCTTGGACAGATGTCTGAACCCTCTTTGCACCCCAATTTGCTTATCTGCAAAGTGGGCACGATAACAAGGCCCACTTTGCCTCCCTGACGGAAACAAATGAAGGACTATTTAAAACTCTAAGTGTACAGGGGTTTTACCATGGGACTGACCGGAGATGTCTTCTGGCTGAAATTGCAGGGGACCCGGGGGCCCAGGGTGAAGAATCCAACAGTGACACCACCCCCAACCTCATGGATGGCAGTCTTGGCTTTACCCAAGAGAAACTCAGAATCGGCACTGTCAGGGAGCCAGGTCCAAACCCTGGTCCCACCGCTCCATCCCACTAAGACCATCACCACCGAGAATGCATGTTCTCTGCGTGCACCTCCTGCTTCTGGCACAGCCTGCTGTCTCCCGGGGCTTCCTGGCACTGCTCCACAGGCCCCATCAGCTTTGGGCTCAAGGAGTGGGCGAGTCTTTACCTCCCCGTGACCTCTGCATAGTGTCTTCATCTCCCTGTGGAAGGTGCCTTTGAATCTGGCCAGCCCACGTGGGCCATGGTTGGGGAGTTCTGCAGGTGGCAGGGGGCTTTGGAACCCATGTTCAGTGCAAGCTTCTGAGCTCAGTGTGCCCAGGTCAACCCAGGGAGGAATTGTCTGGCCCAGGCCTTGTTATCTTCTCTGTCAGAAAACAGGTGGTTCTAAACACCCAGCTCCGGGGAACTGATGGAATCCTAACCCCGTGCCTTTAATGGGTCTTGTCGAGCAGGCCCTGATGCAGTGGTGATAAGGAAGGCCTCGCTGCTGGGGACAGCACCGGGAACCAGCCAACAGCTCCTATTTTCTGTCCTCACGGCATTCAGTGGAGTTCAGTGGCTTCCATTTATCCGGTAGATGTAATCTCCTCAAATAGCTGCCAGTCCTGCTCTTCCTGGAGTTCCTTATGATAACTGCTTCCCCAGGAGGTGAAGGGGCATTTCCTTTCCCAGGAAGAGATGCCATCTGCATGCAGGTTTGCACGAAGCCACTCACTTCCAGTGACAGAGGTTGCTGGTTGCTTTCCACAACATCCATTCTCCCTCTTCTCCTTGATAACAACATGTGTTCAGGGCAGCAATGGCTCCAGCTAAAGTACTACTATTTCCAGCTTTCCTTGGGGCTGAAGGGGACTATGTATTAACTAGGTTCTGACCAGTGGGGCGTAAGCAGACGTTGTATGGTAACTTTGGGAAGTCTCTTAAAAGGCATAGGGCACATCCTACTCCTTCCTTTTCTAGAAGGGGGATGTGATGCCTGGAGCTCCAGCACCTTTTTTGGGTCTCAAGGTGACCTACACAATAGGAACCAGGTGCTAGGCTCCTATCATGGGTCAGCAATATTGAAGATTTAGTCCTTCACTCTTAGGAAACACTATACCAACCCCAGACTGCCTGCCTATGGACTTCTTTATAGAAAATCTAATAAGCTACCATTTTGCTTAAAGCACTATGATGGGTTTTCTGTCACATACTGCTAAATCTAATCCTAACAGATACACTTTGACTCCAAAGTCTGACAACACCACATTGCTTTATTCATTTACTAATTCTCTGAGGTATTTTTTTAGTCACTCAGCAAACATTCTCTGTGCTGGGCAGCGTGCTGGGTGTTGAGAGCCTAGAGATGAATGAAACCTAGCCTTATGCTTCCCAAGAGCCCCCAGTGCTGATGTGACTCTCCTCTGCTCAACAGTGGAGAGTCAGTGGCTGCCCTTTGCCTTGGGCACCATGCGACGCAGAGCCCCCTGCCCCTCCTCTCCTGCTCCTCCTCCCTCCGTGCTGGACCACTTGGCTGGTGGTGCAGCCTAGAAGCGAGAGCAAGGGCTGTGGAGTCAGACGTTCCTGGGCTGAGATCGGATATTGCCTTTCACTAGCTGTGTGGCCCTGACATGCTCCTAGAAGGTGCTCACCTGTTTCCTCACCCTCACACAGGACTAGAGAATTTGGTGAAATAACGTGTGTATGACACGTAGCACAATTCTCTATACAGGTGTCTCCCACTATCCAAACGTAGAGTGCTCCTGTATCCTGTGAAACCTTTCAGAAGCCGAAATGGCATAAAGTAAAGAAGCAGTTACCTTAGGACACCTCTTGCTAACGGATGCACAAAATAGATGGAGATGAAGCACAGATGCTCACAGACACAGTTCAAAGCTCTGGCAGCTTGATGCTGAGATGCTGAGTGTAGTTTTGGGGAAGGAGTAGGGCGGTGCTACTCTTGCTGCCCAGGGTGCCTGCTGCCTCTGTAATGGCTCAGCTCCCTGCAATACAATTGCTGAACGCTATTTGTGCTTTTCCCCTTTTCTCATAAAAGCTAAAATCCTCTTTGAATTTCTTTTGTGAAAATAGATACTAATGTAGGTCTTTCGCAAAGTGAAGTGATGTAAAGCAAACTTTTGAAAAGCGGGGAACACCGGTAATGCATAATATTTTTGTTGTCACTCTTCATTTAATTCACCCTGTCACTTCATGATGACCATTTTTGAAGCAGCTGCTTTGTTCCACTGCTACAGCCTCCCCAATGTCCCCTCCTCCCACTCTTTCCCTAGAGGTCCATCTCCCCTCCTTGCCTGATGCCTAGGCTCTCGGAACCCTGAGCCCACCTGCCTCGATCTTCCCAGTGTTCACAGAGGCTGAGGTCAGTGCCTCCTTAGCCAGCCCATTCTTGCTTAATCCCACTTGCCCCACTTCATGGGTATTGCTTTTTATGCACTGAGGTCCACGGGAGTCAAGACCATGCCCTTGTTTGTTTCTTTCTCTTCAGTAGTAACTGGTGCTTAGAAAATGCTTGCTGACTGCATGGAGGGATGGATGGATAGATAGATAAACAGATGAGTGAGTGGATAAATGCACTGAAGAGCTGGCCATAGTCAGTGAGGTAAGCATTGCAATAGATGAATGTACAAAGTGCTATGGGAAGAAGAGGGGGTTCTAGCTCATTTAGGTAAGGGAGAGGGGAGGGGGAGGACATTTGTGCTGAAACTCAGTGGGTGGGTGGGAGTCTCCAGGGTGGGTGGGGGCCTTTATGTGGGCATTTACCCGTACAAAGTCATACAGTGAATGGGGTGACCTGTGATTTGTTGCACTAATCCCAAAGGCTGGGCAATTTCCACAGAAATCAAGCCTAAAAGTCCCAATGTCCCTTCTTAAGACTCGAACCCATAGATAGGACTAGAACATGCCCTAGTCCTTCCCCTTGGATGAACACTCATGAAATGTTATCAGGAAGAGGCCGAAGGCTGGTTTCAGGGCCACTGAGGAGGAGGAGGGAATCATCACAAACATGCCGAATGTCCTGGGGTCAGACATGCATGACCTCTGAGCCCCTCCCAATGACCAAGGGAAGATAGTAGCTTACTGCTCTGATGCAGGCGTGGAAATCGGGGCTAGGAGCTGTAAGTCACCTTCCCAATCAACCAGCTGGTACTTTGTGGACCAGAGCCTGGAACCTTGGATTTGGGGGCCAAGAGCCCCCCTCCTTCAGGTTCCCCCGGCTCCCTGGGGCATTACAGGGGCAGCCAGAGAGACTCACTCCAGAGCCAGCTGGGTGGGAGAGGGTCCTGTTAGTAGAATGGGAGGGGCAGCTGGCTGCAGCAAGGAAAATAGCACACGTGCTGGTGAGCATAAGGGAAAGTGAATGCCTCCATTCACTCACCCACTCACTCCTTCACTTATTCATCCATCATCCAGTCATTCAAACACATTTTTCGATTGCCTTTTAGGTACTAGGCACTATTCTCGATGCCACGGGGAACAAAGCAGGCAGGATCTCTATATCCTGGAGTGTATGTTACAGAGTGGGGAGACAGAAAACAAATTACATGAGCCAAATGACAGCAGGGGGAGACCAGTGAAAGGGAAAAGACTAAATGTTGTAGAGGCTAAGGTGACTAAATGTAGACAGGGCCAGGGAAGTCTCAAGGAGATAAGAATGCTGAGCTGCTGGGGCTTCCCTGGTGGCGCAGTGGTTGAGAGTCTGCCTGCTAATGCAGGGGACACGGGTTCGAGCCCTGGTCTGGGAGGATCCCACATGCCGCGGAGCAACTGGGCCCGTGAGCCACAACTACTGAGCCTGCGCATCTGGAGCCTGTGCCCCACAACAGGAGAGGCCGCGATAGTGAGAGGCCCGCGCACCGCGATGAAGAGTGGCCCCCGCTTGCCGCAACTAGAGAAAGCCCTCGCACAGAAACGAAGACCCAGCACAGCCATAAATAAATAAATAAAATTAAAAAAAAAAAAAGAATGCTGAGCTGGAAAGGTTTGGGGGAAGAATCCCAGGCAGAGGGCCCCGAGGGCTGGACTGGTATCAGAGTTGCGCTCCCGGAATGAATGCCCAGGGGAGCCACCACCCAGGGCCAGAGGAGCACGGGGCCCAGAGAGCTGTGTTAGAGACAGCTGGTGAGAAATCGCCCACCACCCAGCACTGGCCTCTGTGGAGAGGCTGGCTGGGGGCGTGTGGCTGAGACATGGAGGTCTGAGTGGGACCTCCTATTTTGGTCACCCTGACAACCAAAATTTGGTATGGGTATTTGCTCCACTGCGCCCAGGGAGAGAGAAAGTTAGCAGGCTCGGTGGGGGCAGACCCTGGCTCAAACCACTCACCAGAGCAGAGGCCATGGTTTGTCTCCTAATACCCTCTCCCCCTTCTTTGATTGGTAATACGACCCCCAACTTTTATCTGGGCACCTGGCCACCACATGAAAGGCCACATTCCCCAGCCTCCCTTGATGCTTAATGAAGATCTCGTCAACGAGATGTAAGTGGAAGTGTGGTGTGGCCACTTCCAGGAGCTTCCTGAAAAGACAGTGAGCTCCCGGCCCTTCGCTTCCTCTTTGACCTGGCGTTCTCTTCTCCCTTCCTGTAAGCTGGTGTCTGGGCATGTTGGCTGGCATGGTACCAGCCTTCTGGGACCTTGACGTGGTCTTAGGAGTGGAGACCACACATGGTAGAGCAACAGGATTGGAGGAGCACTGATGGAAAGAAACCCGCGGCAGGAACTCCAGACTTCCCGCAACCCAACTGTGACTCAAAAAAGAAATAACCGTCTATCTTATGAAGGGGCTAATATTGTATCTAATAATAGCCTTGCTTAATCAGCAAAACTACACAGCTACCCAGGGAGGAAAGGCACATACCAATTCATGCCAGCCCCAAGGACACAGGGTATGGGGTGCCCAGGATGGAGGGATGGCTGGTCTCGAGGGACCACAGCCTCCCTCAGTCTGCAGCAAGAGGTGCACAAGAGGCCAGGTGGAGGTGTGGATCCTTTACCACGGTGAGTACACGGAAGTACACTGAGTACACGGAAGCCTGAGATATCATGTTACCATGGTGGGATGTTCAGCTATTTTGGTAGCTTGTGGGTACTGACAAGGATTCTCTCTTTGACCAAATCTCAGCCAGGCTCCCCTGAGTCCTCTTGTGGAGTACACCTTAACCTTGGACTATAAAGACCTGAACAGACACTAACATAGTTTCTAACAGCTCAGGGCCACATCCCTAGGATGATGCTGGCCCCTCTTAAAGTGTCTGAATGGGAAAACTCAAGGCTGCTGAAAGAACTGACTGTTCCAGCCGTCACCTGAAGAGAGGGCCCACCTCCCAGCCTCCACGGGAGGGGAGGAGCCTAATCTCCATAAGGCCAGTAAGCCAACCCTGAGGATTTCATGTGGACCAACACCTCCTTCCTGCTTTTTGTAACTCTTTACTTCTCTGCCTCTCCTGAGCCCCCTGCTCACCCCCCCTCCCTATTTCCTGGTTCTCCCTTTAAAACGCCCAGTCACCTCTGTACAAAACTGAGCTCCGTTCACCCTGGACTTTTCTCCCTCTTGCAGTAGTTATCACTGATTAAAATCTGTCCTGACCACATGAACTAGTGTCTGGCTCTGCTTATCTTTAATAGTGCCAAACAGAGACTAGAGGACCATGGGTTCGTCTGTCAGACCTGGGACTCTGGGCGCTGGCTCTGCACGCCCAGTGAGTGTTGGTGTAGCCGCTGGGCCATGGCTGTGCGTGTGGTGGGGAGGTGGGTGTGGCGGGCTTTGGCTGGCTCCCTGCAGAGTCCAGACACTCCCAGGTGTGGTCACAGAGCAGGGACTTGGCCCTGAGGATGGGTTTTCTAGGAAGGCCTGGCACACTCACATTTGTCACACCGTGTGCCGTGACAGTGCCACTCCAGGAAGGTGAAACGCTGAACTGCTGGCTGGGTATCGTCCCGTTGCCAGAGGGGAGGCTTCTCGAAGGAGAGATGGCGTGACCCCCGCAGCTCCTTCCCACTAAGGGCGTGACCCCCATCCCCCGGCCCCTGTTTGCTCTGTCTGGTCTAACACTCCGCAACTCCCACGCCAGGCTCTGTTTTTCTTTACTTGGCTGTAAATGTCAAAAATGTCAGTTTCATAAAAAGTCAGTTGGAGGTCTTTTTGACCTCTAGAGCTGGAAGACGGCAGCAGCATCTAACCCTCCAGATCTGGGTTTTACTGCTCTGACGACCCCATAGTGGAATTTCCAGGGCAGTTCTGATCTCCTAATTCAAAAATCCCATTGCACTCAATGTTTGGGTGTCCTGGAGCGCTCTCCTGCTTGCTGCGGACACACAGGATCGGCGCAGGTCTCTTTTTTCCATCGGCGTGTTCCTCTTGTTGAGTCACTGGATGTGGCTAACTGAATAGCGGGGAGCCACCCCCTCCGACCACCATCAGGGGTGTGAAAGCATCAAGCAGCACAATGTCCACTGGCTGGTCGGCTCCCTCCTCTTCCCACGGTCCTGACCTCCCAGCATCATTCAGCTGTCACCCAGCTGGGAGGAGAGGAGACAGCGAGCGAAGCCGGGTTTCTCAGCTTCCTCCACAAGATCGACCTATTGACCTAGAGGATTCTTGGCTCTTGGGTAGGGGTGGCTGTCCTGTGCATTGTGGGGTGTTTGGCAGCACCCCTGGCCTCTGCCCACTAGAGGCCTGCAGCACTCTCCTCCCCTAGCTGTGACCAAAAATGTCTCTAGACTTTGCCCAACATCCATCCCCTGGAGGCAAAACTGCCTGGGGTTGAGAACCCCTGATCAAGGGAGAGAAAACAGAGCAAGAGGAGGTGAGACCAACCCAAACCTCACCCCCTCCTCTTCAGCTGAAGGAGGGCGTGCAGTCTGGTGGTGAAGAGCATGGTCTTTGGAGCTCTCTGCCCTCGTCCACAGCCTGTCTCCACCACACATTAGCTGTGTGTGTGTCCATTGCTGTGTGCCCATAAAGTGACTGAATCTCTCTGTGCCTCGGTTTCTTCATCTAGACGTGGGGAAACCCTGGTCGTGGCCCCAGCAAGCTCTGTGATGGTGGGGGGTGCTTGGTGAGCACTGTACCAGGTTAGACGTAGATGAGCATCTCTCCTAGGTAGGCCTGTGCCTTGTATTCTTATACTCTGTGCCTCGGGATCAGGGTCTCCATCTTCATGATCTAGTCCTTGTCCCCCCTCTCCAGGGTCCTCTCTCACCAGCCCTTATCCCCCAGGTGAACCACTCACAGCTCATGGGAGGCACTGAGTTCTCTCTTCCAGCCGCAGCCCTGCTCTTGGTGTCTGCCCCCCGGCCAGGATTTCAGAGCCCCTTTCATCTCCTTCCTTACCCAGCCTACCCCTACTCAGGTTTCAGGAGTCACTTCCTCCAGGACTTCCTCCTGCCCTCCCAAGATAGGGTTAATTGCCTTTCTTAGCTTGTACCCTTGCCCCTCATCTCCCCAACTAGCTCCTAGGTCAAGGGTTTGTAGGCAGGTATTTACTGGGGGAAATGATCTCAGGGCGGGGGGACTGGAAAGAGTGGAACAGGAAAGGAGAAGCCATGAGTGTGTCATTGAGCTGGTTACAGCTCTGAGCAACCTTCAGAAAAGTGCCTGAGAATTCTGATAGAATTGATAGAGCACAGGAGTGTTTCTCCAGCAGCTTGCATCCCCCATTGGTTGGGTTGCCCCAGGGGGTGTTGACCCCTCACTTACGTGTGCCTGCGTGGCTGAGCAGCTCACAGGTGCCCCACTGGGTGGTGGCACAGGCTCTGGGACAGGATGCAGGGGGCCTTAAAGCAGCTGAGGTTTGGTGTTGTCAGGTCACATCTAAAGGCAGCCAATTGTTGTAGCAGTGGCCAGAGTGATAGGTGGGCCAAGGTGTGGGACGGGGCATGAACCCACATGATACATGTGCCTCTTCAGTCTCCTCCACTCCCCACCCCTCCCCTACCCCGCTTACCCCGCCCCTCCACTCACCCCCTTGTACTACAATCCTCCATTTGTCTGCCTTGCCCCCTGGGAGACTGTGACTCCTGTGAGCAGAATCTATTCTTCTTTGCTATATACCCAGAGTCCAGAGAGTGGTTGGAAGAAACTAGGTCTTTCAATAAATGCTAGGTGAATAAGTGAATGGGTGAATGAATGAATGAGTCAGAGGCAGGCCTGGAACCCAGCTCTCTTACAACTTCTGGGGCTGTGATGAAGCCAGTGTCTCATGTGCACCGCAAGCCGTGTCCCAGTAGTATCAGCCTGAGAATGAGCCAGTCCAGACGGGAAGTTAGCTTGGTGGGTGACATGAATGTCTGGGAGGCTGATTTCCAGAGCACAGCCACTGCCCAGGGCCACACCTGGCCTTTGCAAAGCTTGACCTCCATGAAGACTTGACATGGCCACAGTGTAGGCTGCACATCAGATGCTCAGCTTTAGCTGTGTCTCTGCAGGCACAGGTCCTGCACGTGAGTTAGGCAGCAGAGTCGGCTGCAAATCGGAGAGATGCCTGGCTGCAGAGCGAGAGCTGACACTTAAGACCCAAGAATAGACTTCAGTGCCCAGGGCAGTGTCAGAAGACACCAGTTCTTGGGAATTCCCTGACGGTCCAGTGGTTAGGACTCCACACTTTCACTGCCGAGGGCATGGGTTCAATCCCTGGTTGGGGAACTAAGATCCCGCAAGTCACGCAGCGTGGCCAAAAAAAAAAAAAAAGAAGAAACCAGTTCTTAACACCCAGACCTCTATGGGTGGCAGGAGCCTTTGAGAGCATCCTCTCAAAGATTCTGTTTCATAGACACAGGTACTGAGACTCTGCCTGAACCTCACAGGGCCGGGGCTTGGGCACCCATCCTGACTCCTGGTCCAGTCTTCTGTCTCCTGTAGACACTATATATTGTGAGGCCAAGGACTGGTCTTAAAGAGATTTTGCAGATTGTTTTAGGTTGCATTGTCCCAAAAGTGGATGCTGATTCAAGGACATGGATGCCAGTGGTTTATCAGGGAGGTGATCTTGGGAAGCAGACATGATGGAGCAGGGAGAATGAGGTTAAGAAGGGGGAAAGCCATGGTTCAGGGGATTTAGTGAGGTCACTACCATCGGCAGCAGGGCCCAGTTTCAACAAGACTTCTGAGAAGCAAAGAGGATGCCTGTGAACTATCCAAAGGAAAGCTGAGAAGCTGGGGTGTTTATCCACTGGCTACAAGCCCTGTTGATTTGAGGGTTGCCCCTGGGGACAGGAATTCCCTGCTCTTCTCTGTGTGCAGGTTGAGTGATCCCTGACAATGCTGGACAGAGGGACAGAATATAGAGAGTTGCTTGGCTGTCCTCGAGGGGAGACGCTGGCAGTGGAGGGAGAGTCTGAGGGTGCACAGGACTGCTCATGGGGCTGAAATCAAAGCTGGGTCTGTGGGATGTGATGCAGGCCCCTGGTGTCTGTTGCGTGCCTGGGGTCAGATACGAGCTTCACAGCCCATGCAAGAATTTTTACTAGGGGTCTCTCTAGTTGGACGTGGTGGATCGTTCTGGGTTCCTTACCTAAACTTTGGCAATCTGGTGTCACAGACACCCCAGCATTGCGTGATGTTGGGGCCTGTCTGCTATGCCACGCCACTCTCTAATCAAAGCTGCCTGCATGCTCTGAGTTTGAGAAGGGCCATCAGACAGACAGCTTTGGAAACAAGCAGCAGAAAACAGCTCAGGCTAACCCAGCCAACACTGGATTTGCTGGAAGGAACTCGAGGACTCAGAATCACTGGGAAAGCTGAAAATGTGCCAGAACCAAGAAAGGTGAACTTGGTTTGGGTCAGTACCTGCTCAATGGTTGGATGAGTAGAGACTTAGTTACTATCTCATGAGATTCTAGATTGTAGAAAAGAACTAGCTCCTCAAAAGGAAATTGGCAAAAAGTTAAACATAAAGTTACTATATGACCCAGCAACTCCTAGGTATATACCCAAGAGAAATGTAGGCATATATACACAAAGAAACTTGTATACAAGTGATCATAGCAGCATTATTCACAATAGCCAAAAAGTGGAAACAACCTAAATGGTCATTAACTGATAAGTGGATAAATAAAATGGGATATATTCATACCAAGGAATATTAGTTGGCCATAAAAAGGAATGAAGTACTGATACGTGTTACAATATGGATGAACCTTGAAAATATGCTAAGCAAAGGAAGCCAGACACAAAATACCACATGATGTATGATTCCATTCATATGAAAGCCCAGAATGGGCAAATCTATAGAGATAGAAAGTAGATTAGTGGTTTCCAAGGGCTAAAAGGGATGTTGAGATTGAGGGCGTCACAGCTAAAGGGTTCAGGGTTTCTTTTTGGGGGTGATTAAAAGTTTCTAAAACGGATTATAGTGATGTTGCAGACCTCTGAATGTACCAGAAACCATTGAGTTGTACACTTGAAGTGGGTGAATTGTCTGGCTGGTGAATTATATCTCAATCAAGCTGTTTAAAAATGAATGGAGGCCTGAGTCTCTTGTGTGAGTGTGACACCTGTGCTCATTCACGGCTCTGCTCACTTTTCTGCATGGGTTTTATTCTGAAATAAAAGAAAATCAGGGTATGAGGGATCGCTAGATGCCGAAAGACCACAGAAGCCATTTCTCTTTCCCTGGGGCCATTTGCACGATGCATACAATTCTACCTACTTATACCTGTTCGCGCTGGGCATCAGAGAAGAACCCAAGGCCCAGCTCTTCAATAAAGCCCTCCCTCCAGTCCTTACAGGCTGAGGTCACAAGGTGCTAAAACCCAGGAGGAAGTCACGACTCTCTCCCAGGACAAGGAAACTGAGTGTCTCGATTGAGTGTCATTAGCCTCTCCCTTGTCCTGATGTGTGGGTTGCAGTGCTGGGCAGGGGTTGACTTTGGGGGGACCGGTGTCATGTTGGCCTGCGGGAAGGAGTTGGACGTCTTGGTCAGGAGGTCCAGGAAAGATGACGGGTGTGAGTCGACACCTTCACTGGGTCCTCTGTGGCCTGCAAGTGCGGCAGCATCACAAAGACTCTCCAATTACTGCTCCCCGCAGGGACCTCTGTCTGTCTACAGTTTAGTTCAGTACTACTCAGGATGGTGGCTGGTCACTTTAGCCGAAGAAATATCCAAGGTCCAGAGCAACTCAGTGTCTTGTCTTAAACTTGCCCCTCATATGCGTCCCCCATGGGCATCCAAATCCAGATGACTTATTCCTTCCATAAGAGGTGTTTGCAGCCTCTCTGCCACGCATGGGACAGCCCATCCCAGGGCTCGTCATCCCTCTCCCTGCTCTCCATGGGGTTGGGGCAGCAGCCAGTATTCGGGGCATGGGCTCCCCAGGTGTCTCTGGAGTTGACTTTCTCCTCTCCGCCTTCCCTGGTTGATCTGAGTCAACCAGACAAGCTGTGCACGGGGAAGACTTCTATCTGGACTGGGGCCTGTGTGGGAAACCAGAACTCATTCTGCAGTGACAAAGCCACCAAGGCATGTAGCTCCCAGTTCGGGTCTTGTGCACTTGAGGTCTTTTAGAGCTTGACCTTCCTGTCTGCGGAGCCAGGGATTAATTTGGCTCTGCGCCCAGAGTCTGGGAGTCAGCTTTGGTGCCAGAGACCATCCAGTGTCTTGTAAACACACCTTTATTTCCTTTTTCACAAACTGGGCAACTTCCTTTGCTTTGGGCTCCGAGGGTCACAACGGGTGGGCTCTGGAAACTGGATAGTTTATTAGGCACCAGGGCGGGAGGTGGGCGTGCACAGACACAGAGAAGGGAGATGGGCAGACGGCAGCCAGACACAGCAGTGATGCCGTCGGGGACTCCTGGTGAGAAAATGTCTCTGCTTTGTGTTGTCGTCTGCTAATCTACACAGAGGGTTATTTTCCCTTTTGAAATATCACAGCCCCTGTGTAGGTGGGTTTGTGGGAGACCTGTCAAAGGGGGAATGGGAGAGATGTAAGAAGAGAGAATGGCAAGCCACTTATGCTATGTTAAAAATAACTGGAGGACTACACAGGGGTCACCGTGAATTTTCAACGCAACGTCTCCAGTAGAGGAAGCTGGAGAAAGCCGCCAAGGCGAATTGCGCCCCTATTACGTGTGGATGCTGCGCTCGGTGCTTTGCAAACACAAACTCATTTAGTCCTCATCACACGCCTGTGTGGTGACTTGTATTATCTTCGTTCAATAAATAGCCCAGAGAGGTTAAGAAAGGTGTTCGAGGGTCATCTGTGGTGAGTAATCTGTACTAAGTGAAGGGACCAGAGTGAAGCTGGGGTGCAACTGATCCCCGGATCAGGCACGTGGAAGGGGCTGCATCTACTGCGTGCTCTCTGTACCCAGGCCCCGGCCCGCCAGTTTACCTATGGAACCCCTTTCCTCCTCAGAAGCCTCTGCAACGGGGCTGCTGCGGCCCCCATTTTACAGGTGAAAAGACTGAGGTTCAGAGAGGTTCCTGAGGCAGGCAGTCGGCGTTCTTTCCAAGGAATGCAACCTCTCTGTTTGGTGCCACTTGTGTGATCTGCTAAGTCTCATTTTCAGAAACCTTCCTCTCTCTCTTTCTTTTTCCTGTTCCAGGAAACCACTTGAAAGCTTTGCTGCCCTTGACGAAGAGTGTTCCAGGTCAGCTCACATTCTAGAAGCATCTGTGACTGAGAGTATTTTAAGAGCGAGTGAGCCAGGCAGGGAAATTTGGAAGGCAGCCAGTTCCCTGATCTGTGTCTTCCAGGGGGTGGTGGTGGCCAATAGAGAATACGGAGGTTTTTCTTTTTTCTTTTTCTTATTTGCTTTCCTTAGAGGGAGTATCACTGCTTCTGCAAATACAGACTTGGGGTAAAAATGAGAAAAATTAACAACTAAAAAAATTCTTATATGTGGCTGTGCTCTACATCCTTGCTACTTCAGGTGCGGTCTCCCAACGATCACCATCATGAGCATTCTTTAGAAATGCAGATTCCTGGACCCTACAAGATACCTACTAAGTCAGAATCTGTACTTTAACAAGGTCTCCAGGTGACAGGGTGAGGTGAACGCACTTCAGTTGGAGAAGCCCCGGTCTCTGCCATCTCAGCAAAGCCCACATCTGGACTTCCTCTTCTCACTGCCACAGGGATGTCATCACAGCACCTCCAGTGGGTTCTGCCCAGCACCGAACTCGAATCCTCCCCTAGACTCACTCCGCCTCTGTGTTCTTATTTCCAAGGCTCCACCTCCCATAACCTAGGACCATACCCAAGCCAGAGAGACCTCACACTCTAAATACCTCTTGTGCAGGTGCCCCTGTGCCTGTCCTCACTGTCACTCCCCATTCATCTAGGTTTTCTGACAGTTCTCACGCTGAGCCAGAGTGTTCCTCCCTGAACCCAGATCTGAAGGCGTCATTCCCCATGGAAACCCCTCCCTGGCTCCCCGCTGCCCCTTGAACCAGGTTCCAGCCCCTCTGGGCTGGTCTGATCTGGTCTTGCTCACCTCTCCAGCCTCTCTCTACCTACTCCTCCAGAATGATTGCAAATTTTGTTCCTCTGTGTATGACATCTCCCCCGCCTCTGCCACCCCTGGCTGCTTTGCAGTTTTTCCTTTATCTTTGTCAGCAACTTGATTATGATGTATTGTGATTTGGTTTGCTTTGTGTTTTTCCTGCCTGGGGTTTGTTGAGATTTTTGGGGTCTGTGGGTTTATAAATTTCATCAAATTTGGAAGTGTTCAGCCATTTTTTTTTTTTTTTTTTTGCCAAATACTGTTTTGCCTCCCTACCTTTTATGCGTGTGTTTGGCTGTCTGATATTATCCCACAGCACACTGAGGCTCTGCTATTTTTCAATATCTGTGCTTCACTGTGGATAAATTCATTTGCTAGTCTTCAAGTTCACTGATCTCTTTCCCTCCAGCATCTAATCTGTTGTCAGTCTCATCAGATGGAATATTTGTTTCAGATATTGTATGGTTTTAATCTCTAGACGTTCCATTTGCTCCTTCTTTATATCTTCTACTTCCCTCCTTGTTCTGTTCCTATTTTCCTTTAAACATTTGAACATGATAATCGTTTTAACATCCTGGTCAGCAAGTTTCACCATCTCTGCAATTTCTCACCCCTTTGTATTGACAGGCTTTTCTTCCTCATTGTCTGCTTCTCTTCCTGCTTCTTGGTACATCTGGTGGTTTTTAGTGGAAGATGGACTCAGTGAATTTTATGTTGTGGAGTGTCTGGATTTTGTCGTCTCCCTTTAAAGGGAGTAGGATTTTGTTCTGGAAAGCAGTTAAGCTACTTACAGATGATTTGATCCTGTTCAGCCTATTTCTAAGATTCGCTAGGGCAGATCTGAGGTAGCCTTCACTATAGGGATAGTTCAGCCTGAATATTCAGATGTGACCCCTCTGAGGTCCCACTGAATGCCCACGTGACTGCTGAGGACTCATCATTCTTGTTGTCAGTGTTCAAACATCTCCCTGCCCTGTGTAAATACTGGAAATTGTCCATCTTACAATCCACTATTCATTGTTTACCTGATTTTGTGGAATTTCATGCTATGAAGCAAGGTCCCGTACTTATTAAGACCCAAGGAGACTCTTTTGTAGATTTTTGGAGCTCTTTTACTCCATTACTCCAGAAATATGTCCTGTGACTTCCAGCCATTTCAGCCTTCCCAAACTTCCATCTCCACTCACAGCAAGGCTGTGAGTCCCATTGGACCTCCCCTTCCTGTGTCATGGTCCAGAACTTGCCTCTGGGCAGAAAGCTGGGGTGACGCAGGCAGAAGCCTCCCCTAATATGTTGCCCTTCTCTCAGGGATCACAGTCCTGTGCTACCTGTTGCCTCATGTTTGGAAAGAACTATTTCATGTATTTGTTCCATTTTCCTACTTGCGCACGGCAGGAAGATACGTCCAGTCCATAATATTCTATCTTGTCTCAATTTTAGGATTTTGATGATATTTCCTCCAGCTAGAGAACCCTCCTATTCGACTCTCCCATCCTGCTCCCCAGTGACTTCAAATATACTGTATCACAGGAGATCCCTTTTTCGGGACAATTCCCATTTGTGGTAGGTTATGCCCAACCTGAGCTACAATCTGACTCCCAGGGCTTCCTGCAGTGCCAGGAATAGTTACAGCAACACTCACTCACAATTGGTGTGGCATGTTGCAATAGACAAAGCGCTTTCCCTTTTCTAAAATTATCTTCACAAAAACGTGGCAAGGCCCCTAAGACACAGAGGCTCAGAGGTGCTCAGGCCCTGCTCACGCAAGCGGCAGGGCTGCCTGACCCCAGAGCCCACACTTTGGGATTTGCCACCAGCAAAATTTAAATGCCCGTGGTTCTCGTCCTCCACCCCAACCAAAGATGCCGGCACTGTCTTCTCCTGGTTTGCAGCTGCACACACTGCATTCTACCTGCCAAATCCATAAGCCTCTATTTGTTGTGACATTATAGTTATTTCGGGGCAAACAATTCTGCTCTCCCGGCAGCACTGTTATGACTCCAGCTAGGGAAGGAGCAGTGGAAGCCCAGGAATCACTGGGAAAGAAAGCCGGGTGGCAGGCGAGCCTGTTAAGAGTGGTGATAAAGCTTCCTGCAGACTAAATGGTGAGGGGGAGCTGCCCTCTGAAGGGCACTGGCTCAGGCATCCATCAGTCAGCCAGGTGCACCTGAGACTCTGACACTGCCCTGGAATATGTTGGAAGGGTCAGAGTGAGGGTTAGATGGTGCATGGCCCTAAGAAGAGGGATTTCTGAACAAAGAAGGAACATTCTATTTGTCAAGCACCCACTCCATGTGAGCAGCTGTGCAAGGAACGATATTCTCAGTGGGGAAATTTCTGATACTATGAATGTAATATATGCTTAATTAGAGGAAAAAGTAGAAGCCACCCAAGAACAAAACACACATAACGCCTTTGATTTTATCACTCAGAGATGACAACTCATCAGTTTGCTCTCTGTCCTTTCAGAAACTTTTAAAAACAGCGTTGTTGGAATATAATTTACATGCCATAAAACCCTCTCATTTTAAGTGTATAGTTTGATGAGTTTTAGGAAATTTTTACGGCTGGGAATGTATCGCCACAATCAAGTTTGAGAACACGTCCATCACCCCCCAAATCCCTCTTGGTGTCCATTTGTAGTCAATCTCTGCTCTTACCCCCAGTTCCAGGCAAACACTGATCTGCTTTCTGTCCCTTTTCTAGAAATTTCATATAAAAGACATATAGTCTTCTGTATCTGGTGTCTGATGTCTTTCACTTAGCATAATGCTTCTGAGGTTCACCATGTCGTCACGCGTGTCAGGCGTTCATTCTTTCTTATTGTTTAGCGTATTCTTCTGTATGAATGTACCAGTGTGTTTATCCATTCGCTAGTTGGACTAGCTAGATGGGTTTTTATTTTTTTATTTTTATTTTTTAATAGATCTTTATTGGAGTATAATTGCTTCACAATACTGTGTTCGTTTCTGTTGCACAACAAAGCAAATCAGCCATAGGCATACACGTGTCCTTTTAAGCTGTTTCCAGTTTTGAGCTATTATAAGTCATGTTGCTATGAACAGTCTTGTACAAGTCTTTGTGGGGACTTATGTTTTCATTTTATTTAGGTAGATATCCAGGAGTAGAATTGTTGGTCTGTGTGGTAGGTGTCTGTTTGACTTGATTAGGAAACTGTTAAACTGTTTTCCAAAGTAGCTGTACCATTTTACATTCCAACAACAATCTAAGAAGCTTCCAGTTTCTCCATATTCTTTCTAACACTTGGCATTGTCAGTCTTTCTGATTAGAGCCATTCTAGTAGATGTGAAGCAATATCTCACTTTGATTTTAAATTGCATTTCCTTAACACTAATGAGGGGTAAGCCTGCTTTCATGTGCTTAGCAGCCATTCATGTATCTTCTTTGGTGAGAGGTCTGTTCAACTATTTCACCATTTTTTAAACTGCATTGTTTACATTCTTATTGAGTTTTAAGAGTTTTTGAGGGGCCCGCGCATTGTGATGAAGAGTGGCCCCCGCTTGCCGCAGCTACAGAAAGCCCTCAAACAGAAACGAAGACCCAACACAGCGAAAAATAAATAATAAATAAATAATAAATAAAAATTAAAAAAATATATATATATATTCTGTATATGCATTCTTATCAGATGTAGGACTTGCAAATGTTTTCTCCCAATCTGTGGTTCATCTTTTCATTTTCTCAGGGGTGTTTTTTAAAGAGTAATAGTTTTTTTGTTTATTTCGATGAAATTCAGTTTAGTAATTTTTATTTTCAGAATTTTTATAGAAATGTATTTTAATAGGATATTTACTATCATGTTTTATTATTTTGAACTTGATAAATTATGCTGATTGACTTTTAAACCTATCATACCCAGATTATACCCTACCTAATCAAAGTGCATTATCCTTTTAATATACTTCTGAAACTTGATATACATGCATACTTTATTTAGAATCTTTACATGTAAATTCACTGGTGATATTATCTTGTAGATTTAGTATTTTTTGTATATTATCTTTGTCAAACATGGTTATTAAGAATATTCTAACTTGTAAAATGAACTGGGTACTGCTTCATTTTTTTTTAGCATTCTAGAATACTTTATATAGATTGGTAATGATTTATTCCTTGAAATTTTGAAGAGAAAAAAAAACAGTCTGTGAAACTATTTTAGTCTGTTACTTTTCTTACAAAAAAATGCAAATTGGTTAGAGATGTAATTCATTGACTTTTTTCCCCTCAATTTTTCCCAGGGTTTTGCTCTGATGAAATTTTTGTTTTTAAAGTTAATTTTATATTTTCACAGAAAAACATGCATTTGATCTTGACTTCAACATATTTTACATAGTTAGTACATATATCCTCGTATTAGTTTTATAATGCCCTCCGTACAATACCAAGGGTCACATTCCCTTTCCCAATCCTAAGTTTGAGTATTGTTTTATCTCTACTGTTTCTCTTAATTAGACTGTCTAGTTGTTTCCCTATTTTGTTGGTTTCCAAGTTCTCCACTCCTCTTACCCCTACCTGTGGTTTTGACCAATCTCATTTGGTTGGTTTCTAAGATGGGACAGTTGATAGATCTTTTATGCCAATTTCTGGAAGTCCCAGCAGACCTTTTACAGAGTTGTGATTTTATAGATGAAGATACTGAGGTTCAGAGAACTCACAAGACAAGGAAAGTGGTAGAGCTGGGATTGGATACAAAGCTGGCCCTTCTTCCCCAGATCATTGCTCATCCCTGACAAATGCTGAGGGTGTTTGGGGGTGAAATGACCAGCCTCTTCTAACACACACATATGCCACCAGGAAACAGCCAGCAGTAGGGTACACAGGGCAATGACCCCTCATCTCTGAGGGGCATAAGCAAGCCCAAAGCCCTCCCTTCCCCATGCATGGTCTCTGCGATCATTCCAGCCCTTCTCTGTGAGGCTGCAGGGCCAGAACTGCCAAGTCCCTTACCTATACATCTGTATATTGAGGCCCAGAAGCATCAGGCCCCCCTCTCTCCCCTGGCTGTCAAGAGATGAATGGGTGTGTATAGGGGTGTGTATATGAGAAGGCAAAAGGCCAAGCATATGTTGTTCCCCATCAGCACTGCCCAGAGAAAAGAGGTTGATCAAATATTTGGCAAGATAGAACATTATGGTCTCTGGAAAGATGTTCTCTGAAAGGAAGAGAGAGGGGTACGATGCAAGCTCTGCTGTAGCCTGAGCCTGTCTACCCCCCTTTCCCAAGCACTCCCCCCCAACAACTCACACTCTGATTCTAGGCACAGCTGGAAACCGAGCAATCACTACTGTGCTTCCCAAGTTTTTTGACACTCAGCTAATGTGCAAATAGTCTGGTTGCAGAACTCTGTCCCCAATTCTTAAGTGGTCTTTGAGCTTCTACATGAGGCAGGAGGACACCCTATAATTCACAGCCAGAGAATCCCCAAAGCTCCAATGCCGCCTCCTCCACGAAGCCATCCCAGATCCCCCAGGTGGAGGTAGTGCTCTCTCCTCAGGCCTCCTAGGGCTGCTTGGTTTTACCTTTCTGTTGACTCTCCTCAGTGCCTGTCTTGCGTTCATTTATTTATTCTTTCTTTCAGCTTTTATTAAAATACAACTGTGCCACGTGATAAAAGAAATCTTTACATATTAAGGTATGGGAAAGTCATTCTGGCTTATACATGAGTTCACTTGAATTTTATGCTAACTAAAACAGCCTACTTGTGGCCTATCAAACATGCATTGTACATCTGCTTTAATTATTAAAAAAAAAAAGTGCATTGACCAGAAGTAAAGAATGTCCAAGTTAAAAATAAAGATCAGCCTCCCTTCCTGGGATGCCGATGCTGGTCCTCCTTCAATGATAAGACTCCCTTCCCAGGTGCCAAGGCCATCCTGACTCGCCATGTACATGCTGATCTGTTTTTCTGAAACCTTGAAGGAATGTATCCCTGACTTGTTTGACGTTCTTTGTTCTGTCAACACATAAAACTGTGCTGAAAACCATGCTTCTCTGGAGCAGTTCCTCAGAGTTATCTGAAAGGCTGTCTTCCAGGCTATAGTTCACAGTTTGGTTCAAATAAAACTCTTTTCTATCCCTGTTATAGACTGTTCATTGATTGTTTTCATCGACATACGCGATAGGCTACAATGGCGCATGAATCAGAAGTGGTTAAAGTTCCTCATGGAACTTGTAGTCTGGTGGTAGAGAGAGAGCATGAATAAGAATCTATTACAAATTGTGATTGGTGCTCTGAAGGAAAGAAGTCAAAGAGCCACCCATGTGCACAGTTGTGGGAGGGGACATGCTGGGCAGACGGTCCTCGGGGCAGGAACCCAACTACTGTTGTGGCTGAAGCTTAGGGATAGAGAGAGAGGGATGGAGCAATAAACAGAGAGGGATGCAGAGGCTGACCTGCACACTGCTCTCCCCTGGCTTCTCAAGGGTCTTCTTCATCCCTCGGCACAACCCTGTCACGATGGAGACCTTATTGGGTGTCCTCCTCCAGCTCAAGAGCAGAAGCTCCTTTAGCACAAGAACTGGGTCTGAGTCATCTCCAGGACCCCCATCTTGGGCACGGGGTCTGGCCTTGAATCAGACCACGATTAACGAACAAGCAGAGTTGGGGTGAGCATCTTCCTTGGTGAAATAATAGATAAGGGAATTATTTGCCCACCAGATTAGGGACTATTTCAAGCCCAGCCAGAACCCGCCAGGCAAACCTACCCATTCCCTGTGCCTCTTCAAGTCACAGATTCCTCATCTATCACAAGAGCAGTTCTGCTTGCCCGTCTGCATCCCAGGGTCCTTTGTAAGCGCACAGTTCAGTAAGAATGTGCGTGGAAAGCACTGTTGAGCCCCAGAGCCACACTGGTTTAACAGAGGATGGTTCACGTCCCTTATTTGTGTTTGAGAGAGAAGTTTCCGAACCAGCTCACCCCTTCCCTTGTCCCACTTTGGCCTTGGTACTGGGCTCCCTAGAGGCTATTGACCCGGCAGTGCCTCATCTTTTATCTCTTCCCCAGGAGTGGTGTGGGGACACCTGCGCAGAGGGGACCAGTCAGGAAATGTCCCTAACATGAGAAGCCAGCCTGCGAGGTGTGTTGGGGAAATGCATAATTGATGGGCAGTCCAGTGGAGGTCCTCCCGGAGGACTGAATTGTAATCAGCAGTAGCGCTCGGCCATGACAGAAATTCCTTTTACCTCCCGGTGTAGCCATGAGCCTGGCGAGCAAGTCCCCCTGTTCCTTAAGAAGCATCCTGTCTTCAGCAGGTCGCCTCGGGTCACTGCAGCCGCCTACACTCTGCCTGCTGGATTCGAAGTAGGCGTCAGGCAGTGACCAGGGCTCTGGCATCCTTGGGGAGTGGACTGCTGAGTGCTTGGTCCCTCCCACACTTGGGCAGGTTGAGGGGTGAAGCCATCTCTCCCAAGGCAAGAGCAGGAGAGGGCATGCACTCCAAAATGTGAAAATGTGACACGGCTACTGCCACAATGAATTATTCACGCACCAGGATGAATTAGTAATCTGAGCTTGGAATTAATTTTATTGGGTTTCCAAAAAGGTGAGCATTTCAGAGGCAGGAAGGAGGTGGCCTGCTCCCTTCCCCCCACCCAAATCGTTAAGGGCGGGGGCACACAGGTTCACCCACACCAAGTCACCCAGAAATTCCATTTTTTACTGTGTTGGAAGGTGACTCATGGGCTCTATCTATAATTTCTTTTTGATCTTAATAAGAAATTACAATATCCCTCATTGCCCCAGAATCTTCCCCTGTGGTAGAAGTAAAAATTTCAAATTAAATGACTTCTGTTCTTCCCTGAGGTGAGCGAAGACAGCCTTGTAGACACAAATCCCTTTACACTTGGACACGGAGAAAAGAATGAAGATGGATGGCCCCAGCCCTCCTGGCCTGCTGCACACCTGCCTGCCCTGCTCTCGGCCTTTCACCACCTCCCTCCTCGCTCGTTTCTTGACAAGTTCATTGCTGTTCACCAGAAAGCGATCAGCAGAGTCTTGCTTCTGGAGAAGTTAAGTGCAGGCCGACAATTCCTCAGAGGTTCAGTGCATAAAAAGCCTGCAAAAGAGGGTTTGGAAGCGCTTCACAGAGCGGCCCGTGTCTCCACATACGTCAAGAGGGTTATTGTTTGGGGAAAACAGGCTGTATTGGAGACTTTGGGAATTGCAAGGAGGTTTTGCAAGAATTCAAAGAAGCAAATGGGAACTAAAAGACACAGCCAACATTTACTGAGTGCGTACTATGCGGTCAGCTTCCTGTTAGGCCTTTGCAAGTCATTGTTTCACGGAATCCCCAGAACCCCAGGGGACTGGCTATTGTTATTAATTCACAGAGGTTAAATAATCCTCCCAAGGTCAATGAATGGGTAGGAGGGCTAAGACTCAAACTCAGGCTTGCTTGGACCTAATAGCCAGTGATTTTCATCTGTGTGCGTGTTATCCAGGTTTGTGGAAAGGAAAAGAAAGCAGGCACATGCATGCACAAGGTTGCAATGACAGCAGCATAGAACAAAAAACAATAAGGCCAGGAGCCCCCCACCCCCGAGTAAGGACTTGCTCCCTAATCCCATCACCAGCTCCCTGGGACACTTTGGAAACATCCCTTTGCTGCGCTGCACCTTACTCTCCTCACTGATGAGATGGCAGGTTTGAAGTGCAAGATCCCTCAGGCCCAATTCTGTAAGCCTCTCCTCTTCCCAGTCCACAGACGAGGACAGTGTGGCTCAGGAAGCAGGGCCACAGAATTTTGTGGCCAATCGGGTGCAACCAGTCACGGGGGCCTTAAAGCCCCAACATGCCCAGGGACTCTGGGCCCACCTGTCAAGACCTCCAAGATGGAAATGAACGAGGCCCGAGGCTGTTTATGCCACCTTCAGAGAGGGTTGGACAAAGTCTGCCGCCTGCCAGCCTGGAGTACTGTCGGGGTTCGGTACTCATTTATTGAGCAGATATAGTATTTTTAGCATGACTTCCCTAAGTGCTTTCTACGTGCCGGCACTAGCACTGAATTCCCCCGACCCAGGGCCACTGGGATACTCTGTGACAGCCAGGCGCTGGACCACCTCTGTCTCAGGGGATGGGGGGATGCCTGGGTGGGGATTCAAGGCAAGCCTTGACTGAATTTGATGGAAAGAACCACTTCTAGCAGTAAGACGTTAGAAGAAGGGTAGAGTGCCTGGTAGAATAAAGAGTATTCGCTATGGTGTCCAGTGGACCTGCTTTGAACCGTTTCTGACACTTACTGGCTATGTGATTCCAGACAACAACCCCTCCATCTACATATCTTGGTTTTCTTCCCTGAATCAAGAGATGTAGAAATCCAGCCTGTTGAAATCAAAGCACGAGAAAGGAAGGGTGGGTGTGCGTTCAGGGATGCTTACAGCACCATGGTCTCTAGTGGATCTGGACCCAAGAGAGCAAGGTGAGTGCCCAGCAGGAGGGGAGTGGGTGTGAGCTCTGCTATGCCGCTGCCCCCAGGGTAGAATGTGGGGCAGCCTTTCAAAAAAGCAGGTACCAGTTGACTGGGAGGGGCTTCAAATGCAGAGAAGTGTATAGAATATGATCCCAATGTGTAAAATCAAGAGGAATATTTATATATGATTATGTGAGTGTTGAGGAAGGTGCGTCAGGGACACTCTTCAAATTATTAACACTGGATGCCTGGGGTTTAGGGAGATGGATTGAAAGGTGAAATCAGGAGAAGGGAGAAAAGCAGAGGAGTGGGGAAGAAAATGGTAAGTCAAAGAGGAAAAAGTGAATGAAGGTGTCCATAAGCTAAACAGCTTGTCTGCTAGGATATCTGCATGCATATGTGCACAGAGGAGTGGATGGAAAGATTTTCAATCAAATGTGACTCGTCTCAACAGGATGCTGATGCCGTCTAGAGCGCTGTCCTGGGGGTCATATGATTTCATCGCATGTAAAGATGAGAGAACCGTCCAAAGCTACATCTTCAGAGGAGCTCCAAAACCTGACAGTCTGCGAAAACCCAGGCCAGTGTTTTTCCATCACCCCACAACTGCCTCACCAAATCATTATGAACCAGACATATTCCGGTGATTGACTTGTTGAATGTGGGACATTGATTATTAGTCTTTCTCTCAGGCTATGAGCGTGAATCAAAACAAATGACAATCCTCTCACTTTAGGTGGGAGATTTGCACCCGGTCGACCACGAGCGCTGTAATCAAGATGTCAAAGCAGCAATCACATTGCAGTTTAAAAATAACTGGAAATGCTCACTTGAACTAAGTATGTGACAAGCATGAGGCTAATGGGTGGGACCAGTGGATGATTGTTGACATAAACCTGTGGTCAGACACAAGGAACTCATGTCCCTGAGAGCTATGTGCTGGGTGCTTGCTCTGTGCAAAGCGTTTTGCGTATATTCTTTGAATTAATACTGCCAAGAACCCCTGCATAAATTTACCATTTTACTGATCAGGAAACTGAGGCTCAGTGAAGTTAGGTAACTTGCTCAAGGTTTCATAGCGGGTGTATGGTAGGACGAGGATTAAAATCCAGAGAACCTTGACTCATAGAACGCACACTTTTAATCCTCCACTACAATGATACGACTCCAAACTGAGAGATTTTTCAGGCTTTAGTCATCTAGATTGCTGTGTGTGTCCATGGTGATCTAACGCAGCTTTTCAAGCTGCCAGTGGTAGCTTAATTACGGCGTGCTCTTGATATTGTTGGAATGTGACATTAATCAGCGTACTCGTCTGCAGTGGGATATGACTCGCAGGTGTAATTTACGTGTCCTTTGGTGTGTTATTAATGTGTGCTCTCAATGGAGGTTTAATTTTGGAAGTGCTTTTCCATATCATCGTGGAGACTTGAGCGATAATTGGAGAAGCACCCCTTGAAATGGAAAGAAAGGCGTCCTGCTGCTCTCTCAAAGGTCATCAGTGACCGCCGAGACCCCAGAGCAGGGGATGCCCTCACTCTGCTTCCTCCTCCGCTTTGCTGCACAGGGGGCACTATGGCTGTCCTCCCACCGTGGGTCCTCCTATCATCATGGAGATCCAGATGTGCGGAGGTGAAGGAGGTCTTGGTAGAGTCATCGCTTCCCATGGCTCAGCTAATTCTGAAGCCTCCTCCCCCAAACTCCTGCTAGGCTGGCGTCCAGCATCTGCTGGGATGCCTCTCATGCTGGAGAACTCACTTCCTAACAATACAGTACTTTCAATTTTGGGCGGCTATACTGTTGTTCTTTCATTCAGAGTATGGAAGGGCCCAATATATGGAGGGCCTCTGCTTCTTGGTGCTAATTCTAACACTTGTACAGCAGACACTGCGTCTAATCTCTTTCAGTTGGCAGCCCCTTAAGGAGTTGAAATAGGGAATATACACCCTCTGAATTTTTTTCAGGCTGATTATTTATACTTCCTTGTACTCTTATGATGAGGTTTGAGCATGTTCAAGATTGTCAGTTTTCCTCCTCAATCTTGGCATTGAGAACTGAATACAGGACTCAGACGAGGCCTGATTAGGAAAGCCCTGTACATGAGACTTTGAACTTCTTCATTCTACACGGTCTACTCCTATTAATGCAACTCCAAGTTGCTTCTCTCCAGTGAGAGTTAGAGCACGATGCCGATGCCTATGGAGTGGCTGAGGACCTCTCCTGTCTCACTCAGGCTGCTTCCAAGACAGCTCTCTCACCCTGTGCTTGCACAGTGGAGCTTCTTGGGGACAACTGCAGAAGCTTACTTTTCTCCTTTGTGTTTTTTGCCTTGTAAGTTGCGTTGCATCACCATAACCCACTGAGAGCTTCTTGGATCGGAATTCTCCCATCTACCTCATTTGTCATCCCCTCCCAGTTCAGTGGCGTCTACAGATGTGATAAGGAGCTTTCTATGCCTTCATTCAAGTATTCACAAAATTTGTTTTAGCAGGAGAGAGCCAAGGACAAAGTCTTATCTCGGCGCCCTGGAGAGCTCCTGAAGTGACAAGCTGAACAGGCATGAATTAATCAGCAAGCTCTGGGCATGGTTCTTGAAGTGGTTACAAGTCCACCTTCCTAACTGTGTTATTACCTTAGCTAGAGTTTTTCATGTTACCCAAAAGGATATCATAAAAACTTTATTATATACCATTTGGAAACCTAAATACACTTTGCCCAACTGCATTTCCCTGATCTAACTATCTCATAATTACAAACACCCTCAGAAAAAAAGGAAGGAAGGGAGGGAGGGAGGAGAAGAAAATCAGATTGCTTTGACAGGATTCATTTTTAAACGGACACCCTGACTGTTATGAATCAACATTTGTTCCCAGACCATCTTTTCACGAAAACCGTGCTTTTTATTGCTGGATGGCTGCGCAGGAACAACATGCGGCATGGGCCTTTAAATATTGCCCTCGCGTTATTTTTGAAAACTGAAATAGCGTTGCCCATCTTTACTCATCTGTCAAACTTTGTCAAGGCCCTGCTCTCTGTCTGGCACTGGGCTAGCGGCCAGGGCTCAGAGTACGGGAAGTTCAAGGTCCTGCATCAAGAGAGTCAGAATCTTCCCTTCTCCCTTATTTCTCAACTCCTTCCATATCTCTGGCCAAGGATGAGTGACCCCATGTTCAGGTTCTCTCTTGGCCCAATGGCCAGAGGTCTTGGGTTTTTCTTCTCTCTCCAGAACCCTCAGCTCTCCCTTTCAGCCCAAAGCACATCATCCTGAGCTAGAAAGACAGGGTCCATTTCCATCATCACAGCCGCATTATCTTATTGGGCCCGAGCAGCAGGTTAATTTCTTCCTCATCTTTCTTCCTCTGAGTATGAATTTAAAAGCTCATTTCCCCAAGACATCAGTTTCCTCTGGGCTGTGGCCCTTCTGACACTAGAGTATTAGGACTATTTTATTTGCAACGATTGAGAACCAAATGCAAACCAGCTAAAGCAAAACAAGTAATACATCAGCTCACATAACTGAAAAGTCTGAGGACAGACCATGCGTCAGGAAGTGTCGTGTCCAGGGTTGCAAGCAACATCATCAGCACCCGATCACTCTCTCTGTCTCTCAATTCTCTTTGACTTCATTCTCAAAGGACATGTTTGGCCCCCCAGAAGCTCTAGGCTTTATCTTCACTGCTGTAGAGCACAAAGAGAAGAGTGTCCTTCTCATCATGTAATTAAAAGCACTGGACTTAGCAGTGATTGGACCTTGGCTTGAGTCACATGCCCACCCTGACCAATCACCATTGTAAGACCATGTTGTGCTCTGGTCAGGAAGAGTCACATGTCCACTTGTGGCGCTGAGGTTACAGCCAGCTCCACCTGACACTTGAACTGAGTCTGGGCAGGTTGCCAGAGGAACATTTGGGTACTGTTATTGAAAGAAAGGGGAATAAATGCTGAATTATAAAAAAAAAATACTGAGAAGAGTTCCTCCATTCTTGTAAGGTACCTGGCACAGAGTACCTACTCAGTAAATTTCTGTTGAATGACTTTAAAAACCACGGCATCCATTATACTCTTGCACGTCCATCTTTCTCTGATGTCCTCACCAATGGCAAGCTGATCCTTGTGGTTGTCTACATAACAACCACTCTCCCTTTCTCCCTTGTGAATAAAACTTGATTTGGCCGAGGACTCCATACCTCAGGGAAGATGATGTTTGGGACACAACCTGATTGATCTAGACTAATGGGTCTCAAACTTCTGCTTGCTGCTCAGAAACATCTTGAGGGCTCCTTTCGACACAGGTTGCTGGCCAGTGCAGAGACCATGTTTTAAGAGCCGCGTTCTAGAGAGATCATTCCAGTACAAGATGCAGGTAAAGTCTGAGAACCTCTGCTGCAGGAGACAATCAAATGGACAACAAACAGAAAAGCCCAGATTGGATGGTGTCGGTATGTCTTGACTAAAGTAGAAGCTCAGCCAAAGCCCTCCCACGTTTATAAGATAAAACCCAACCCTCCCGATAAGGGCTTTCTTGGCCATAGCTTGTCTTCCAGCTCCAGCCCCACTCCTGGCATGAGTGTTCTCCCTGACCACGTGCAACCATGATCTTTCACGGACTTATTCCTTTCCTAGCGCTCTTGCCCATGCGGTCCATTCAATCATCCTCTTCCCTCTCCTGTGAAGTCCTTAATGGACAAGCCACCTACTGCAGGACCACGGTGTGTCTCCCTGCCTTGTACTCAGCTTCTGGAGGGCAAAAGCCTGTCTCTTCTCCTGATAATCCAGTGCTCAGCACTAGGCTGGCCCACACTGAAGATTAGTTAAATGAATGAGGTTCCCCAGGCAAGAATAACATCTATCATCCATGTAGCCTTCACCCTGCTGAGCACAGAAGGCCCTATATAAACAATGGCTAAACAATAAGACATCTGAGAGGTCACTGCACACCTAATGCCATGCCAGGAAGCACAAAGCCAAGAGCTCCAATGCAAACATCAGACGAAACAATGTTTGATCCTGGCTCCGTGATCATAAGCAAATTATCTAAGCTTGCAAAGCCTCACTGTCCTCATCTGTAAAACGGGAATATTATAGCACCAAAATTATTATTATTAAGATAACATGAGTTGAGACACCTAAGGCACTACGCACCATGCTTGGCACATTGCAGGGTTCCATTAATGCCAGCTCTCATTATTATCTTATGGCAATCATTCAAATATTGCAACCAAACAGGTATACCAGCTTGATTAATGTTTGCTTCAGTGGCTTTGTTTCTAGGAGAGAATCCACCACAGGATGCTAAGGGGCTCATATAACTTGGCCTAAGGCTATTAAAGTGCCTGACATGGCCGATTGGACCTGAATTCACCAAGAAATTGTTACGTGCATCCAAATTTGTTCTAGGCAATCTCCACGTGTGCTGGGGAGGAGAGGGCAACAATTCATCAGAAATGAAGACACGGCTCTAGAGGAACGTCCCCCCCACCTAGCTGCCTGTGCGGCAAACTCTTTTTCCATCCCCTAATGTAATCCAGGTGTTCTTTGTCTTTGCACCTAGAGTGGTCACCCAGCTTCGATGTCACCTCTGTCCCTCGTTCTTACTCTTACTCTGGCCTCGTCCCCACTGTGCAATGCTTAGTTGTTGGCGTATGTGTCTTCAGCAGGAGTGTAGGAGTGCCTTGAGCCTAGCCCAGTGCCTGACAAAAGTGGGGGGCAAAGTTGGTGGTGTCCCTCCTTCTCTGGGGAGCCCTTCGGCTCTTTGAGGGAGGCTCTACTGAGCCACAAAGGAACCCAGTGAGCTTTAAGTGGTGTGGTGCTTATGACAGCCTGGGCTCAAGGGCCCATCAATCCTGTCATCACACTCCGTGAATGACAGAGGAGGCCTGGGTGGTCAGAGGAGTCAGTCACAGGATGAACGGATTTATAGAGAAGAAGGGGACAGGGGGGACAGGAGGACAGTCAGGAAGAGAGGAGAACCCCGGAGTAGGAGGCAGGGGACCCAAGGGACATTGAGGGCCTCAGCCCTCTGCATCTGGTGAGGCTGCTCCAGGCTCTGTCCCAGCCCCAGGGTATTCGGGGCAGCTATCCTGTGACTCCATTGTTGGTGGATGGGGCCCAAGTCCTACTTAAAATCACCATGGGAATTTGTTCACTGGATTTAAGCCCTGGCTCTGCCGTCCACTAGCTGGGTAGCCTAGGGCAGTATTTTGCCATCTCTGATTGTCAGCTTCCTTATGATCTTGTCATACATCACTTGGTAGCAGTGAGTTATGTGGGCATATTAACTCTTCATCCTACAGGTATGGAGAGGGAAGGAGGGGCACAGAGGGCAGAAAAACCAGGACCGAGTTTCTTATCCTGGCAGTATCATAGCAGTATACCCGCCTGAGCTTTCCCGTAATACTTTACATCCTATCTTTTCCTTTATTTCAATCTCTAATACTCGCGGGTTACCCAAAATGCCAGAAGCCAGCGCTGCCAGAAAAGCCAAGGAAAGGAAACAGAAAAACTGGCCATTTCTTCTTTCTTGTTAACTCAACAATCTCATGATCCACGGTCTGTGTTTTTAGAAGAGGGCTCATAGAGGCCAATCCATGCCTCAGCGACCCTGATGTTTCTATCAAATGAATCATTTGAAACGGGATCTTCAGTTTACTTGAGCAGAACCATGTCAGGGCTGCTCGAAATGAAAGGTGTCTAGGCTCTGTGTTTGGACATGAACAATTTTCATCACAGCAAAGGTATAAAGCTTGCATTTCAGCCTGGCACTTCCTGCAGCCTCGAGCTTTCTGCTTGGTTGGAATCGACTTTCCTTATAAAGAAAAGAAACCTGCATATAACCAAGCTTAATAAGGAATGAATGAAGCCCAGGCCAGCTTCTATGGTGGTAAAGTAACACCACCCACAAGCCACAAAACCCCAGTCCGAGGGAGAAATAAGGCTGACTTTTTGCCAATTGTGCCTTTTATTCTTTCCTTTCCTCCCTCCTTTCTTTCCCACACACCAGGGTGGTTAAAGACACGGTGTCATTTGTACAGATCAGGCTCTCTTCTTGTAAGTTTCCAGTTAAACATTCTTTTGTAGCTGACACCTATTAATAATTTAAAATGCCTGCTCTTTTGAACAATGATCAAAATTAAGCTATTACCCACAGGGGGATATTTACATACAGTTAGTCGGCAGCTGTTTAACAGCCTTTTCCACTCAAGATTTCTCGTGACCCTCACATATCATTTGTAAGCAGAAGAATATTTGGTTATTGTATGATTTTTTTCTTCCATGTATTTGATAAATGGCCACTGGGAATCACTTAGGAAGTAAATAAGGTAATTCTTTGTGATTTCTGCCGGCTGCTGAAGTTACAGGAGAAGGGCAATTACTTTTAGATCTCTCTACATGCAATTTACTAATAAGCTACAGAATGCAGAAACATGTAATTAGTAATTACTATAGTATGTAGTGGTGCGGTGCTTACCCAGTCAGTCTATGGGCCTATAATCTAGTGGCAGAAAATGAATCGTGCTTGGTACACTCAAGCAAACCCGGCATATTTGGAGAGAGCTGTGATGATAAACTTAATGGCTGTTTATAGGCACTGTGGAGGGCACAGCAAGCATTGTTACATCCAGCTTCTTACCTGACCCCATGGCAAGGCTGATGTGCAATTGCCTCCTTGCCTCCACTTTTAATGACCGGCCAGATTCAAATAATGTTGAGGACCTGCCTAAGACTACAGGCCAATGAGTGGTAGACCCCGGCCCAAATCCTGAGCTTCAGGCTTCAGGCTCATCCCTGTCAATCCCACCAGAGCATTGCCTAGTCCTACTGCTGGAGGAGTGATGCCACCTCCCAGGGCTCGGATGTGGACAAGACTCAGGATCCCAAAGAACATTTCATGACAGAGTTAGGGGTTCTGAGGAGAAGAATGAAGAAAAGGACATAAAACAAGTGTCTAGTTTTGAGGGGGGGAACACTGCACACTTGATGTCCATTACTTTATTATTGTGCCCATTTCATAGGAGAGAAAATTGAGACTCAACGGAGGGTCAGTCGAGGTTTATCAGGATCACTCAGTGTTAAGTGGCAGAGCTGGAGTGTGACCCTGGGTAAATCTGACCTCAAGGACAACAATCTCTCCCTCACACCGAGAAATTATCCTGATGGATGTGACTCCTTAGTTCAGCAAACTGAGTGTATCTGCATCAAATATCTCAAAATATTTAGGGCAAATGAGGGGAGCTCACAGATGCAGGATCTTAAAACTGATGACTATCACCCAGTAATCTCAATTTCAGAAATTTATCCTAAAAAAAAGACAATCTAAAAACTGCAGATAAGAGTTTATGTACAAATATATCCAACAAAGATGTTCTTTATAAGAACAAAACCTGGGGAAAGAATGCAAACACCCAATAACACAATAACAGAGAAGGAAGCATGGTTATAGCCATATGATAGAATACTAGGCAACCATGAAAAATGATATTAATGAAGATTTTTTAATAACATAGGAAAAGCCTTAAAACCCAATTGAGAGTGAGGCAAAATACAAAATGATGTATACAGTAAGAGCTCATTTAGGTAAAATAATATTTATGGAAAGAGAGATATAGACCAAAATTGTGTGTGGGAAGTTAAGGGGTGACTTTATTTTTATTAAATAACAGCTTAATTGAGATATAATTCACATACCAAAAAAATTCCCCCTTTTGAATGTGTAATATTTATGGGTATTAGTGTATTCACAGAGTTGTACAACCATTACCACCGTCTAATTTTAGAAAAATTTCATTACCCATACCCATTAACTGTACCCCCATTACCCCTACCCTCCCAAGCCCCTGCCAGAGACCAATACATTTTCTGCCTCTATAAATTTGCTAATTCTGGACATTTCATATATAAATGGAATCATACAATATGGGATCATTTGTGACTAGCTTCTTTCACTTAGCATAATGTTTTCAAGGTTCATTCATGCTGTAGCATTTATTGGTACTTCATTCCTTTTCAAGGCTGAATAATATTCCATTGTATGCATATATCACAATTTGTTCATTCATAACTTGATAGACATTTGGATTGTTTCTATGGTTTGGCTATTATGACTTTTGCTGATATAAACAGCGATATACAATATGTTTTCAATTCTCTTGGGTATGTACTGAGAAATGGAATGGCTGGTAATTCCATGCTTAACATTTTGAGGAACTGCCAAACTGTTTTCCAAGGTGGCCGCACCATTCTACATTCCCACCAGCACCACCAGCAATGACTGAAGGTTCTAACTTTTCCACATCACTGCAAACGCATGTTGTTATCTGTCGTTTTAATTTTAACCATACTAGGGGGTGTAAAGAAGTATATCCTGGGCTTCCCTGGTGGTGCAGTGGTTAAGAATCTGCCTGCCAATGCAGGGGACACGGCTTCGAGCCCTGGTCTGGGAAGATCCCACATGCCGCAGAGCAACTAAGCCCGTGAGCCACAACTACTGAGCCTGCGCGTCTGGAGCCTGTGCTCTGCAACGGGAGAGGCAGCGACAGTGAGAGGCCCACGCACCGCGATGAAGAGTGGCCCCCGCTCGCCGGAACTGGAGAAAGCCCTCGCACAGAAACGAAGACCCAACACAGCCAAAAATAAATATAAAATAAATAAATAAATTTTAAAAAAAAGAAGTATATCCTTATGGTTTTTATTTATATTTCCTAATGACTAGCCATGTTGATCATCTTTTAATGTGTTTATATCTCCTTTGGAGAAATGTCTATTGAAATTCTTTGCCAATTTTTTAATTGAGTTCTTTGTCATTTTGTTATTGAGTTTAAGAGTTCTTTATATATTCTGGATACTAGTCCCCTATAAGTATATGATTTACAAATACTTTCTCCTATTTGTTAGGTTGTCTTCTCACTTTCTTGATGATATTGTTGACAAAACAAAAATTTTGAATTTTAAGGAAGTCCAAATTCTGTATATTTTCTTTCGTCATCTGAGCCTAATCCAAGGTCATGCAGATTTACTTGTATGTTTTCTTCTAAGAGTTTAACAGTTTTAGATCTTGCATTTAGAGCTATAGTCCATTTGTGTATGTTGTGAGGTAAGAGTCCAACTTCATTCTTTTGCATGTGGATATCAGTTGTCCTAGAACCCTTTGTTGAAACAACTCTTCTTTCCCTATTGAATTGTCTTGACACATCTGTCAAAAATCAATTACCTATAAATGTAGGAATTTTATTTCTGGACTCTTGATTCTATCCTACTTATCTACATGTCTGTCCTTATGCCAGGACCATGCTGTCTTGATTACTACAGCTTTGTAATTGAAGTTTTGAAACTGGGAAGCAAGAGTTCTCCAACTTTGTTCTTTTTAAAGATCATTTTGGCTATTTTGAGACACTTGCAACTCCATATGAACTTTAGAATTGGCTTGTCAATTTCTACAGAAAAAAAACAACTGGGATTTTAATAGGGATTGTGTTGAATCTGTAGATCTGTTCACAGGGGTTGCCTCCCCATTGACAAAATGATGGCTGTGACCACTTCAAATGCTATGGCTTATTCCGAGCTGTAAGTGAATGCATCTTTTCCTGGCAAGAGAAGTGCAGCTCCATGGAATTAAGGCAGGCTGGGAAATTACATATACACGGAGACGGCCTATTAGAGCAAGGCAGCTTCTCCCCGGAGGCCAGTTCTCGGCCACTCCATACACCACGCAGCTTCTATTACTTAGGCCAGAAAGGCTTTAAATACCTCTGGGCACCCCTCCCCTATTTCCTGTGGAATACTATTTCACAGTCTAATAGATCTTCCTACAGGGAATTTCTCCTGTTACTTAGCCCACATTTCCTTTTTCGTTTTCGTCCATTGCCTCCTCAGGACCATGCCACTGCAGACGGATTTGCCTACTTGGGATTCCCATGTTTCACAGCCTCAGAGCCCATATTCTTTCCCTGTTGTTGGGTAAACTCTAGGTTTTACAGACGAGGGTTCAGGAAGGAGGCCCCTAGTGAGGGCTGACACCAGGCCCCCTTGAAGCCAAGAGCAACCACGGCCAATTCAAGGACACCAAGGAATGAAGGTCCTCCTCGTCAAGAACTGGGGAAGCCCTTGCTGCAGTCTGGGGAAGGATGGCTCACTTCTCTGGGCTCCCTCTTTTGTTGTATGGAGCTGGGACTCTACTTCCCCTGCAAAAAGGATGGGGCATTGGGAGCCAGCCAAGTGCCTGCTTGGTAAGCTTACAGGAGAGCTGGCCCCCAGGGCCACGGGGGCTCACTCGTCACTCTGGAGGAAGAATAGAGGGATTCTGGAGGCTCAGATGAGAGAGAGAAGCTGGAAAGAACAAGGACTTGGAACCAGCTTTGTGTACTCAGGGTCTGTGTCACTGCTTTGCCCGCGTTATCTATTTGATCTTGAACCAGCCTACCCAGGCTGGGGGTCCTAACAGGGAGACTGTGGTGCAAGAGGTGAAGTCACCAGCCTGAGCCAGGCAGCAAGCAAGGCAACAGGGTGGGCGCTCAGACCCACACTGGTTTTCCTCTGAAACCCACACTCTTTCTGATGCATAGCTGGGCCTCAGTTTCCTCATCTATGGGATGGAGCTAATGCCGTACCACAGGGCAGCTGAGAGAGCCAAGAGGGAGAATCTCTAGGTGAAAGAAATCAGGCTCAATAAATGTTGTATTACTTCCTGCCTTTCTCCCCCTGGATGGCTGATCAGGACCATTTCTCCAAGTAATTTAGCAAGGCGAGTGTCTGCGGTCCCTCTCCTCCCAGACTCCTGCCCTGCACTGATAAGTTTTATTAGCAAAGAGGGAAGGGATTTTCTACAACCAAATTTCTTCTGGGCTTTCCAGGAGAAACTGATGAAGCTGCCCGGCTCCTTGGATGGCATTTCATCCTGACGGGACTGCCTGGCCGGTGCGGGGACTGCGCGATACAGAAACCTTTCTAGCCCAGGGAGGGAAGGCTGGGCAATGTTATTCTTCTGAAGGGGAAAATCATCATTTGGCTTCTTGGGTTTATGTACTCAGGGTGCCGGGGAAGCAGCTGGAATTTGCTTGGAAACCACAGTGCTGTCTGCTTGGTTCTCAATAGGTGACTGGGGACAAGATTGCGTTTGACAGTCCGTCAACTGTCTTTCTGTTCTGCATAATAAAAACCAGTTCTTGGGGCATCTCATTGGCTCTGCTGAGATTCACATTGTTTGGTTGCCTGTACAGGTGTGTGTGTGTTATGTGTGCGTGCACACTTATGTGTCTCTGTGTATGAATGTGTATATGGAGTATATGTATGTGCCTGTGTGTATGTATGTATGTATGAGGGTGTGAGTGTATTTATGTGTATGGATATGTATTTGTGTGTGTGTAGGGGACATATGTACATGTCTGTGTGTGTGAATGGATGGGTACGTGTGTGTGAATATGGTATGTTTTGGGCACAAGTGTGTGTATGTGAGTGCATTTATCTGAATGTGTTTATGTGTGTGTATGTGTTTGTTTCTGATTCCATAGGGTACTCAGTAGGGGTCCCAGAGACATCCTGAGGCATTAAAGCTTCAGGAGATGCAGAGACACATTTGCAGATGTCCCGTCAACCAGAGACCTCAACCTACTTGAGAAGCAGTGGAGAGCAAGGGAGGGTCCACCCAAACCGAGTCCTGGGTCCGCCTCGTGCAAGCTGGACATCTCAGGCAAGACCTCCTGTTCCCCGACCCCTGATGGCTACAAGGGTAACTCTTCCTCAACCTGCTCTGCCTGCCACTTCCTCCCAGAAGCCCTCTGATTCTGACTCCCATTCCACGCCTGGGTTGAGCTCCTCTCTCTGAGCCTGCATTTATAGCAGGACTATAGATTCGATCCTGAATTGGCACAGGCTCTGTCTACACATCTGCTCCCCACTCTGGGCTGCAGAGTTGTTCCTGCTCTGTATCCCAGGGTGTAGGACTCATAAGGCACCTCTACAAAGCACAATAAATGATGTGGAATGAGTAAATGAATGAACAAATGTTCTGGGTGTCTCGGTGTTCTTTCTCATCTGTAAATTGTGGGTAACAATATTTTACATGGTTCCTAGGAAGAGTACGTGAGATAAACTATATGAAAGCATGCTTTAAAGTGTTAAGAGTTAACGCAACAATGCAGCCCTTTGGGGTCTGGGGCACCCCAACAGTTGAACGGGACAGCAGGCAGCAGGCATGGTAGAAGGAATGCAGCCTTTGGAGTCAGAAGGTCCTGATTCAAATTCTGGTTCTACCATTCAGCATCTGATTGACCCTGGGTGATGCACTTTGCTCTCAGCCTTCATGTCCTCAACTACAAAAGAGAGCCATTAGCACTTTCCTTATAGGTGTAAGGAACAATCTTTACAAAGTTCAGCACACACGGAAGCATCCAGTAAAAGTTGGTTAAACAGAAAAATGTGGGTGGGAACACGGGCATTGACAGAGTTGGTGTGTATTCAAAGAATTGTCAGGAACCTCGAGCAGAGGGGAGCAGTATGCCCTAGAGAAGAAGGGGCTGGAGTGGGGCTTTGGAAAAGCAGGAGAGAAGGTATCTTGGGTGGGTGGACCAGAATGAGCACATAAGTGGAAGGTGAAAGAGATCATGTGAGTTTGGAGTTTGCATTAGTCTTCTAATGCTGTGTAACAAACTAACAGAAACTTAGTGGGTTAAGACAACAGCCATTTGTTATCTCACACTGTAGGTCAGATGTCCACACACAATTTAACTGAGTTCTCTGCTCAGGGTCTCACAAAGCTGAAATCAAGGTGTCCACAGGGCTGTGTTCTCATCTGGAGGCTAGACTGGGGAAGGATTTGCTCCCTCAGGTTGTTGGAAGATTTTCCCTTGCAATTCTGAAAAGATGTTGCCATTTTCTTGCTGGCTGGGGGTCTCTCTCAGCTCCTAGAAGCTGCCATTAGGTTCTAATCACATGCCCCTTCTCATAACATAGCTTACTCCTTCCTTACTTCTTGCTCACTTCCTCTTCAGGAAGGGCCAAATCCTTCTAGTAAGTGCTTTCACCTGATCAAGTCAGGCCTACCCAGGAATCTCCCTTTTGAATAACCCAAAGTCAGCTGGCTTGAGACTTTATATCTGCAAAATACTGTCACCTTTGCCAAATGTAGCCTATGCATGAGAGTGAGATCTCATTATACTCACAGGTCCCACCCAGATGCAAAATAAGGAGATTATACAGGATCTGTGCACTGGGGGTGGGGGAGGTGGGCATCTTACAATTCTGCCCACCAGAGGGTTATCAAGCAGTCTTATTGGGCCATGCTATGAAGTTAGAATTCCATAAAGAAGCCACTTTGCTGTCTGTCCTATACCAATCCATAGCTAACAAAACCAGTAGTGGAAGGGTGACCATATGTCCCCATTGGCTTAGACAGTCCTGGTTTATTCCTGTTTTTTGGATGTTATTATTAACAGTACCTCCTTTCACTCTCAAAATTGACCCAGATTGGAGGAAAATGTTTATTGTCACTCAGGCTAAAGGAAGCAGCTCCTCTTTAGAGTCTTCCAGGCTCTTTTGGAAGAAGGTTGGAGGCATGTGAGTTGTCTTCATGGGCAACATGAGTGAATCTACTCAGCCATGGACAGACCTTAAAATGAGAAGGTAAAAGGGGAGGTAAACAGACTCTTTCTACCCTAGCACAGAGCTCGAATGTCAGTTCCCTGGGGGTGGCAGCTACATCTTCATCGCTGCATCTCTGATGTCTAGCAATGCTCTCATAGACCACATGGAACCTGTTAAATATTTGTTCAAAGGATGAGTGAATAAACCCTTGACTCAAGGGAAATTCAACTTTAATATCAAAGTCAACTTATCTCTTTGAAAATGCATTCCGACAAAGAATCCAACGCACCCAACAATTCTTCTACCTGTCTGGCTGAACCTTCCTTTCATAAGACCCGGTGTCATGAGAATGAAATAATACACATTTTAAAATAATGGCTAAGATCATCGATTTACACAAGTTCTCCAAGGCTGAGAGCAAATTAACCAATCAACAGCCACTTCGATCAACTCATAGGTGATGGCATGAGAGGTTTGCATGGTGTTCTGACTAACACACACGGGTGTGCTGGGTTTCTTCTGACTCAGAGGCTTTGTGATTTGTGTGACGTGGTACTGATGGAGCTGGCAGATCTGAAAACCCGATGGGGGAGCTTTTGTATGGGATGAAATGATGAAGCTGATTACTCACCTCACCTTTGCATCCTCACAGGTAGTCCTGATTGCTGGGTGACGCCAGCCGGGGCAGGGCTTCTCCCCTACTGAAAGGGGATGGCAGGGTGTCTGATGGCATTTGCCACAAAATCCCTCCTGATTAATCAGGCTGCTCCAATCTGTGAGTCAGAATTTCTCAAGGAGAGAAATCTGCCTTGAATAGAATTGTCCTGAACTCTGATGTCAATGCAGGTAAGCTCTTCAAAAAGCGGAGGCAGCTCTTGGGAAGCCCAGGCTTCTTGGTGCTGAGACACAAACTTCGTGAGAAGAAAATGGCTCACAAAAAAGATGAGAAAGAAAGGCTGAAGGATTGATTCTTCCATTTCTCAGGGATTGGGAAAGCCATGGAAAGGCCACTGTATTTCTCTATTCAAAGTAATTTTATGTAGGGCAGATGCATAACTATTGGGGTCTTTTAGACTCAGGTTTGACACCATCTTTACCACTTACTAGCTGTGTAACCTGGATGAGTTGTATGTTTTCAGCTTTGGTTTTCTCTTTTTTTTTTAATTGGAGTATAGCTGCTTTAAAATATTGTGTTCGTTTCTGCTGTACAGCAAAGTGAATCAGTTATACGTATACATATATCGCTCTTTTTTAGATTTCCTTCCCATTTAGGTCACCACGGATCATTGAGTTCCCTGTGCTATATAGTAGGTTCTCGTTAGTTATCTATTTTATACAAAGTATCTAATTTCTTAAAGGGGGAAAAAACCAACTACCCCCAACTCCCAGGGTTTTGTAGAATAACATACTACAGAACAATGCCTCTATCTCCTAGTGGGCTTTCAATGAATGTTAGGGTCTTTCCCCATGGTTCAAACCAAAACAGCAGTAGCAAAAGGTATATGTAGTCTGACAAAGGCTATTAAATTTTTTTCTATAAATACATTTGCAGGAAAAGTCTTACAGAGGTATACAAATTAACTCACATTGAACATGCTATTTTTACCAAAAATAATAGAATTACCAAAAAAATTCAGAAACCCAGGACATGTAGGGCTGCCCTGCCCATATGGACCAGTACTCTTCCAGCATCATGGCCATGGGCTCTCAGGTCTGTGTTTGCAAATATAAATGAGCCAGGCTGCAGTCTTTAGCAGGGCCAAAGTGGTGGGTAGTCAGTCAGCTTTTGCACTTGACAGCTATGCCTGGCCCCAAGGAGGAGGTGACAATCAGAATAGGTGAGGGTGTCTTAGCTGGGTTCCCAGTCTTCAGTTTGAAGGGTCTTCCTTACTGCTGCCTGGACCCCCACTTCTTGAGCAGTGGTTGTTCTCATCCATTTACGACCCTCTGCCTTCTCACCTTGAATTTACCCTTCCTTCCCTCTACTTGATCTTAGACATGCCCCTTAGATTACTGCTGTCTCTGGTTCTTTTGGGAACTCTGCCCACTCCATTCGAGGAGACGAATCAAATAATCAAGGGCTTGTGTCTTTCTGGAAAAGAAGGATGCTGATTTTTTTCATTGCTCACAGGTCATCACTTTCATTTTCTTCAGGAGATGGATGAAGTAAAGATCCAAAACCAAGAGAATCTGGAGAGGCAGCAGGGTCTGTGAAAGGCCCTGGAATGTTCACAGAGAAGCCACCCAGAAGCCTGCGAAGCAACTGAGTATTTTTTAATCAGTATTACTCTCTTCTAGGGGGGAAAAAGAGTCATTTGTAACCTGGCAACAGAGATCTGCCTGTTCCTCTTTCATGCCAAGCCGTAAACACAGCCTTCCCTCTGCTAAACCTAATGATGCTAAAAGGCCAGTGACCAGGAGGAACTAGGGTAGCAGCATCAATGTCTATAGGCACTGGTGGTGTGAACAGGCCAGTAAGGAGTGACACAGAAAGTGGCACTGTGAACAATGGGCACTCAGTAGGAACCCAGAAGTTCATTGGAGCGGGAGTTCCTACCAGACTCAAGGCTCCCTGAGCCTTCGTTTCCCCATCTGCGAAATGGGGTTGATAATCCATCTCTTAAGTTTACCAAGAGCCTTTAATGAGATTATAGCCCAAAGACATCTACTCTTTCATTCAACAAATATCTGGGGGCCGCACGATGTGCCAGGCCCTGAGCCAGAAGCACAGCAGGTGCTTAACTGATCATTCTTTCCCTTCATCCAGATGGACTGCAGACCCTGCAGGAAGGAACTGGTACCATGACCCTATCTTCTTCTCTTCTGGGCTGTGCTGGAGGGAAATGATGTCGGGCATAGCTTCGGTGCCACTGCCCCAAGAACAAGTGTGGAGGGCAAGGTCTCTGTCTCTGGGGGTCACAGGGCCTGCGCTGCCAGGTGAAGGAGGCCTCCTTTGGGTGGCCCAGGCCTCCACTCTCAGCCTGCACAGTGAGAACCCTGGGCAAGCAGGCTTGTGGGCCAGCCACCAGGCAGCAATAAAGGCAGGGAAAACAGCTGCAAATTCCTTGAAAGTCAACCCTCAGCCAACACTTCATCATCAGGTTAAGGTCAGAATGCAGGTTCAGAATGGAAAGTCCAAGCAAGTTCCAGGACTTGAGGGCTTGAGGGTTTGAGGGTAGTGCCTGGTGGGGCAGAAGGAAGGGTAGCAAGGACGCAGGGCAGAGAAAATTCAGCCCAACTCATAGGGTTTCTAAACAGCACTGGGGCGCAGTCTTTGAGCAGTGGATCACTGTGATTAGCACTTTCTACACATTATTTTATCCAATCCTCAATGAACCCATCTTACAGATAAGGAAACTGAGGATCATCTGGAGTCAATGCCTTGTGTGACACCACTTTAAGTGACAGAGATGTGATGAGAACGCAAATCGACCGACTCTTTGTGCTACTCAAGACTGACCTGGACCACTGGGGAATATTTCATCACCACCTTAACAAAAACTCGACCCAGAGCCAAAACCTAGAGCAATCCATCTGTAGTAAAACTCAAGGGGAACAGAATCAGCTCCCTTGTCACTCACCCCAAACACCTAATTCATCTGTGCAGACCAGGACCACCCCACATCTTTTATTACTTAACTGGAGCTTACGTATGATTAAAGGTGCCGTGCTGGGCTCAGAGGAGAAATCCATGGTCCCTGCTTTCCAAGGAGTACACATGTGCAAGAGACAGATGGGGGGCACAGAGAGAGAAGAATGTGGGGGCAGGGCAGGGGGTGCCGAGCTCAGAACGAATCAGCTGCAGGTTGTAAACTGGAACATTGTCACTAGCACGTTGAAACCCCCGTGGTCCCAGCTTTGTGTGCCAAGCTGGGCACTGGCATTTTTGTGGAAAGTAAATCACCAGCATGGGCTGCTCACCAAACCTACCCCTCAAGGCGTACTTGGTCTCACAGAGGGCCACCCTCGGCCCTCATGCCCGGGCTGCCGCCTGGGGTTGCACAGCTTTCCTGCTCCCATCTCCCACCCGAGGTGCTGGCACTACCTCCGGCTGGCAGTAGCTCTAGAACTGGAAATCCCAGGTGGATCCAGGATCTGCAGTCTGAAGACAAAACGTTCTCGGCGTTCCCTAGCAACCCAAGCTGCTGCAGCCTGCAGTTCCACAGCTGACGCCCTTCCATCCATTTGCATTGAGGCGTTTGGTTTTTGGTGCTCCAGAACGCTTCCTAATGTTCCTTCAATGATCCACGAAGCCATTTGCTTATAAAATCTCCCTCCCTCCTCCTCCCGCCCCCACCCCGCCCTTCCACCAGCTTTTAGTGCAGTGAACCCTCTGCGGCAGATGCAGTGAACAGGAGCCCCGGGTGGCTTGTTGAACAAAGCCCTTGTTCCAGAGTGGCAGCAGCATGGGGGTTACCCCCCCTTTCGGTGATGCTGCCCATTGTGGGCTGTGCTAGGGGGGTGGGCAGGAGGGGATGGAGGGGATTCAGAGACAGAATCAAAACAAGCCCAGCTCCAGGCAGAGGTGGAGGGGGAGAGGACAAGTGGGGGAAAGAAGGGGTTGAGGGGATTAGAGGAGGAGGAATCGGGGTGCAGGAGGAGGGGGAGAAGAAGTGGAGGAGAGAAAGGAGAGGGAAGGAGGAGGGAGGAAGGGGAAGAGGGGGAGGAAGGAGAGAAGAGGCCACTTCGTTTATTTATTATGATGCTAGTTGCAGTGTCGGTCTCATGCGTGGGGAGCAGCCTGTATTTTATGTTTTAATCCTCCAAGCTGTGTGTGTGGGCTGGGGATAATTACATTGAAAAATGTGTATAATATGCAGAAGGTTCTCTTTGTGGGGAACAGGAATGCTCCAGTGGAATATCTTCCTCATGGCAACCGACGCACTTTCCATAAGCCGCTCGGGAGGTGCCAGTAATTGGGAGCACAGTGGAAGCCTGGGGCTGCTCCACCGCCCAAGACGGCCAAGTCCTCCTCTATTTTAGGGGAGGCCTCGGCATGGAGGAGCAAGGCCTGCATCCCCTCACCCCCGCCTGCCTGCCGGGCCCACAGATGACAGGCGGGATACAAATGGGAGCCTGATTGCTTTCTTGGTGCAGCCTTGGGGCTGCCGCTGAAGAACGCGGGAGGAAGATGACAGGCAGGCAGCTAGGAGACAGTGCCCACGGTCTGTGCACAGCACACACACACGCGCATGCACACACCTTCATGGCATGCACCCGTCCACACATGATACACCTGTGCATGTGCACAAACTCACACTCACACACAATATATGCACATGCACACACCCACACTCCCCCCATTCATACACACACATACATACACACAGAAACGCAAGGCATACACACACTCGCACATCCACACCTTCAGACACGCACACACACATTCACACACACAGGCTCACATGTGCGATCACACACATGCACTCAAATGCCCACAAAGTCATGTTCACATGTGTACACATTTACACAAATTCACAGTCTTACCCATGGCCATACATGTGTCCGTGTACACCTTCCGTTCTCTTACATGCTCACACACACACCCTCATATGGATCTGCGCACACACACACAAGTACATACACCACTGCTGACCACTGTGAAGTGGAATCAGAAACATTGCCAGTGACATTTTCATTTGGAATTAAAAAGAAAAGAAAAGAAATGGACATCTGCCTTCCCTAAAAGAATATCCTCCACCCTGACATTCAGAATGTTTAGTTTTTGGTGCACGTGCTTTAGTGACGGCACCACTCACTAATCTGAGCTGCATGGCGAGTTTGCAAACTTTCCTTCAGCTCATGCCAACTGCTGATTTGATGCCTGTTTACCCAGAAACTGCAGATCTGGTGGAAAAAACACCCCAACCTATAGAGGTGCTATTAAGTCTCTCTTCACATGGTGGGCCAGCATCCCAGAGAAGGAAATCCAAGGTGGACAGCAGCACGGTCCCCAGAAAGCCTGGCTGTGGTGAACAGGGCTTCTGGCTCCCTTGGGACTCGGCTGGTTATTTCGTAGGAAATTGAATTTCTTGGTACATTAGAGGATATGCTAATGAGTACTAATGAGGGACCAGGAGGGCAGGGGTGGGCGTGCTCCGACCTGGGCCGGCTCCCACTCCTGCCTCTGGGATCCCTGGCTCCCCCCTTCCCATCCTGCTCTCCTGCCGGACTGGCCCAATGCCACCCCCATGTGCTCTCCCTGGGCACTCTTGAGAGTCTGTGTTGAGCTCAAGCTGCGTGCCAGCCTCTGGCCACACCCAAACCTGCCTTGGGCAAAAGCTCTTAGACAACTTAGGGCCTACCGAATTCAGCCAGATTTTCTCAGCCTCTTAAGGCTGCTTCTCGGGACCAGCCACCCTGTCTAGCTCATCTTCTGCTAGTTCTCCACCCCTGCCCCCTTGGGTAGACAGACAGCACTGCTCATTGTTCCCTGAACTTGCCCTGGTCCTACACCTTGGCCAACTCTACCAGTCAACTGGACTCACTCCCTCCGTTAGCTGCCATCTCAGTGAGAGAAGAGCTCAGCTTCCTGGGGTGAGCTGGGGGTTCTGCAAGGCCTAGAGCATCTGGCTCCCTGCAGCAGCCATGCCCCGTTACATACCCCTTTGCCCACTCAGCCCCAGCACGCTGGCCACGCTCTAATGCTGGGGCTCACCCCCACTGCAGGGCCTTTGCACAGCTCTTTTTGCTGGAAGTTGTCCACCCAGACTTGCACACGCTCACTCTCCTCCTGCTAGGTCATTCCTGGAATGTCACCTCCGTGAGGCCGTGCCTGGTCACCCAGTTTGAAGTGGGTGACCCTCCACCCAGTCTAGTCATCTGTATCCCCTCCTCTGCTTCCTCCTGCTTTCCCCTGCAGCCCTTGCCACTTGACACACTCTGTGCTACTAGAAAGGAAGCTTTTGGAAGGCACACGATCTGACTGTTTTGGTTACTACTATATATTTGCACCCAGCACAGGAGCAGGTACTTAGCCGATCCACAGTGGACTGTTGAAAAAATTAATGATGAAGCCCGTCCAGTCATCAGTGTCTACCCGGCCTTACCAGCCCATCTTCAAGATGGCCCGTTCTGGGTTCGTATTAGGCTGGCAAAAGGTGCTAAACTTTTCTTTCTCTGTACTCTATACCTGTGTTCAGGGTTCTCGCTGTGTATTAACCCAGATCACAGACTCATACTTTTTCAATTGAAAATATATTGAGAGTTTGTTATCTGTTTTTAAGCATTTTACTCTATACTTGTGTTCAGGGTACTCTATACCTGTGTTCAGGGTTCTCACTGTGTATTCACACAGATCACAGACTCATGCTTTTTCAACTGAAAATATACTGAGAGTTTGTCATCTGTTTTTAAGCATTTTACATGTATTATCTGATTTGCAATTCACAAATGCAAATGAAGTAGGTGGTTTTTATTATACCCATTTGACAGATGAGCAAACTGAGGCTCACACAGGTGAAGTGACTTGCCCATGTCACACAGCTTCCACCTTCCTGTGCTCTTTCTGCTAGACCCCACCACCAGCACTATTTATACCCCCTCTCCCTGGTGGGCAGTGATCTCTGTACCTTAGTTAGCAGTCAGATCTCCATAATCGATCTAGGCCATGTCTGAAGGATGAACCACAGGAAGAAGACCCTATTTTTCAGCCAAGAGAGCATGGCCACACCTGAGACCCAAGGAGAGAATTTGTTCCCACTGAAGAATGGGTTCCTTTTGAAGGTCTCTAATCTGGCACTTCCTGGCCACATGACCTCAGGCATATTTTTTATTCTTTGAGTCTCTGTGTCCATATTCATAAAATGGGTCTATACATGCCTCCAGGGTAGTCATGAAATGGCACAGTTGATGTATATAGAAGGACCTTAGTAAGTTTAGACTTGTTCCAGCCTCCAAATAATCTTTCAATAAATAACTTGAGAATTCCTGACTCAGGGAAGTCCACTCACCAATGACGCATTTGTCATCACCCAAGATCACTTTTGCTTTACTGGGCAGCCACCCTGCCCTGGGCACCCACGGGGGTTAGCAGGCAACCAAAAGTGCCACGCCTTTTCCTAGAAGCTGCCCAACTCCCCAACTCCCAATTCTCAAAAGAGGGGTGTGCAGGTGATGTGGGAAAAAACCCAAACAGAGGAGGGGTACCCAGAGCCCATTCAAGGCCAGCGTGGGAAGGACAGAGGAAGCCGCGGGGACAGGCGGCCTGGGGGGCTGGGACGCGGCTCAGGGCGCAAGGATGCAAGCTGGCGGGAGGTGCCTGCCTTTGCAGCCCCCATCCTGGGGACATTTCCCTGCCACAGCCTCTCAGCCACCGCGGAGCAAACAAAGCCAGAGGTGCCGCTGCAGACATTGCACGCGGCTGGGAAACAGGGGCCGTCTGTACCTTTCAATGCTCTCATCTCATTAATCTTGCACCTCTGCAGTCCTTCTGAAGAGCGCACTCACAGCGGCTCATTCATTACAGCTCTAATAACAGCGGCAGGCATTAAAGCACCAGGCTGCGGAGGAACTGGCCTCTGCAGCTGCAGAAAGCCAATACCTTTTTAAATACATTTACACAGCAATAAATAAAAGCGGTCTCAGTTTACCTCTTTATTAAACTCTATTTGCTCGTCGGAGTTAAGGGCCGCATTTGTGTCTTGCTATTCAAATTTATTCGTGCACATCTCCTAGGCTGGCCACATTTATTCCACCACGCAATAATGGTGGCTGGAGCTTAACGGGGCCTTTCATCACCAAGCAGCCCTCATTAAGGGCTCTGCTCCAGGCTCCTGGGCTCAATTTGGCCACCATGAAGACCACCCCCATTATCCAGAGGGGAAAAGGAAGGCAGAGAACGAGCACGCCTTGATTAGTCTCGCCCAGCAACCAGCCAGCTGATGACCTGAGGCTGATGAGATCAGCGTCCCCCAAGCTCCAGTCCAGAGACGGTCCCCCGAGGGGGCTGCTACCTCTGATGCCACCCCACTTCCACAGTGTTGGAAAGTCACAGGCAAATGAGCACAGCTCAGGCTCTGAGGAAGCATGCGCCTCTGCAAAATGATTTTGACTTTGGACCTTTTCTCTCTATCTCTCAATACCTGCTCTTGTTCCAAGTAACCAACATTCTGTGTACGTTTGTGGGAAGTGCAGGATTACCAGTCGGGAAGGTTTCCCCCATCTGGGATATCTTGACTGCTCCCATCACGGATAATTTTTCACCTCGACAGGCAGTTTGAAGACTTAGGTGAGAGTCTTACTACTGCCTCCCTCACGGGACCCTATTTTCTTTGAGAATCCTGGACTCTCTGAAAAAGACCCCAGTGGACGGGTGAGCATATTCGCCAGCCATAAACCCCTGTACCAAGCTCATGGGGTGCTGCCATTCTTCTGACTGTAATGCCCCAAAGCCTCAGGGCCCAGGCCACTGTCCAGACTCAGGCCAAAGAGAGAGGGCAGCAGGGTGCTGGCTGATGGTGACCGGAAGACTTAAGTGGGGTGGGACTTCCTGGGCAGGTGTGAAAACAGGGTTTTGCAGCTGCAAAATGGGGAGAGCCCCAGGAGGGTCATGTGAGGATGCCTGGAAGTGTGGACCTGGCTTCCAGCGGAGCTGAGTGGTGGCTTATCCCCCAGCGAGGTCCAGCTGTGAATGAACTGCTCTTCGGCTCACCTGGGGAGTACTCCCTCTCCACGTTCACTGCAGTGGCTCATCTGTACTGACCATGAGTGACACACCAGGAACACGTTACTACCTTCAATGAGATAGCAGACTCAGGAGGTAGCAGGAAGATTATCCCCATCTCACTGATGGAGAAAGTGGGCACAGAGAGGCTGTTTGCCTTGCTCGAGGTCACAAAGCTAGTCAGGATTCCAATTCAGGAAATCCACTCCCATTCTTAACGTCGCACTGTTGCCGCTGTAGAAGAAGTGTCAGGAATCATTTCAGCACCAACGGGCCACGGAGAGGTGCTGAGGGATCCCTGAGTCAGAGACTGAGGAAGGCTCCGCAGGGTCAGAGTGCTGAAGGGCCCCCAAGGTCCTACAGCCAGTTCATAGCTCCAAGTTACACCGAATACTGGAGTCTTCTTTCCCCAGGATTTTCTACTACTTCCTGCCCCCTCCCCTCCATTCTCCCCCATCACACACCCAAGAGTGACCAGGCCTGGGCACAGTAGAACAAACAATGATCAGGAGACCAGCAGATAAGAATTCTTGTCCAAGATTTCCCCATCCTTGGGCAGATCACTTCACCTGTGTGGGAGTCAGAGCATGAATCCACATCTTATACATGATTCCAAGCCTGGTGTGGAGATTTCTTTTAAAAGAAAGAATACAGGGGATGGCCTCAGGCTGGCCTTGAATCCTGGCTTGCTGATTTCCAAGCTATGCCATTTCAGGCAAGACTCGCCACCCCTGTGGGTCTCAGTGTCCACATTTGGAAAAAGGAGAAAGAACGCACACTTCACATACTGTGTACACAGGGTCATTAAAAGGATGGGATTCGCAGGAGGCACCCAGCACCTAGCACAGGGGAGATGCACAATAAATGTGGATGTATCAATAGCTCTCTTCCTTTATCTGAGCTTCTAGGCAGCTGTGGCAGAGGAGGGAGTCAGTTCTTATTTATTTATTTATTTTTGGCTGCGTTGGGTCTTCGTTGCTGCGCACAGGCTTTCTCTAGTTGCGGCGGGCAGGGGCTACTCTTCGTTGCGGTGCTCAGTCTTCTCACTGCAGTGGCTTCTCCTGTTGAGGAGCACGGGCTCTAGGTGCGCGGGCTTCGGTAGTTGCGGCGTGTGGGCTCAGTAGTTGTGGCACGTAGGCTCAGTAGTTGTGGCTTGTAGGCTCTAGAGCGCAGGCTCAGTAGTTGTGGCGCACGGGCTTAGTTGCTCCGCGGCATGTGGGATCTTCCCGGACCAGGGCTCGAACACGTGTCCCCTGCATTGGCAGGTGGATTCCTAACCACTGTGCCACCAGGGAAGCCCAGGGAGTCAGTTCTTACAAGCTCAAGTGCAGGGAAAGAAAAATAGAGCAGCCAACTTACTGATTGATAGCATTGGAACACTGACATAACCAGGTCATGCCAACTAAGTGGCCAAGAAGGCTGACCACCACTGCACAATGAGAGGGACGAGGCTATTGCGCTCACCCTCTTTCCCCAGATCCCGAGCAGTCGCTGGGCAAACGCTATTCATTAGCTGGCCCAATGTTCACACTCAATCCCCTTTTCCCCTGTCTGTTGGAAATCAAAGTAGTGCCTTTCCCAGTCGCCCTTCCAGTTAGGATTGGCCAAGAAAATAGAAATAAGAAATTGAAAAATCTTCAGAGTGGGCAGTTTGCCTCCATAAAAGATTCTGTGGAGGTAAAGGGTACATTCACCATCCTGATTGTGGTGATGGTTTCGTGTATCAGAAGTGATCGCAGTTAACAATACTGTATTGTATGTTTGAAAATTGCTGAGAAAGTAGATCTGAAAGTTCTCATCAAGAAAAAAGATTGTAACTATGGGTAGTGATGAGTGTTTAAACTTATTGTAGTGATCATTTTGCAGTATATACATATATCAAATCATTATGTTGCACACCTAAAACTTAATATAATGTTATATGTCAATTATATCTCATTTTTTCAAAAACTGATCAAATTGTACACTTTACATACGTGGAGTTTGTTGGAGTATGTTGGAGTATTGGAGTATGTCAATCATACCTCAATAAAGCTGCTTTAAAAAATCTCTGCTGGGGTTCTGGGAAAGATTGGCTTCCCTAATCAGAAGGATCTTCATGGAAAAAGCCTCTACTCTCCCCTCTTCCTGCTTCGAATGCTCATTGAATGCCTGAAGCCTGGGTTGGCCATCTGATAACCAGGAGTGACCAATATGCTGGGAAGGCCAAGAGAGTTCCTGAGAGGGTGACGCCAAACCCATCCAGAGGTATTGGGCTGGCCAAAGATTCATTCGGGTTTTTCTGTAACATCGTATGGAAAAACCCAAACGAACTTTTTGGCCAATCCAATACCTTTTTATTATATGAGGAAAATTCACACCAATTTGTTTAAACCCCTGTAAGTGAGGTATTGGGTTCCTTGCAGCCCAAAGCCTTCCTACATATACTTAGCTGCTCAATCAATATCTGTTGAATAAATGCATTAAGGATTGGGTAAACCAATAATTTTAGGGGAAGAAGAGGTCCCTATGATCTTTCAGGCCTGAGATTAGAGCCGGCTCTGGAAGGATGGGGAGGATTAGACGAGGATGAGAAGGCTAGGACGGCACAGGGCACAGAGACGGGGATGAGCAAGGCCCCCTCCTCCCAGATATACCCCCTCCCAGGCAGAGGCAGCTCTGCCCCCTCCCTCTGTGCTGGCTAATAAGCCACCCCATATTTGCTCTCCTCCTTACATTACTTTTTTCCAGTGGCAGAAAATTACAGCTGACAAGCGGCAATTGATCTCTTCACATTATTTTGAAGCAATTATATTGAAATGGGAAACAATGCTTCCAGGAAAGAGCCCGATAACAAAGTCCAATACAAAGCTCCCTCCAAGACAGGGGAGGCCAATTTGCTCTGCATAGAAACTGACCAAATTTCCTTCCCCTGAAATTATAGTGAATTAATGCCTGGAAATTTTCAAAGATAACTTCTGCTTCAATCTAAGGGCCAGAGAACAGGCTAGAGTCAGCTAGGCACCCCCAAGAGGGACTGCCTAGCCTTGGGCCTGCTGGGAACCCCCAACAGGGGACCCTCAAGCCCCCATGTACCGAGGTGTTCTGTGGACCCAAGTCTGGGCACACAAAACCAGCCTCTATGGAAAGCAGAATGCTATAATTCCCCAAACTTAGAATAGCCTAGGACCCCTAAGAAAAGCAGAGCAGATTCCCACTAACCCCCAATATTGACTTAAATTATTGTATTTGAATGTCACTTAAATCTGTACAAACCAAAGCTAGGAATAAACTTCCTTTGCTTGTAGTTTGTATACAATGATAAACAAAAACATCATTACAGATGAAAACATGGTATAAAACCAGCAAAAGTGAATTAACAACATCAACTTAGTGTGAAAGAGCATGCTGCCTCTGCCATACCTGAATTCACACCTGAGACCTGCATCCGATGACACCGCCACAGCAGGGCCAAATCCTGTGAGATTTCCATGGTCCTATTGCTGGGTGACGTGAGATGAGGCAATTCCCCACCACCTCTCTCCACCAGAACCTCTGCGAAGCATCCGTTCATACAGTGCAGCCACGGTGCTACTTGGCTGTCATCTGGTGAGGGAGGCATCGCTGGGGCTGCCTTTGACCTTTCCTCATTGGTCTGCAGCATCTAATATGGTACCATCATGATTGTAGCACATTTAGGACATCTGCACATGTAAGGGGCACTTTGGTGTAAGGCAGTTTTCTAGATTAGAGCTTCCTTACCTTGGCTGCACGTTGGAGTTGACTGGGGGAGACTGTAAACATTCTAATGCCCAGGCTGAATCAGACCAATTGGAACCTTTTATATGCCCTCTGGGTAATTCCAATAAGCAGCCAAGTTGAGAACCAGCGATCTGGATCGGGTTCTCAAACTTGAGCGTGCATCAGAACAACGTGGAGAACCTGCTAAAATCCCCATTGCTTGGTCCCATCCCTAGAGTTTCTAATTCAGTATTTCTGGGGTGGGGCAGAGGAACTAGCATTTCTGACCTGTTCCCAGATGATAATGCTGCTGCTGGTCAGGGGACCACATTTTAAGAAACAACAACTTCAATGATCTGAATAAGCTTATATTCACTTGTTCTGGATTATCTAGAATTAAAGCATTTGCACCAAGAACTCATATGAGTCCCAGAGAGTGCATGTGAGAACCCATTTGTGAAATATCCATGTAGTGGACCCAGCATTGGACTTGGAATTCAAAAAGCAGGGCTCAAATCCTACCTCTACTCCTGTACCACTTAATCAGGTAAATCACTCACCTCTCTGAGTCCCAGTCTATGGGAATAATGTCCATCTCAGAGAGTGGCTTGGATGCTCAACATCACTGGTCATTAGAGAAATACAAATCAAAACTTCAGTGAGATACCACCTCACACCCATTAGGATGGATACTATTTTTTTAAAGCAGAAAATAACATTGGAATAAGAATAAGAAAATAAGAATAATTGGAATAAGAACAAGAATTAGAACGCGTGTGTGCTGTTAGTAGGAATGTAAAATGGTGCAGCTGCTATGGTTCATTAAACAATTAAAAGTAGAATACCATACGACCTAGCAATTGCACATCTGGATATATACCCAAAGAATTAAAAGCAGGACCTTGAAGAGATATTTGTACACCCATGTTCACAGCAGTCAAAAGGTATAAGCAATGCAGTGGCCATCGACAGACGAATGGATAAACAAAAAGTGGTCTATACATACCATATGGAATATTATTCAGCCTTAAAAAGGAATGATGTTCTGACACAAAATACAACCTGGATGAACCTCAGGAAAACTATGCTGGGTGAAATAAGCCAGTCACAAAATGACAAATACTGTGTGAGTCCACTTATACGAGGTACCAAGAATAGTCAAATTCATAGAGACAGAAAGTAGAAAGGTGGCTGCCAGGAGTGAGGGGAGGGGGAAAGAGGAAGAAGACTTTTTTCTTTAAAAAGAAAGAGAAAATGGCTTGGAGAATTCACCAAGGCGCTGCTCAGAAGTCAGGCTTTGTTAGGTGGAGAGAAGACTCAGGTTCTGGTGATCTCTGCGGTTTGCTGGCTGTGTGACCTTGGCCAAGGTGCTTATCAGCACCGTTGAGAAAGGACCAAGAATAGCTGACAGGTTTGTTATGAGGCTCAAATGTACAGGGAGGCACTTTTTAAATTGCAAAGCACTGAATAGCTTATTTTGTAAATTGAAACACACTTCAGGGCTTCCCTGGTGGCGCAGTGGTTGAGAATCTGCCCGCTAATGCAGGGGACACGGGTTTGAGCCCTGGTCTGGAAAGATCCCACATGCTGCGGAGCAACTAAGCCCGTGAGCCACAACTACTGAGCTTGCGTGTCTGGAGCCTGTGCTCCGCAACGGGAGAGGCCGCGACAGTGAGAGACCCGCGCACCGCGATGAAGAGTGGCCCCTGCTCACCGCAACTAGAGAAAGTCCTCGCACAGAAACGAAGACCCAACACAGCCAAAAATAAATAAATAAATAAATAATAAAATTTTTTTTTAAAAAACCACACTTCAAAGGTTTTGGGGGACACTTGTGAAACAGTTTACAAAGGCCACACTAGTCCATCTCTTCTGTCCGTGTTCGGAGTGGTTTTCCTAAAGGGGACCCTACTAGGAGTTTGTTGAGAAGCCCCTTATGTTTGCAAAGCTGACAAAATTATCTGAATCCCAAAGATGGTTGCTGGTGGGTGGTCCATACAATGGGACCTGTTCAATATCCTGGCATTTACAGTCAAGGAAACCATTACAACTAGCTCCTCTTCATTATCTGCCCTATGTATAACTGATGCTCAACGTCAGTTGAATGAACACCTGAATGAAACAAGTAAGAGGTTTTAAAGACATGCCTGAATAGCACAGAGCTCAAAAATGTGCTGATGCTTCAACATTTGTAAGATAGCAAAGAGGAGGTCATTTTATGAGGAAACCGAGAAGGATCTTGGAAAACCAAGTAATTGAGTAACATGACAGCAGATGAATTTCATTTAAGGGAACAATTTAAAGTGTTTGCACCAGCTGATGGATTTGGAATTAGCTGTAACCTTTGAGGAAAAAAAGGAAAAGATCTTGGTGTCGCTTTAGACTCAGTGAAAAAGTCAGAATATAATGGAAGACTTCACAATTGAGATGTTCAGTCTGACTGGGGAGGGGAGAAAGGAGATGGAAATTATTTTAATATCTGCAAGAGAAATCCACTGAGAGAGGAGCCTGGATCATCTCCTTCCAAAGATACCTGGACTCCAAACCAGAGGTAAGAGAATCAAGTTTTAGCTTTATGAACAACAGCAGATCCAAAGAGCTTTCTCTCTTTCGGAAAACTGAAAAATAGCAGCTGGGAAGAGAATGAGGGGAGTTCAGATTAGGAGCTCGCATTTAGCTTATTCCATTTGGCAGAAGGCAGCAGTCACTCAGAATGAAAAGCCCCAAATTTAAGGCAGAAAGAAGGAAAGCGCTTTTTCTAGGCCATGTCTAATTAACCCTTGGAGCAACACGGCAATTTTGTTTTGCTGCGACTTCTCGCTTAGGAAGACTCAAAAATAAAGATTAAATATGGGGTATCTGTGAGTGGTTATTCTCACCAGGATGTAACTCGAAGAGGCCATCAATCCTTAAGCCCAGAGGAGCACCAGGGGCTAGCAGAACATTTCTGCTCTGACACGTCCAACGCAGAGAATTAGATGCGTAAAGGGAATGAGTTAGCCTTCTGGAGTCTTCGTCGATGGTTATAGTTTAAAAAAGGAAAAATGGAAAAAATGAAAAAAAAAAAAAAGACAAGTCAACCGTGTACTTATTGCTGCTGGTTCTTCGAGGCAAGTAAGAGTTTCCTTTGTCTGCTGTATCCTGATGGTGACCCTGACTCTCCTGAAACAAGACTGTGTAAATAGACACATCCTTTCTTAAGGTTGTCTCTCTCATTCTCTTGAGGTTTGGGGAAGGATTTCTTAAATTGTTGTAAAAGCTATATGAAGAAAAAAAAGAAAAGAAAAGAAAGAAGCCCTTGGCCCACAGGTGATCAGTTACTCTGGGCAAAACCCATTTGAAAGTCTTCTCAAATAAGCTGCAGAGCTGGTCTGAATGCTTAAACAGACATGACAGCCCAACTTTCAGGTGAAAGATCTGCTTTGGCTCCTGGTATAAATAGCTGCATTAGCACTCCAGGCAGAGAATAACACAATCTCCACCTTGAATATGTGAAATGTCCTCATTACTCAAAAGGCATGCAATCTGGCCAGGTGCTCTTTTTAAATGAAGGGACAGTGTGTAAGCCAGCTGCACAAGACTCAATGACAGGCTCTCTTCAGTTTAAGCAGATTAGTTCTACCGAACGTCTAACGTCCAGATATGATAAAGGAGGGAACGATGTATGACGCCTATTTGGACAAAATGATCTCTAAGACCTCTTCTACTTTTAGTATTCCATGATTTTTTTGAATCTTCAGGTAGTGCGTATACCATGCATCAGAAAGCGGCCTCTACTGGTGAGGTGTGATATTGCAGCCCAGCTCAAGTAGGCATGGTAATGGGAGTCAGCATGTTTAGGAAGTGCTTCCTGTATCAAATATTTATGTGGAAATCCTTGGTTGAGAAAAACACAGGGTTAGATGAAGATTACGGAACGATCCTCAAATGAGAGGTAGGCTAAGGAGTCTTCTGTCCGTGGAGTACAAAACAAACAGCACTCAATGACCACAACCTCCTGTACTCCAGAGGGAGCAGATGCTGGCCCAAACCGTTCCTTTACAAAATATCTTTGATTCAGTATTTTGAGATACTAACTTTGTAATGGAAGTCAATGGAAAAGTGATTTGTTTTGTCATCTCCCCACAGCCAATTAAAAAGTTTTCTATTGCATGTGACAGTCACACTATGGGAATCCTCTGAGTTTTAAGGCACATATACTTGGTCCCCAGAGAGCAAAGGCAGATCCGTCAAGACAGTTTAAAACCTCAGGTTAGAAGGATGAGGTCTGATGCACAGAAACACAGCACATCAGAGTTGGAAGGGTCCCAGAAGGCCATCTTACTCAGTTTTCTCATTGTACAGATGCAGAAGGTGAGGCTCAAAGAGGGGTGGTGATGTCCCAAGGTCTTTTCAGCAAGAGGCCAATCTAGTCAAGGACAGACTTATGGCTTATTGCTACCCAGGCCAGTGTTCCTTATAATTTGATAGCCCAGCTCCTGGATTTTTTAGTGAAGTTCCCATTTAAATAGGCTGTTCTATAATCCTTCCAAAATATGATTTCATATTGGCAATTCTAGGAATTCTGCACCCAACTGTATTTCCCACACTGTCTCTCCCCCCAGGAAGTGATCCTGACTTTGATTCAGAAATTATGGTTATGGTAACATCACACCCCCCTAATCATATTAACCCAGATGACTATGTCAGTATGTAAGATGCACCTGGAAGGCTAACCACACAAGAGCATGAGAAAGAGGAGCCCACTCCAGCCCACCTTGAACTCTCTTCCTGCAGAAAGAGCAGCTCCAGCCGCCCAGCCCCCAGGACCTCTTGCAGGAGAGGGGAACTTCCGTGCCCTTCAAGAGACAATTACAGTCATCTTAAAGGAAGCGGAATTAGAACGAGCCTCCATGGACTCAAGAGCTTCTTCCCTCCCAACATCTCTTATGTTCCTCATAATGGATCCTTTCTTTAAACATTACACCCCTCAATTAGCTCATAATTGCTGTCCATGCCATATGAATTATGCATCATGCAATGCAAATCCAGGTTCCCTGGCACTGGACAAATCACAAGCTGTTGAAGAAGCTGGAGTAATTACCAAAACAATCCCAGGAGACCTGGAGAAAATGAGCATTATCTGGTCGACAGGCCATTCTTCCGCCCTGCCTTACCCATGTGCAGCCCAGATTCACCGCCACTCCACTTGGCTTTAATAAATAGTTGCTGGGTTTTGAGCAGGTGCCGTGTGCCAAGCAATGTGCTAACATTATACCATGCTTCGACATCTTTATTCCTCACAATCCTGGGAGGAAGGGACTACTATTTCATACATCACACACCTTAGCTTGAAATACCCTCTCCTTCTGGAGTTTCTGGGTTTCCCAGGCTGGGGCTTAGGTGAGGCTCACCTTTGCGACATAAATGGAAGACAGGGCATGTTCAGTCAAGTAACAAATGTCATGACAAAGGATGGCTTAACGCTATTAAAAAGAGGACAAAGAGGGCACTTTAGAAGCACTCAATGCATTAATTACTAGTCAATAAAATTACATTTATTGAAACTACTTCTTGAGAACCACTAAGGGAGGGTTATTATATGTATTCAAAAGCATTAAAATCACACCTCTTCCCATATATTCAAATTCAGGTATGTGGATTCACAACAGCCTATGCTTTCAAACAACTACCTCAAATCATTTAGCTAATACTATACATATATAAGCACACGTATGTGTGTGCGTTGGTTATGTCACATTTGATGGTAAGAAGAGGACATGTCCCCCTCAGTGCTTCCTTCCACCGCCATCTCTAGATTCTAAATTTGGAGAGTAACACATCACTGCAATTATACCGATATTCAGGTTGTTTCAATAAGATATATCCAGATTTTTATATCCAAACCATTCGCAATAAAACAAATTATTCTCTGTAAGTTCACTCAGCTTAAGGAGGTAAATGTCTATCTTCAGCTTCTACCCATTTTTTAGATAAATGTTAATAGTATTCTCTTCCCTTCCCTCCCTACCCTACCTGGAAATAATATTGAAGTAACTGCTGCTTCAAGCTTTTAATTATTCACTCACTTTCTCAATCATTTATTCATTCTTTAAACATTTATTTAGGATCTATTATATGCCAACATATTAAGCTAGGAACTGGTGTTGCCAAAGATAAATAAGACGTGATCTCTGTTTCTAAGCAGCTCATGGTTGAGTAAAGGACAGAGAAGGTATAGTCTGAAATGGTTCCATGTGTCTGGGGCTCAAAAGAGCGAAGGACAAAGGACGTGGAGGCGGACAGGCCCAGCAGCACCACTTAACTAATTTCATGATCATTATAATGTTCAGTTTCTTTATCTGTAAAATGGGGGTAACACTACAAACGTGTAGTGTTATAACACCCTCTAAGTAGCACTTTAGAATCCATTTTTACTCTTCAAATGTCAGGCATGCATCAGAATTTTTACTAAAACAAAAACCAAAAAACAAGCAGACACAGCTTTGCAATTAATGCTAACACAGAATGGATTCCTGGAGGGATACCCATACCCAGAGACATCTTTTCATCCTGCTGTCTGCCCAAGGACAATTCACCTATCTTATCTGATTGCTACTTTCTTCACTGGACAAAAGATAAAGTTGAACAAATGGCCTTAAAGGTAGCTTTGATGTTTAAAAGTCAATGATTCTAGTTATAGGTAACAAATCATAAACCCCTCTGGTGGTCTTCCCATCCACAGGAAATATGATTGGGGTCAGGCCCAACGGGGTGGATGGAGGATGGGTCACGGTAGTTGTGATGGGTGGGCGTTAACTAGTGGTTTGTGAGTGATGTGGCCAAGAGTGGTGGCAGGGAGCTGAGGTCAGGAGATGAGAGACACCAGAGCATGCATCAAACTTGAAGGGGGAGATAGTGTTGAAATAGAAAAATGACATCAAAGTTGATAGCAAAGGAGCTCAAGGGATTGATGTAGAGCCCAGGTAGACGAGGCCTACTTTTTCACGTGGAAATTCGTTCATTCATTCACCCACCCAACAAATATTTCTTTAGCTCCTACTGTTTGCCAGTCTGTGCTGGATGCCGAGTGTGCCATAGGAGCAAGACAGGCATGCCCTCTGTCCTCATGAGGTTTACAGTCTAGTGGGAGAAGCAGTCACTAAGAAAAGAATCACTTAAATATGTATTTATCAGCCCAGAGAACTGCTCTCACAGAGTAGTCACAGAAGCAGAAAAAGCGGACCAGATCAGTCTGCAGTCAGGGAAGCCATCCTGGAGGAAGTGACATTTAAGCTGTGATATAAAACATACAAAGGAACTAGCTAGGGGAAGTCGAGGGAACAATTTCCATAAATGACAGGCACTTTGGTGATGCCATTTTATATGGACATTAAAGGGGGGAGCAGGGGGGAGATTCCTTAGGAGGGCTGATCAAAACAGAATGGCTATCACATCGTCTTTGTCTATAAATGGGTTTATATATACATAAATATAGAGAGAGTATCAAAGTATTTCTTGTACCAAAGTTTCAGAAACTGCTGTAACAACATCCATTTCTTGTGGGAGAGCTTAGATTTGAGTTCACGTTCTTGCTTTTCATGAGTGAACTTTCTGGGCACTTTAAGAGGTGTGGGTGAGTTGCTCTTCCACGCAGAAGCTGAACAAGGCCTCTGGTTAGCCTTAAATGAACTCTCTCCTCCCACTCCCACTCCCTGCCCATTACCCTTCCTGAGGCCCACTGCTTTTATACCCACAGAGAGAAGAATGGAAGGCAGGGCATGGAAGAAGTGAGGATTAGTGAACTTTATAGTTATTCCAGTTTTTCCGAAGTATGTTAAATAGCAAAGTAGTTTCACCAAATGTTAATATGGGGAGAAAAAAGGGCCCATAATCAAGTATGTCCAGAAAATAAATTAAATAGTTATGCAGGCTTTTGTTGCAGGACTTATCAGAGCCTTTGACATCATAATGTACATAGTAAGTCTCTCATTGAGGATACAGTTAGTAATATTTTCCAAACATATTTGACCATGAAATGTGCTTCTGGGGACTGTTTCTTGTGGGTGTTGCGATTCAGAATGCATTTTGGTAAATGCTGTTTAAATAAGTAACTCAGATTTAGGCTTTAAAAGTGAAATGGGTCTTAGAGACATCCTTGTCCAAACCTCCAACTTTACAGAGGAATATGAGTAAAAACCACTGATCTAAATCCATTTCTCTGACATTATTATATGCATTTCTCCTATACTATGGATGCCCATCCTATTAAGTTGCAGGAGGGAAAAGTGCTATAAAGGGATAAGAAAACCTCTGCATGTTACCATGTAACTTTGGGCAACTGCTCTGGACCTCAGTTTCTTTAAGTGTTGAATGAAAATGATGCATCCTTCGGTTGTTGAAAAGTCAACGTTGTATGTACAGCAGCTGGTACAGGGGAGGCACTCAGTAAGTTATCATCTCTCCCTCCATTCCCACCACGAGAAATAAGCATTATGCTTTACATAAATGCTATATACAAAAATCCTAAATGCAACATGCAAATATTCAAGACTTTTACAAAGAATAATGTTGGGTTTTATCCTCGTCACTGAGGGAACATATTAACACAAAGTAAAATACTCTGTTCAGTTCTCTTGGTTTAGACGATGCCTCGTTCTTCCCAAAAGTGCTTCTACTTTATAACCTAGTGTTAAACTTCATTAAATACACATACTTTGGAGTTTATCAACCTTTATAAGAACCTATGCTTCAGAATTAGAGCATTTCAAAAATTGGGCTCCCTTACATTTTAGAAAAGTAGAAATAGACTCCGTGAGGGGAAGTGACTGGCCCAAGGTCACTGCCTGATCTAGAAACAATCTTAGCTCCAGTGAGCTAGTAATGTCTAGCCTGGGCCTTTTCTCCAAATCAACAACTCCTCATTTATCTTCTTGGAAACTTAAGGTGAACTGTTTGCTCTTTACCTTTGTAAACCCAGGAAACGTCAAGGGATTTTTGCTTCCTTCCTGAGGTGGGAAGATGCAGTTTGTTGAAAAGAGAAAATCTTCCACCCGCAGAGTTTGGTGTTTTGGACTGAACAGAGAATTCAGCAGGTTTTAGCAGGGTTTGAGCTAGAGTCCAAGCTGGACAGAGACCTCTCTCTTCCACCAACTGGGAAAAAGTGTTCCAGTGGAAAGCCTCCTTTCTGATGTACACACAGAGGAGCAAGTGCCAGGCTGCAGCCCTGACAGTTAGGCAAATCAGTTGTCCAAATTTTAAAAACAAAAAAAAAGGTAAACTGAATATCCCTGAACATAACATCTTATGCAATGCCAGTGTAAATAACAAAAGTACTGATTCCTGCTCTCTGGTCCTCACCCAGCTGATGGCTTGGGCGGCAATGCAGATGGAACAGGGACAGGCATGGAGCTTGTGGGTCTGGGTTCTAATGCTGCTCCTTCCACTCACTGCCTGGTGACCTTGGACAAGGCATGCTCTTTCCTATCTGATCCCTCATCTGTCCTCTGGGGATGAGAGCTATTTGGCTTTTTATAAGAACTAAATGAAAAGCTGAAATCAAACATCCACACCAATGCCTTATTGCTACTTAAGGGCAGGCACCACACTCTGTGCTGTAGAAGGAATAAGACTGTCCTTTGCCCTCCAGGGTCCCCTTCTCCTGGGGCACTTTCACCCCAGATTCTGTGACAGGCACTCTCATAAAGAATCCTTATGGAGTGCCCACAAAACAGCAAGGAAGTACAAGGCAGACCTTTGTGATTCACCAAGATGATGTATTTGCTTATTCCTGGCCCACATCAGAGACATGGCTTTTGCAGCCGTTGTGGTCTTGAACCCCTGATCTGATGAAGGGATTCTGTGAGTGATAGTCTGGTCTGTTTGAGCAAAATCTGAGAATCTGCCGGGGAAGTAGGAAGCACAGCAGGCAGATCCCTGAAACCAATTTTAAAAAGAAGGCACCCGGTCACTTAATGCTCAGTGGATGCGTCTCCCTGTTGGTAAGTTATGGGTCCAATCTCCAAGTGTGACATGGGGTTCAGGCAGTATATTGTAGCTAACTCAGGATAGGGCGGAGGGTGCCCAGAAAGGGGGAGCAAGACCTCATGAGATTGGAAATCAGACTAATCCCAACATGCTTGTTCTAGATGGACCCCAGCCCATTAGAGGATCTTGGAAAGGCCCTAATTCCTTGTTGGAAACAGAACTGGAAGGGAGCAGAGAAGGCAACCAGGTTTAGTCTCCTCAGAGAGATCAAACAGTCCTAGAGTCATCCAAAGAATGCTCCTGGAATGTTTTCTTCCCACCTGGATAGTAAAATCCTAAATCAGAGTAGACTCTTAGCAAGGCAAAGAACAGGGTAGAGCTCTGGACTTCACCAGGCCCACCTCTAATGTGACCGCTCAGGAAACTGAGACAGGGAGGATTTGCCAGAGGATATACCCAGTAGCTAGGGGCAGGGCTGGTTCTGAACCCCCCTCTCCTGACCCTGGAAGCAAACTGGGGAGGCCCTGGGGCTGAGCTCTGTCAGCCGGGAGGGTGAGCTACATCACGTGGGTGGTGTTCAGAGCACGCCCTGGCAGGAGATTCACATCATCCGGGAAAGAAAGTGGATTGAAGGCTCATTTGTAAAGACCAGGTCTTACTGTGTAGGCCCTGCCCTCCTGCTTCTGCTCTGTCACAGCCCCTGCCCACCCACTCACAACCAGACCCTCCTGGGTCCCTCGGAGCCACAAAAACGACCCCATGCAAGATGAAGACATGTGAGTTCCCCCTAAAACTTGTACACAAGTTTGCTCACCTTGGCTGGAGCAATGACTTGTCTCAATACTTCTCAGGAAGTGCACTGCCCAAGAGGCCCCTGGCGGGCAGGGATGTGGAACTGGTAGTGGAGACTGGATAAGATTTTTAACCCCGAGTAACACATCCATTTACCTTTGCAGACATTTATCGAGGGCCTACTATGTGCCGGGCACGGGATGCTCACGATCCCAGACATCTAATCAACACTCTGGGCGGGGTACAACCTTCTTTCTGAATGTCAGCCGCCCAATCCTGGGCTTTGTGCTGCCTCTCTTTCTTCTTTACTCTCTTTCTTTCTTTTCTTAAGCCACCAACAAAACTCTGACCTCTCCCCAAGCACACAATGCAGGCAGTCACTCATGCATTAACAACCACCGGGCCCCAAAGGTCGTTTCTATGACAACCTTGGGGTCCTTAATGACCCTGGCAGGCCAATGATTTTGTTTTGTTTGAGAGTGAAGGAATAATAAGTCAGGCCGGCTCGGCTCTGGCGCTCGCTCCCTCCCCCGCGCCCCCCCTCCTCCCCCGCCCGCGCTGATACACTGTTCATTATCTGGCGCTGCATCAGCCCCAGAGACGGGGCGGCAGCCCGCAATGAAAGACAAGAGCCTGGCTGCAGACAAAGAGCTGTAAAGGACCAGAGTGTGCCCTGCATACAGGGCTGCAGGGCTTCATTAATTCCATCGCTGGCCAGGGAGTGGGAACAAGGGCCCTGGGGTTCCCAGCTCCAGGAGTCTGGAGTCGAATATACCCGCATGAACCCCAAACCACCGCTGGGCTCTTCAGAAAGAGCAGTGTGCGGGGCCCAGTCGGGAAGTCTCAATCCAGGAGGTGCGCCCGACTCAGCCAGGCAGCACCACTCCCAAGGGCAAGACCTGTCATTTTCATGATGGGATGAACGAGGCAATTAACGTGCCGCCCCACCAGCCTCCACATGATCCTCAGTAACTTCGGAGGCTGGGCCCTTCCGCCCAGACAAAGGAGGGCAGTGCGATTCCTGTCCACTGCCCCCGGGGAAGGCGTTGCTCCTCTGGGTTCTCCAGTGGGGTTTTCTGGTTCCACCCTGAGAAACTTCCTGGGGAGGAAGCTTTTACTGTCTCCTGATCTTGGGGCAAAATGGGCCTCCAGCTTGTCACGTTAATTTTCAGATGTGATGTTCAGCAGCGTGGGATTTTGCTAGCAGACAATTGGAATTATTTTTGTTGTGTGTGCACGGCTGAAATCCCCTAGAATAAGTCATTATCTTCTTAAAAAAAAAAAAAATCATCTCCTACTGGCTGCCTGGTGACCCAATCAGCTGACTCATTCTCCACGCTTTCCCTCAAGTAATTAGCGTTTTCATTTTTCCCAACCTACCTATTAGATAAACTCCAGGATCTCTTTCGGTTGAAGCACATTTTTGTGAGTTGACTTGCCCCAGCCTCTCCCCAAGAAACAAAAGAGGACAGATCTGGAGAAGGGCACAAAGAGATGTGTGATTTCCGCCCATGCTGTCTCACCTGGACTGTTCACTAATGAAGGGCAGCGCGCTGTGGTCGGGGACCCTGGGCAAGGGGTCCTGCGGGGGAGATTCCAGCCTCTGTTATTGGGCCCTGGCATGATGTTGGGCAAGGATGTTTAGTCATTCCACAGCAGGGACTGGGCCCCTCTCAGAGCTCACAGATCCAGAGATGCAGAAACAAGATGCTGCTGGTTCCATCCATCAACTCCTGTCCCTCCCTGGCCTCGGTTTCCCCTCTGTCGAATGAGGGTCTTGCTCTAGATCAGGAATGGAAAACCATGACGGTGTGAAGCAGGCCGGTGGTGAGGCCTTGGGCGATTGGAGGGTGGACGCCCTGCTAAAGTGGGCAGCTGCAGATCAGCTCGACATTTGCTGCCACATTGCTATGTAGGCCCAGTACTGCCAGCGTTCTTGAGGGTTTCAAGAGAAGACAGAACCTGGATTTTTTTAAAATGAAATCTTCAGATTTTTAAATGTTTTCAACTAATTCTAGTTTTTTAGAACCTTATGCTGATCAAGAAAGGCACACTTGCACATGATGTGTGGTCCCAGGGCCACCAGTTTGCACCTTCTGCTCTAGACCTTTGCAGCTCCAAATGTGGTCAGATAACCAGGCACATCAGCATCACCTGGAAGCTCTTGGAAATGAACAATTTCAGGCCTCGCCCCAGAATTCCTGCATTATAAACCCGTGATCCATTAGTACATTAAGCTTGGGAAGCAATGCATTGGATTTTCGAGGTCTTTGAAATCTGCTGTCTAACTTTCCTTAACTGGGACATTCTCCAGCACCTTCCCCCGAGTATAGATTTGCTGGCTGTGCCTACTGTGCTCACCTCTTGTTACATCCTCCAGGAGAAGAATGGTCCACTAGGAGGACAGGAGACCAAAGTGTGTGGGCTCATCCTAAGGGCCCTGTGTGCATTGGTCCAAAAGCCTCCCTCAGGCAGGGAACAGTTAAGCCATCCAGGGCAGATCGCTGTCTATTCTCTTCTCCAGGGAATGGGATAGCTCGATCTCATGATAAATGTATATTTTAAAGTCCACATTTTCTAGAATTGACAGCCATTGACTAAGTTCTTTCCTGAAATTCCCTCCTCCAGATGGTTGCTGATCTGACATCATACCAGTTTGCTTCCCGATTATTCTCAAGTCTTCTCTTATTTTTCTCCTTCCTTCCCTAACCTTCTAAATGTGGGCTGTCCGCAGGGTTACGTCTTCTGCTGCCTCTACAAGGGTGTTCCTCTAAGTTCCATGGACCTCTGAATCCACTCTCTCAGCTTCGACCTCTCGGAGAGATGGTGGTACCTTACCAATGGCTTGGTGTGCCCTCAGGCCCCAATGACTAGAAGGAAAACATTACATTGTCCCAAAGCTCATTCTAGTCTTAGTCACGCGATCACTTTTAGTGGCCTCATCATTCAGGCTCGAAACTGGGTGGCAGCTGGGCACAAAAGGAAGAGCCAGTGTCCTGTGTCCTGATGTTAAATTTTCTCATCCTCAAGACATTCTAGGAGTAAGCAATCTGGAAATTGATAAGTCAGCAAGATGATTTTGGGAACATACTTTGTTTTCAACTCTCGGTGATAATGAATATTTTTCTCACCCTCCTCTCATCCATATCCAACAGACGCAAAATGTGGTCGATGCCACCTCCTGGCTCTCTCTCGTCTACCTTCCCGTGGCTGTCGCCCTGGGCTGCACCCTCATTAACTCTCACCTGCCAGAGCTTCTAGGTCTGAGCCTCTCTGAGATCTCCAGATTAGTCCTCTGAAGACACAGTGCCAAACGAAACTCCCCTTGTCCAAATCGGCAGTGAGTCCTCAGTGCTCCCTAAAGGAAGCCCACAGTCTTCTTTCTGACTTTCAAAGCCCTTTACGACGTGACCCAGCGTGTCCCACACTCTTCCATATCACACACACCAGACTCTCCAGGCAAATGGAAGGTCTTTGTTTTCCTACTGCCGGCTGAGCCTGCAATATTTCCTTTAGCTGGAATGTTCTTCCACTATCAACTTCACCTAAATCCAAGTGCTTCCAAGTGTTTAAGCCTCAGTTCAAGGTCGCATCCTCCAGCAAGTCTTACTCCCCCAATCAGCACTTATCTCCCCTCCTCCCCAGTTCAATGCTACTTTGTTTCTCCCCCTCATGGTACCCCATGGGGCTTGTCTTAGACTGCCTGGGCTGCCATAACGAAAATACCATAAAAAAAAAATACCATAGACTCAGTGGCTTAAACAACAGAAATGTATTTTCTCCCGGTTTGAGTGGCTAGAAGCCCAAGATAAAGGTTCTGGCCAATGTAGTTTCTCGTGAAGGCCTGCATTCTGGCTTACGGATGCTACATTCTCATTCTGTCCTCACGTGGCCTTTCCTCCTTTCTGGTGCATACATGCAGAGAGAGAGAGACGGAGCAAGAAAGAGATAGAGCTCTCTGCCATCCCTTCTTATAAGGACACTAGTCCTAGAGGATCAGAGCCCCACTATTATGATCTCATTTAACGTTAATTACTTCCTTAGAGGCTCCCTCTCTGAATACAGACACACTGGGGTTAATGCTGCAACATATGAATTTTGAGAGGTCACAAACTTTCAGTCCGTAACAGATAACTTGCATTGGTTGTTTGTGTGCACATCTTATTTCCCCTTCTCAACCCTAAGCTTTCCAAGGACAGAGTCTGGGTCTTGTGTATAAATGGTATTTAATAGTACCATCCATGTATTAAGTGCTTAGCAAATATTTGGTAGATGGATTTGCAAACAAGGTCTCCATCACTTTCCAAGTCATCAGAACCCAAGAGAACCTGGATGGCTCTGGGGCTTTTTACCTAGATCTGCCCCCCTCTCCTTCCACCTGGGATGCAGGGGTTAGCTCATCCTTCGCTTCTTTTAGAGACTCCATCTGACTCCACCAAGTACGGGGAGGGTTTCTCATCAACCTGGGGAGTACTTCCATCTCTGTCTTTATTGCATAGTGATGGACATTTCTTATATGCCTGTCTCCCCACATGAGATCCTTAAGGGCTGGAACTTGGGCTCTTCAGTCTGTGTACCCAGCACCTGGCATGTTGTTTGACAACTAATAATAGCACAATTAAATATCTGTTTAAAGAAGGAATGAATAAAAATAGTAATGCTAGGAAAATTTTCCCTATCGTTCCTATAACCTTCCTGAATTTGCCTTTTAGAAGTAAATTTATTATAACATTTCAGACAATTGCTTTACATGACTGTTCACAGGATATTCTCATTTCAGATCCCATGACAACGAAAAAAAAAAAAGGATTAGTATACAGAGAAGGTGAAAGAAGGCAAATTAGAAATCTATATTAAATTTGAAAAGAAAATTCCTCAATAACAGTAGCTCCTTGCCATTCATAGAAATATATTATGAAACCGTCATAAATACTCAGTTTCACTTTTTCAAGTACAGCATGTAGTTGCCATCCAGGAGAAGGCAGGTAGAATGTACGTGAATCCATCAAATCCATGACTGTTATAATAACAGTAATAATAAATCATAATATTAACACTTGTGGAACCAAGTGCTCTGCTAAACTCTCTAAACATATCCCCATTTAATCATCACAACAGGTATAATAGGTCAGAATTATTATTATTTACATTTTACAGTTAAAGAAACTGAAGTTCAAAGAGATCAAGTAACTTGTCCAAGGACACAAAGTTTGTAAGTAGCTAGGGTGCCCAGGACGTGAGACTTTCAGTGCTAAACTGGGGAGGTCCCAGGCAAACCAGGATGAGTGAATCATCTCATAAGTGACAGATGTAGGGTTGAAAGCCAGTGTCTGATGCCAGAACTTGAGCTATTAAACATACTCAATGCTTGCTTGGTAAAGATTTCAGCTACCTTGTTTACAAGCTGAGATGACATTTTTGCGGGGTGAGTTCGAGTGTTATCAAGCATCGTGGGTGTGTGAGTTTACATTCTGAGACTGGAAGCTCCCTGAGGGCAGGGGCTCTGTTTTGTTTCTCTTCCTTCACCTCAAAGTCCCAATAGGAGACCTGCACATAGCAGATATTCAGGAAAAGCTTGTTCCATTTGCGGTCTTTTCCAACCACCAAAAGACAAAAAAACCCAACCATCATTGGTCGATCCTTCGGCTCCTCAAATGCCATCCCGCACTCCATTCATTCTTCTCTCCTGACTTATTTCCTTTTTCTTTCAATGCAGACTCTTAAACTGCTGCTTTTTTCCCCATTATGCTCCCGAGTTCCAGGAGAAAACGTGTGCCCCTGAACGTGATTCTTCACTTGCTCTCCCTTTTCCTTTTTTAACACTGTCCTGTGACTCTCTTTTAAGTCCTATGACTTCTCCGTTTGCCTTCCTGGGATGCCTCTGCTGGAGAATTGTGTACTTGACGTGCCCACTCTGGGGACCAGAATCCACAATTGCCCATTAGCCTGCAGTTCAATATGTTACAATGCCTCCGCTTTTCCCCTAATTTACAACTTTGTGAAGGATTGGTCAATGTGGTAGATATTGTCACCCAAAACCCACGTCCCCTTCTCCCATAGGAATTAATGTTTACCAGGGTGCACTGCATGGCTGCCCTGAACCAGGACCACATCTCCCAGCCTCCCTTGCACGGCCATGTGACTAAGTCCTGACCAATGGGATGTTAGGAGCAATGTTGTGTAATAGCTTCCAGGACCTTTGCTAAGGAGAGCCAGTGTGAATAGTTCATCCCTTCTTTTCCATCATTTTCTCTCTCCTGGAACATAAATGCCCCCTTGGACTAGGAGGGCAAGGGCCACACTGCAAGGATGGCAAGGTAGTCAATTAGAAGGTTCCTGGGCCCCTGACCTAGTGGGGTGCTATATTGGCCTTCCTACCCAGACTTTTATATAAAAAATAAACAAGCTTCTATCTTGTGTAAGTCACTGTTACACTTTACTTTTTGTTTAGTTGCAGTTTAATCCTAAATAAGATTGTTGCCACAACTGAGGTTGCTGCTTGAGACAAAGTACCTGTCACCTTACGCTCAATTACACAGATGAAACACAGAGACACCGCTCAGCTTTGGTGCTCACTCTACGGAGATGGAAAACAAAAGACCTCAGGTGGCCATGGCACTGTCTGCTTCTCATCTTGATTTGGTGTCATTTTCTCTTCCCCTGTACCCCTCGCTGTCCTGTGGTCCCTGCTGCTTCGTGTTGGAGTGGTCGTGGCTGGGCTTTGATTCCAAATGCAGACGATGTCTTCATCTGTGATCACACACATTTTACACTTTAGGTGGAAATTCTCCACCAACTCGGCATCTCTCACCCTGGCTGTCCTCAACCCTCCTGTCAGCATGTTGACCATCAGATGCTGGAACACATTCCGCTGAGCCTCCGAGGGGCGACTTCTCTCTCTGAGTACCAATCTGCTCTGTCATTCTCACCGTTCCCACTCTATTGCGCTTCTGAGCTACATCACAGTGGAAGAAAAGATTTTCGTAGCCCTTGATTTTTAATGTTTTGAATGAAGCAACTTCCAGAGTAAATACAACATGAAAAGGGCTCCCTGAGGCACTGCAGTAAAAAAATGCACACTCTCCATCCCCCAAATCATGATGGACTGGAGGCTTCCACTCCAAGTCCACATACAAGCTCCAGAGGATGCCTGGCCTAGGGCAGCACAGGGTGCTTAGCGAAGCGAGCTGAACTGAGTCATGGCTTGGTGTTATATCCTCTCTCATTTCATCTCTCTTGGGCACATGCTGTCCCTTACCTTTATAATATAAAGCTTATATTAGCTTTAACCAGTAGTTTGTTATGTAAAACGTTCCACATGACAGCTCAGCTTTGCCCTAATTCTCCCATTTCCTGCAACCTCTTAAAGATCTTTCTTAATGTCCTTGCTCTGTAATCCATTAATTTCTATTTTACGAGTAGAGACTTCCCTTGATATTTCTTTGCTACTAACCTTTTTTTTCTTCTTCTTCTTTCTCTGTCTTGTTTCCCTCCTCTTGACATCCTCTCTGGTCAAGCTCTTCTCCACATTTGACACAAACCTCTCCTGTTTTAAGTTAAGTCTTAAATATTTTAAATATTGCCCAATATTTCATCCTCCGCTCAAAGGGAAAACAAATAGTCAAGATGGCCTTTTCAGAAACAAAAGCAAAAAATATTTTCTCTATGTCGTTCAGGGCATGACCTAGTTCAAAATGCCGACTCCACTCTCCTGTATCTTTTTTTCCTTCTCTTTTCTCCTATGAACTCCATTATCCTCTTTGTTCTTCTCTACGGCGCTGGTAATGCCTATCCAATATAATAAGCACTCACTTCCCCTCACCTACTATGCTCTGAGTACTTGGAAACCAGGGATCATGTCTTTTACTCTTTTCCCCATGGGGCCAAACAGTTCTTGGCACATAGTAGGCTCTACATAAGTGTTAAACGATTGGATCTTGTAAACCACTCAGCTTTCCTTGTTTTAAATGAATAATTTTATGATCATGAAATAACAAATTGATAAACCGGACTTCATCAAAATTAAAAACTTCTGCTTTTTGAAAGGCACTGTTAATAGAGTGAAAAATAAGCCACAGATTGAAAGAATATAAAGGTCTTGTAGCTGAATATTTAAAGAATTTCAAAAACCAGTAATAAGAAAACAACCCTAGGACTTCCCTGGTGGTGCAGTGGTTAAGAATCTGCTTGCCAATGCAGGGGACACGGGTTCGAGCCCTGGTGTGGGAAGATCCCACGTGCCGCGGAGCAACTAAGCCTGTGTGCCACAACTACTGAGCCTGCGGTCTAGAGCCCACGAGCCACATTACTGAGCCTGTGTGCCACAACTACTGAAGCCCACACACCTAGAGCCCACGCTCCGCAGCAAGAGAAGCCACCGCAATGAGAAGCCCGCGCACCACAGCGAAGAGTAGCCCCCGCTCGCCGCAACTAGAGAAAGCCCGTGTGCAGCAACGAAGACCCAACGCAGCCAAAAATAAATTTATTAAAAACAAAGAAAAGAAAACAACCCTATAAAAAGTGGGCAAAGTATTTGAGCAGATGTTTTATGAAAGAAGATATATGGATGGAAAGTGGGCACATGAAAAGTTGTTCATCTTTGTTAGCACTAGGGAAATGCAAATTAAAGACATGTTAAGATACCGTTCTCTATTAGAGTAGCAAGGATTCAGAACTCTGAGCACCGGAGCATGGATGGAAGTGGGGAAGGAATAGTATCCAGGGAAAACAGGCAGGAGGCTGGTCCAGATGGGGATGTGCAGGAGAGGGCTGACAGATCCAAGAAGAGGTCACCCTGTCCCTCTCCCTCCCCAAGTGCCAAGCATTGCTCATTAACTAACTCACCAACTAACTGACCAAATGAACGAGTCAGTAAGTGAGCAAATGAATGAAATTGAGGAAACCCAACTCTGGAGGCCCTTGAAGACTGCACTGACGTGGATGGTGGGCTCCCCAAAGATATGTCCACCCAGAGCCTGTGCATGTGACATTATTTGGAATAAGCATCTTGGCGGATGTAATTAAGTAACAATCTTGAGATGAGACCATCCTGGATTATCAGGTAGGATTCTAAGTCTGATGACAAGTTTTCTTGTAAGAAAAGAGATGGGAAGAATCCAGACACAGAGAAGGCCAAGTGAAGACGGAGGCAGAGACTGGAGCAATGCAGCTACAAGTCAAGGAACACCAAGGTCGGCCAGCAGCCAGCAGAAGCTGGGAGAGAGGCATGGAACGATTCTCCCTCAGAACTTTCAGAAGGAACTAACCCTGCTGACACCTTGATTTCAGACTTCTAGCCTCCAGAACGGTGAGGTAATACATATATGTTGTTTTAAGCCACCAAGTTTGTGGGGATGTGTTATGGCAGGCCTAGGAAACAAGTACAAAGACCATTCTGTGCTACTGAGGTATTCTTTTGGAAAGCAGGGAGCCATTGAAGGTGTGGGAGCTCCAAGTTGGTGGAAGAATATTCTGATGGTATATGTAGGATGGGCTACTCTCAGGACCTGAACAAATCGGGAAAAACTGGAGCCTGGGTTCTAGGACACCTCTCAGAGCCAGGAAGCTTTACTGATTACATTCCAAGCATGACCGCCTTCCTCATCTCCCCAGCCCCAGATGGGGGTCTGCTGTAGTCTTCTCACACCAAGGCTAAAAGCAGCACAAAGTTACGGAGGCAGACTTAAAAGCGATCAGGAAGGGCATTTTCCTTTCCTTTTGCCCCAGTCCCTCTACGGCTAAAATGACCTCGCTGATAGCAGGCCCCGCTCTCAGGGAACGGGGGTGAAGGAAGGTCCTATGAGAGTCCTATGGGCTAACTGTGAGGGGACCAGACCCAGCTGAGGCCTGGGCCCAACATGAGGCATCCCCCATCCCTCATCACCTGTTTGTCCAGTTTTATTTTCCTCTGGCTTTTTAAATGCCCTTCAAACGTGTACACATCTTCCCCTCTTCCCCACCTTCCTGTAGCTTCCTCTTTCCAGCAGACTCTCTCCACTGGCTTCTGTGCGGTTGCTGCCTGTCTCAGAATGATGCCCCTAGGATGTAGGTGCTGTGCTCACGGCAGTGTGGGTCTATGCAGGGGCGCACCTAGCTGGATGCCAGAGACACAGGGTCAATCAGATCCCATCAGACTGGCACGGGGAGGAGGCGTGGGAGGGACCACACGAGCCAAGGCCTTTTTCTGTCCCTCCAGATGCTTATCTGATCATCCCTTCTAACCCTTACTGTTCTGGAGTATGTGGATAGTTAATGATGTACAGCAGTGGTTTCCAACCAGGTGCGATTTTGCCCCCCCGGGGGACGTTTGGCAATGTCTGGAGATATTTTTGGTTGTCACGATTTGGAGTTTGCTACTGGGATCTAGTGGTTAGAGGCCACAGATGATGCTAGACTTCATACGGTGCACAGAGCTGCAACCACAAAAGGAATTATCCAGCCTCGAACGGCGGCAGTGGCGAGGCTCAGAAACACCGACACACAATGAGCCTCCATTAACCAGGTGAGAAGCAACTGTTACAAAGCCTATGCCTGTGACTCCAGGGAAGAGAAGAGATACTGCTTCCTTCAGGGAGCCTCAGGCACATAATTATTGTGAAATAACCAAAGATAAGCGCCCAGAGGCTTCAGCAGAAGTGACAGCTGAGAGCAAAAAAAGTAATGGTTATTTGTAAACAGGACTGAGAAGGAATTAATTGGGGCCAGTGTCTAAGGATAGAATATCTTCTAGAAATAATAGGTGCACAATACTTACTAGTTTTTATGACATGCTTTCTTAAATCTTATCAAAAATATTAAAAAGCACTTTTTTAACCAAAATAACACCACCACCAACAAAACCCACAGGCTCTGGCAGGTAAAAGTTTAGTTAAATTTAGCTGGAACATAACTCAGACAAAGGAGGTGCTGCCATATATATTGTGGAGATTTCTAGATTTTTAGATGACAGAAATGACTATATAAAAATCATTTTGTTTACCTGAAGATCTTTTATTTATTTATTGTTTTCTTTAGCACAAGATCTTTGGCACAAGATTTTCTTTGGCACCAGCTCTTAATGGGAAAGTTATATAGTACATGTCAGTGAAAGGAAGGCAAAAGACCCATAATTCCAATATCTAGAGATGAATGCTGTTAACACCTTACTGAATATAATCTATATCTTTACTAGAAATGATTATCACATTATACAAAATACACTGTAACTTTTGAAAAATACGTATATTATGAACATCTTCCCAACTAAGTATTCATACACAGGACATCAGTTCTGATGGCTGGGTGGCTGTGCTGTATTTTGTAACCATTTTCATTGTAGTCAAGGCTGCAGTGAACATCAGGCATTGTCTTTAGTTCATGTAAATGTGAGAAACTCCTTGAGGTCTGAGGAAAGATTTTTTTTTTGTCCTTTAAAAAAAATCCCAGCCAAGTATGACCGCATCCCAAGTCCCTCCTGCATTCTGTGTGCCCTATCCTTGGATGAGAAGCTAGCTGGATGGGATGGTTAGTTTTATGTGTCCACTTGGCTGGGCCACGGTGCCCAGATATGTGGTCAAACGTTATTCTGGATGCTTCTGTGAGGGTATTTTTGAATGAGATGTACATTGAAAGAGGCCGACTTTGAGTAAAGTAGATTGCCCTCTATAATGTGGGAGGGACTTATCCAATCAGGTGCAGGCCTCAATGGAACGAAAAACCGACCTCCTCCATGCAAGAAGGAATTCTCCAGCAGGCTGCCTTTGGACCCCAACTGCAACTCTTTCCTGTGTCCGCAGGCCTCCCTCATCAGATTTTTTAAAATTAATTAATTATTTATTTATTTATTTTTAAAGGCTGCATTGGGTCTTCATTGCTGTGCGCGGGCTTTCTCTAGTTGCGGCGAGCGGGGCTACTCTTCATTGCAGTGAGCAGGCTTCTCATTGCGGTGGCTTCTCTTGTTGTGGAGCATGGGCTCTAGGCGCATGGGCTTCAGTAGCTGTGGCTCAAGGGCTCTAGAGCGCAGGTTCAGTAGTGGTGGTGCACGGGCTTAGTTGCTCCACAGCATGTGCGATCTTCCCGGACCAGGGATTGAACCCATGTCCTCTGCATTGGCAGGTGGATTCTTAATCACTGAGCCACTAGGGAAGTACCCCCCATCAGATTTTGGACTTGCCAATTCTCTACAATCATATGTGCCAATTCCTTGTAATAAATCAATATCTATGTAGCTATCTACATATCTATCTCTCTACCTATACTTGTTTCTATATACATCTGTCTCCTATTGGTTCTGTTTCTCTGGAGAGCCCTGACTACTACACTAGGTAAAGGCCCTTCCTCTGGGTCTTGGCTCCCTCAATCGCATCTATCTACAGGGTGAATCACAGCTGACTCTTAGAAGGAGCAGATAACAAGACTGACCCCAGCCCCACTGCCCCGGCAATGTTACCAAAAGGATGGCCCTTCTTTGTCAACACCAGTAATGGAACACTGGTATCAATGTACAGTCACAGTGAGGGCCTACACTCAGCCCCATGCCAGTAGTAGCACTGGAGTTCCACATTTATGTCTCTTACATCACCTGCATCATCCCATTTTCCAGGTGAGTGGACAGGCTTAAGAGAATGGATGTTATAAGAGAGACAATCAGCACCAATCCAGCTGGTCCGCTTCCTTGTCTAATGGTCTACCTGCCACACCAGGCTTGGTGGGACACCAGATAGAGGTTATTTCCTCTTGAAACATCCATAAAAGGGAGTCCAGGGTGTGACGGGCCAGAAACTCGGCGTACAAGCACTGTGCAGACAGAACAGAGGGAACGGGGCCACTTGGCTTGAAGAAGAGGGTAAAGGAGGGCTGTGGTTGGTGTCTTCACTGATGGGCTCGTTATGAAGGAGGGACTTGCTTTATGTGACTGCAGGGGACAGAGCCGGGCTCAGTGGGTGGAAGCCACAGGGAGTCAATTTCAGGTCACTGTAAGCCAATTGGGGCAGGCAACGGACTTCCTTTGACCAGAGGAGTGTAAGACACACAAGCTATAGAAAAAATTCAGCCCGTCTTGGACGGATGATCTTTCACATCCTTTCCAGCCCTGGATTCTGTGACATCTAACCAGACACAGCCCGGGTACAGAAGAAGCCACCACCACCCCCCCAAGCTGGATAGTGAATAATAAAACAGCCACCACAAATATGCAAGAGATCACCTAAGATGTGTTTCTAGGGCAGGCAGGCCTGCTTCAGCCCAGGCAGTCACCCAGGTTCCTGGTTCTACCAGACCCCTGGAACAGGGCCTCGGACTCGCCCAGGATGCTGAAAAATGTTTTCTGTAAACAAGGCTGGGCTCCACTTGTCGCCCAAATGGTCTGTGCCCTGCGTCGCGCGGACCTCTAGGCACCCAGGGCCTGCACGTGTTCACAGTACTGCCGTGCTCCGGCCAAGTGCCCGAGTAATCGATGATAAGGCTGTGGATGTCAGGGACTGCCCCGAAGAAAACTTCTTTTTGAAACGGGTTCCAGCTCATTGCAGCCTAACTCTCTAGCCCCAGCAGGTCCTAAGAGGGTGCTTCTCCACCAGTTCAGGAGTGGAGAGACTCTGAGATGAACTGGGTATTACTGACCTGAGAGACCCTGGCCTGCCTCGCACTTCTCAGGAGTGGGGGGCTCCTGCGACACCCCTCAGTCACCGCTGCCTACCACAGGGCCGGCTTGCGAGCCTTCCCTGCTCCTGGCAACACAGGCAGCAAGCGTGCTCAGAGGAGCATCGGCTCCTTTGTTCCAAATGCCTTGGGACACTTGGAAATCCACGGTTTCAGGAGGGCAGGGGCCTGGTGTGGCCACGGCACATGTGAGAATGGCTTGGGCTTGTCCAGGGCTGGCTGGGGCTGGGGCTGCGTCCGTGTTCTGTGGCTGCCACTTCTCCCGCTTTCAGGGGTGTCGGCAGTATCGGGAGGAGGGCAGTGATGGCCCTGGGCTTCTCTGCTGCAATCAGGTCCTTCCAGCTACTGTGTTCCTCTCTGGGCATGTGGATCAAGAGAGAAAGGCAGAGCCACCCTAGGTTGGTGAAGATGCAGGAGTGGCAGAGCGCTGGGCTGTTGAATGGGGGCAAGTGGCGGCAGAAGACGGTGGGCGGGGGGGGATGTTTAACCTGAAGAAGCAAAGATTGGGGAACACGTGAGAGCACTTTTCACACCTCTGAGCGGCTGTTGGGAAGAAAGAGGATGTATCTATCCTGTGTGGTCCTGAGGGTCAACGGGTGGAAGTTAAAAGAGAGGGTTTGACTCATGATAGAGAAGTTCAGCCACTGTGTATTTCTAAACGTGACACAGGCTCTGCCGCAGGAAAGACTGAGTCCCCCATCCCCGATAGTGCGTAAAGTGAGAAGACAGCGTCACGTCTTGGTTTGGGGACCGTGGGGAGGTACTGGCGAGATCACCACTCAAGCCCATCCAGAGATGAGGTCTGGATTATTAACACCTTTCTAAGAGTCTGTTTCCGTTAGCCATGGCCACATAAAATGCAGAGTGGCACACGGTCGGGGAGTCTCAGAAGCTGATAACAAAACTCTGACTTAGCTCCGGTGGCTGGAAGCAGGTGATCCAGACTGGGTTGGCTGGGAGTAGCTCTATGTCATTCGATTCTCATCTTCCTCCTGCGACCATTGGGCTACCTGGGCTTATTTGTCTCATCATGATGGCAGAGGAGCCAAAATGCAAGCAGGCCTCTGGAAGCCCAGGTCCAGGAGCCATCACTCTGCTGCCCAAAGCAAGTCAAATGGCTGAACCCAAGGTGATGAGTATCAGTATGTCCTGTTCATGGATATGGGGAGCAGAGAAGAATAGGGGCCAATAGTGCAGTCTACTGCAGTAGGCAGTATGCCAGTTTTGGTGGACACACACAAAGTAGGTGTGCAGACATTGAGTGAATCGGTGAGAAGCTTCCTAGCAAACAGAGTTGTTCCAAAAGCAGATTCACAAGGAAATTGGTGCTCTTGGCAGAATGCAAAAATTCTTGATCATGCAAAGCCTTGTGGGCAGAGAGTCAGGGCTTTGGTGTTTATGCTGCGCCTAAAAATCTGTGAGCTACAACAGAAGGGACCCAGGCATCGTCCAGCCCAAACATCTCACTTCTCAGACTGGAAATCCCAGAGCCAGAAAGGGGAAGTGACTTGCCCAAGCTAATCCAGCTCGGAGCCAGCTCTCAGTCTAGCGTTCCTCTTCCTCCCCTGCATTGCCAGGGCTCAGGTGGGCTTGCTGTACTCCGAGGTGAAGTTGCAGGGGCCAAATGTGAATGCAAACCCAATGCAGACCCACCACTACAACTGCTGTGAGAATTCAATCAGGTGACTAATTGGCAATGCCTGGCACACAGTAGGTATGCAATATCTGACGGATAGTACCAACATTAATCAATAACGTATCTTGGGCACTCAGAGACAGGAGTGGAGGGTTGGTAGGGGGAATAGGAACCAAGGTGAGCATTAGAAAGGCTTTTGCCAGGAGCTGGGATGGGGGAATAGGTTTGGTGGTGGCCAGTAGTGCACACAGCTTCCTTTGCCCTCTTTCACACTCGCTCAAGTTGGGGGCGCTGGCCAGGTCCTGGAGACAAGGAGGAAGATCCTGCCCAAGTGGAAGGACTCTGCTGAACTGAGTGTGGCAGGGATGCCTGGCCGAGCAAGCAGACGGCAGGGAAGGTCCTCTCTGCAGCCCCGCTCGCATTGCTCCCTCCCTAGAGAAGCCGAATCCCCAAGGGCCACATCCAGAGAAGTGGCTGCTGCGAAACCATTCTCTTCAGCTTTCCCAGTGGTTCCCCAGCACATCTCATGTCCTTAGCATCATGCAAGCTGCCGTGGGGATGGACAGGTAGACGCTGCCACGTGGCAGAGAGAAAACTGCCAGCAATGAGGTCAAACCAATGCCCACTGGGCTGTGAGGACACAGGAAATGGGCCCATTGATTCCATCTGACTGTTTCCTAAGTTCTGTCATAGCAGGGACCACGTCTTTTCCCAGCACCAAGAAGAGCATCTGGCATCCAGAAGGTGCTAAGTAAGTGCTGGTGGAATGAACGAGTGTCAGATTGGTCTGAGAGGTTCTTAAAGTCTTACTGGTAGAGATGAACGTGAACTGGGCACTGAAGGATGGGTGGGATTGGAATCTATGATGGTCAGTTACACTGGGTAAGGATTTGCCTTTCCTGCACGCATTGCCTCTGGCAAGGTTCCCATTCAAGGACTTAACAAAAGGCCTTGACCACCGTCATGGCATTCTACGGAGTCCTTTCGATCAAGAAACTCACCCCTCAGCAAGTAAAGTGCAGCAGTGGGCCTGTGCTCGTGGAATTCATTGGTCTTCCCATGTTCCTCTTCTACCTGAAGCAGCTGGCTTGATAGAGCAGCAGAATGATTTGGAGACAATACCTTGCAGGGTGGGGCAATGCCCTCCAGGATGCTGGCTATGCTCTAAATCAGCATCCAATACGTGGTCCTGTTTCTCCTCATTGCCCAGATTCTCGGGTCTAGGAGTCAAAGCATGGAAATGGGAAGGGTACCACTCACTGTCACAACTAGTGATTTTCTAGCAAAAATTTTTCTTCCTGGTGTCATGACATTATGCGCTGTTCGCTTAGAGGGCTTATTGCCAAAGGGAAGAATGCTTCCATCAGGAGACACAACAATGATTCCACTGAACTGGGAGTGAAGACGGCCATCCCAGCCATTCTGGGTTCCTCATGCCTCTGAATCAACAGGCAAAGAAGGAGTTCTAGGTCCATATCTGCCACTAATTCTCTGGGTGACCTTTGACTGATCATGCCCCTCTATTGAACTCTGCTTCGTTTCATGATCTATGAAATGTGGTGGTCATATAAACACCTCCTGATTTAACTCTCTGCCCAGCTCTAATATCAGAGTCCATAGTGTGTCGAGCATCTGTGCTAGGTAGTGTAATGTTCCTAATCAGAATTCCTTTCCAACAGCACGTCCAAGTGTTTGGCCTCACTTTAAACGCTCAAGGCATTGGTGGTGGCTGCCTCGAGCTTCTTGAGAAAGAGACTTAGGCTGCATCCAAGTTCAGCAAGAACGAGTTCCGTGGCTGATGCCCTTGGAAGTTAGGAAGTGGTGACTTTGTGATTTGCCACTGCTGAGGTAACTGCTCCAACCCAGGAGAGGTGTATGCAGTGGTATGTGACAATAATGCTTATGGGCTACCGGTTTGACAGGCAGGCGTGAGGAGCCAAAGCAGACGCTGTTGGATGCTCCTGGCACTGCGAGCTTTCTGCCAGGCTCCACCAGGAGCAGATCCTCTGACACTTTGAAGCAATAAGAATGTGTTCCCCTGGGCTTCTCGGAAGGCATACGGGAAGCAGGCTGTGCGTATTTGCTCACTTCAGGTCCCCTGTGGCTGCCCATGGAGCCCCCGTGATAACACTGACCGCTGTGCCTTCGTGAGCCCTGTGGCCGCCATGGAGCATGGCTGTGCACACCATCCTCTCGGCGTGGGAGGCAAGCACAGCCCGGTCCTGGGAGACCCTGGGGCCCAGCTCCATCCTCAGCTCCCTGTGTGGTCTTATGAGAATTGTCAGGCCTCTCTAAGTCTCGGGATCCTCACCTCTAAATTGCAATCATGGAACAGAAGCAAGAGTCAGGAGGGGGGACTTGGACTCCAGGACCCCTTACAGCTTCTAAACGTTCAGTTTCTATAGAAAACGAGCTTAGATGGGAGGAGTTTTAGAACAGGAGACTGGAGTGTTTGAGTCTAGAGTCTTTGAATTATAAGTGGCAGAAAACCTAAGCCGAACTGGCTTAAGGAAAAAAAGCATTTTGCTCATATAACTAAAAGCACAGGAGTGAGATTTAGTTGCAGGCTTGGTTGGGTCCAAGGTTCTCACACCACCATCTAATACTAACACATCCAACACTCCCTGAATGTCTTAAGTCTGTTTTTTCCTATAATGGCTCCATTTACAGGCAGGATTCCTCCATTTGGCAGCTGTTGCCCATCCAGAATCCCTCATCTCCTAAAAACAAAAGATCAGCCGAGAAGGAGCACTGTTTCTCCCTTTCTTCCTTCTGACACAAGTTCCAGGAATGTATCAACAGTTCATCGGCTGGGTTAAGTTCTGGGTGCATCCCTGTCTCAATCACTATGACCTGGGATGGGGCCTCACTTATAAATACATGGACAGAGAATGGGAAAAGGTTATGAAAAGAAGGGGGAATGGATGCTGGAAAGACAAAAACAACAGGTATGCATGCCATGGAACAAGGTCTCCGTGTTTACAGCTGACAGCTAACCTAGCCAGGAGACATTCCTGAGGTAGGAAAACCAACCAACAGAGAAACACCGCGTCACTCATCCGCAAAAACACCCACCACATGCAGGTGGGTGGCTCTACGTGCTCAGCACTGTGCTAGGTAACTTTTACAATAAAAAAAGAGGTAGATTATGAGGTCCAGTCATTAGAGACATGCAATGCAACTGGGAGACAACAATTATCACAAAACAGTAAATGAAGGTCTAAAGCATTTGATTCACACCAGTACTCTGGGAAGTGAGAGCATGAGGGGGGTGGTCATTGTGACCAGAACAGTGAGGACCAGGGCCTCTAGGGAGAGACTGGGAATGGATGAACGCCAAGAGAAAGACGAGTGTTCTGGGTAAGGGGAGGACGCTTGGAGGTGTCAGGATGACTCAGGGGCCCCACAGATGCAGAGTGGAGAAGGCTAAGCAGACAGGAGAAGGCAGGGCAGCCAGAGTAGGGCCAGACTCTGAAGGACCCAGACATCAAGAGGGGATTCGATTTACTCTAGTGGCAGCAGGGAGTCATGGGAGGCTTTAGAGCAGGGGCAGGACAGGACACTGTGCTTGTTCTTACCACCAGATCTGCAAGTCCGCCTAGCATAGCAAGAGTCCCCATAGAAGGTCCCCAAGGACGCAAGAATGCTCATGTTAAAAGTGCACATCTTAAAGTGTCAATAAAAAGGAAAAAAAATACAAGACTGTATATATTGTATGATTCCAATTTGGTGAAAAAGAAAAAAATATATATAGGCATTATGCTGCCAACTACCAGGTAGTGAGTATTTATGTTTACTGAGCGCTCCTTGAAACGTGCAGCAGAGCCCTGTCAGTTAATTAGCCCTCACCCTGCCATGTAGGTATTATCTTCCCCTTTTCACAGTTCTAAGAACTAAGTTTTACACAGAGCAAGTGAGTGGCAGAGGCGGGGTGTGACGCCAGGCGTGTCTAAATCCACATCAGCTCCTGTGTTGAAATGTTAACCGTGATTATGACTCTGTGGGCAGATTACAAGGGATTTTCGTTTCCCTTTTTATACTCTTCTATAGCTTGCAAATGGTCTACAGCGAATATATGTTACTCTTGTCGGTACTAAACAAATATATACTTTAAAAAAGTCCTCTAGTCCCCATGCTGGGGAACCTCAGCTCTCCAGAGAAATTACTACCAAAACTACCAGTTAATTTTCCCAGCGGCTCAGCAGTAACCAAGGTTGCTCACAAGCCAGAAGAGAGAGGTTTTACTCTCAGACTTGCCATCCCTAATATTGCCACAGAACCCATTTTATTTTTTGCCAGTTCCTCTCATTTTAAAATTAATTTTAATTATGTAAATGATATCAGGATACCTGTTCCTTGTAGAAAATTAAAAATATTATAGATAAGATTAAAATATCATTTGACCACCAGCCCTCCTATCCAGTGACCTCCTGTGAGAGGTCATTGAGTATCATTACTGGTGGGGTGTGTCCTCCTTCTTTTACATACATAGCCAGAAAAAAATGTGGTATTATTGCATGTGTGTTTAACATCATGATGTTCTATTTTGTGTACTATTCTGCAACTTGCTTTTCTCACTCACCAGGACGCCATACCTGTCCCCTGGAATTGCGAAGAACCAAGGAATGTCATTCAAGCAATGCAGGTGGGCGGGTGCTTAGAAGGAGGAGGCCTTTTACCATGGAATCTCTTGCCAGGCCTGAGCTTTGGCACTGCCTCTGCAGGGAGCAATAGTGTCTGCAAGGGGCCAGCAGATAGTGTGCGTTCAGTGGGTGGCAGTTATTATCACTGGCCACCCTCAGTGACGTGACATCTTTAGTGACCCAGAAGGGAGTCATGTCACCTGCAAGAAAACCATAGCGCCATTATTCCTCCTCGCTGACTAGGGGCCCAGTTTCACGGATCTGGCCTAGAAACATAGAACCAGAGATGCAAGGGAAGGCTCTTCAATATCTGTTTCACCCAGGAAGTCGGGAGATGGAGGGTGTGTGGGAAGGGGGTTGCCAGCAGGTCTGGCCTTTCTGAGAGGACCACGTGGGCGTGGGAGCGTCCACCACAGAGACAACAATAAACTCATACAGACGAGGAGTTAGCACTGCACCCATCTGTTTTTATTTGCACAGCCATGAGGGTCTCAGGTGAATCAGTGCACTGGGGAAAGGCCTCTATAGGGACAGACATGGGACTCCTCATGGCCCCCGTGGATTAATCTGATGGAGAAAAAATACAGATGCATTGTCCTGTGTCCTCAGTGTCATGGTTGCATTCATAATCCCTTTTCACGTCCCTGGGAAAGAGTCCAGAAAACCCGTGAAGGTAAAGCGCAAGCAGAGGGAGGCCTGGAGCTGCTTCCCAGGCCGAGGCGAGGGGAGCCCGAGGGCACCACAAGCCATGGGTCCCCACTCTGAGGTGCTGCCCTACGCTTGTAGGACCCTGTGAGGGAGTGCCTTCTTCATGTTTGCACCCTCAGGCCACCACCCCTGCCTCACCTCTGACCAAACTCAATAGTGATAGTCAGGAAGTGCGGACCCGTGGAGGGAAGCCCGGCTGAGGGTTCCAACACACTCAGGCTCAATTTCCAACTCTGATTCCTCCCAGCTGGTGGCATCAAGGGCCTCCACCCTCTCTGAGGCTCAGTTTCCTCTTCTACAGATGGGCAGTAATCAATCCAGCTCACGTTCAATGACAACACGTGCAAACAGGCCTAACACACGCGCTCCGGGAACACTGGTTTCCCTTCACTTCAAGTCCTCATTCCCACTTTCCAGAAACAAGAGACCATCAACAGCCCATGCTTGAGGCCCTGAAAGGGGACACAGGGCCTTGGGGCTTTGAACCAGTCCCCAGGAGCCCCCAGCCTGCCATCTCCGTCCTGGCTAGCCCCTCTCTCACCCCACTCCCAGCAGCCCCACACTGGGGGCATCAGGGACGACCAGCAGGAGATGACAGCCGCTTCTCAAAAGGAGGAAAACGCTCTCTTCTCAGCAGCCTTCTTCCCTGCTAAACCCATCCCCACCCTGTCCCTGGCCTGGACGTGCTTATTTACGGTGCGACTGCATTGAGAGGAGGGGTGCGCTGGAGGGATCACTCAGAGTGATTCTGCTTGTTTGCGTGGCTGATGCTGTTCCTGAGTGACGGGCCCTGAGGAGTACGGGGCTGCTGGCTGGGGCCATTCTCACCGGAGGTGCGAGACATCGCTCAAGCGCGGACGCATGTCCCTCTGCGGGCCTGCTAAGTTCCCAGAATAATTACCTATACCCAGTCGCTTCACCCAAATGTTTATACAGCTGGGAAAGATAAGAGTGCTGGAGAATAAGATCAGAAACCACAGTTATTGAGAGACTCGTTTGGGAAAGTAGACGGGAAGCTCCTTTAAGTCAAGTGCTAGGAACGTGGGGTGTGTCTGAGCTACCTACCTCGCCGGTCTAGTGAGAGACGCCCATTATCTGGGGCACACCTTTTCTGAAATCCTTTCCAGCACCCCCGAGGGGTGCTCCCTTGGTCCTGACACCAGCTTTATCTTACTCCGTTGTCCTTTTTCTTACTTTGGTTTCTGGAATGCTCCTCACTAGGGCCCCAGCTCTTTCAGGGCCTGTAATTAGGTCAATGTCTGATTCATCTCAATACCCCAAGTGCCAAGCACATGGCCCAAAACAGAGTCAATGGTAAGTAATGGTTTGTTGAATTAAAAAAAAAGAAAAAGGAAAAGAAGCCAGAGAGCCCTGAATGGAATGTTCGACCCCCAGTGCAGCCCACCTAGATTTGTGTGAACATCAGCAGGGCAACCAGAGTCCAGAGCCGTGGTGCCTAGGGGCCCTCAGCTTGGTCTCTGCTCAGAAGCAGAGGCAGTTCAGTCCCCCATCGTCCACCCCATCCCATGGTCACCATGCCTGTCCCATCTGTGTCCACCCAGATTGGAAACACTGACCCTTCCTTGACCTCTAAATAAACACGCCCCCTCACAAGGCATGTGTGTGTGTGTGTGTGTGTATACGTGTGTGTGTGTGTGGCTGAGTATCCGCTGGGTGTGAGGTGTGCTGACGACCTCAGATGTTGGTGCTCCTGGGGCGACATCCCCTCCGGCTGCCCTTCCCGAGGCTCCTCCCAGCCCCAGGTCCATGTTACCCCTCTCTTCATCCTCAAAGGCTCCACATTTATCTTCTCTCAGATCACCAGACTACATATTCTTACAGACCTTCCTCTTCAAACTCAAAAAGCCTCCTCCAGGGACTGGAAAATTCCACCATCATACTCTAAAACATCAAAAATTAAAAAAAAAAAAGAATTCCCTGAGGACAAAGGATGCCAAGCTTTGAGAAACACCCTGCTGTTTTCTCCTAGGTGAGAATGGAGAAAGGGGAAGAAACACTTGCACCCTCCCTGGCAAGTCTGTAACCACCAACAGCAAAAAAGGAGGCACCAAGCACCTTCCCAGTACATTGCTCTGCAAGCAATTTTCAATCACTGTCTTCAGTCTATATAGCATGTTGGAGCCAAGCCCTGGTGTAGGAGTTGACCTTTGAATGGTTGTCAGCGGCAGAAGAGCCCAGAGCTCACCTGATTGGGTCAGGGATTGCAAGATCACTGTGTCACGAAAGAGGAATCCCTTCCAATGGGCACCCACCATCAGTATTATTCATAGAACTTTCTAGACCTATTACTCGAACAACTTTGTGTTATGATAACAGACTTCTTGGCTTGAACTTGAACAAGTATGATTCCTTGGGAAGAAGTGAGAGAGCAGCCACCGGGTATGTTCGGCGGTGGCTGATAGACACTGCAGCTGCATTCAGTCTGGTTAGCTCATAAAAAGAGGAACCGCCTGTCTCCTCTCTTGGGCACGCAGGAAGTCCGCCAGCTCTGCTGCTGCTGGGCCCCTCATAGAGCCTGTGTTCTCCCTGGACCAGAAGCAGCTGCCCTGCAATTCCAGCCGAGGCCCTGCTGCCTCTGCAGGCCCCGCAGGATGCATGGGATCGGGCGCGCCCTGGCCTCCTCCCCGCACCCTTTGTGCCAAGGGGTGGTGGGAGGGAACAGGGAAGCACGTGTGTTTCACTCAAACACTTGGGCATGGCCGTGTTTTGGCTCCACCTGAAGAGAACCAGACAGAAGTACGTGACCAAGTTTATAACTTGGTGACAACGCAACCCTTGGCCAAGGGTCAGAGCTTCAGGGTTGCAGGTGCTGAATGAGATGGACAGGGAGAGCCGGGCCAGGCCAGACAGCAGAGCCTCAGAGGGCCCAGGACACACGGAGCAGGAGGGCAGAGGTGGAAGAAAGGGCAGGAGGAGAAAGGTGTGACTCCCATGAGCACCGCAGGGAGTGTGGACCCTGCCCCCGGGCTCCACTGTGCAGCGGGGAGAAAGGCCAGGACACCGTGCTGTGCAGGACAGCAAACAGGACGGGGTGTCAGGGGACTCTGGTCTCTGCTCTTTGGCTGATTCGTCCTGGGATCTTTGGTAAGTCACTTGCCCTCTCTGAGCCTCAGTTTCCCCCATCTATGATAAGCTCTTAGGAATCTTTAGGAGTCCTTCTGCTGTCCTGAAAAGGAAGGAAGGAAGCAGAAAGGGGAAGCAGGTTGTGAGGAGCCGGGAGCCTCACACCAGCACACCTTGCCTTCTCCTCTGACCTTTGCTACAGCTGGCAGCCAACAGGAAGGGCCCCTGCAAGTGTCCTATCACCCAGAGCCCCTCGCCAGGGCTCACAGAGCTGTGAACGCTGGCAATGGACAGTCAGGCAGAAGAGTGAGGGGCATGCCGGCAGACAGATGGCCTCACAAGATGAGCAGCTCAAGCAGACGACCATGCCCACCCCCAAGCCCCAAGCTCCCCCCAGGGAAACCCAGGTCCTGCTTGATAACCTGGGGAGTGGGATCCTCTGCCTGTTCCTGGCTAACCTGGTTGTAGCAGCCCCCCTGCTAGGGAGCGTCAGATAATTCAGAGCCCCTTTCTCCTGAGCAGCAGAGCGCACAGCCTGCAGAGCCACGAGGACAGAGCCAGGATCCTTCCCGGAGAGCCCAGCTTCAGCCCTCACATTCAGCCCGCCCATGGAGGGGTCGCTGCTCAGTGCCTTGGGAGGATTCAGGCCTGCTGAAGGCAGGAAGCCAGGATAAAAACACAGCAGAGAAGAACCCACATCTGCCCCCTTTGAGCAAGAAGCTCAGCCTTCTAACCAGGGTCTCCTTCCCAGCCTCCTTCTAGGACAGGGAGGAGGACGTGGCACGGGAACGCACCCACAGGGGGCCTTTGGGACAATGCCTTGCTGACTCAGAGCTGTTTGCACATCAGCCCGAATTCACCCCTCCTTTCCTCAATATTTAAGTCCTATTCACCCTTTAGGTCAATGTCGTACCTCCTCCAGGAAGCCTTCCCGGCCTACACTAGCTCACAGGAGTGTCGCTCACACTCATCATACTCCTGTTAATCTTGCGCTTAATTTTTCTCCTATCATCTTACGCTTGCTCCATTTTTCTCTGCACCTAACATGGGCTATAGCCCAATACTAATTATAGTCCACTGCAGAAGGGGCGCATTGGAAGCCACCAACATTTAAGAAGTACCCCCTGTTTTCTTCACGTTAGCAAAGGCTCACGATTGGCCATTTGTAGTCTGATGTCTTCATTTTACAGATGGGGAAACTGAGGCTCAAAGAGAGGACGTGCTCTACCTGAGGTCACATAGTGAGTCAGTGGTGGGGCTGGCCCTGGAATCCATATCACTGTAACTTCAATCTCACAGCTAATCCTGAGTCTTTTCTGGAACCTCCTTGACGGATGGTCTTCCTCTGCATGGATGCCTCTAGTTCCTGGGAGCTCAGCCCTACATTTCTTCTACCCAGAAAAAAATCTGTTTCACTGTAACCCCTCCCATTGATCCACTTTTGCCACTCATTCATTTGTTTGATCTCTCATTCATTCATTCATTCATTCAAACACTTCTTGATCACTTGCCTTGTGCCAGGTGAGTTAAACAAGTGTGACTTTCCTCTCAGAGCAGGGACAGCTGCATAGAGCATTAAATGCTTGGTGTGAAACTCTGAGTTCCAGGAGGGTGGGGACCACTTCTGTGTTCTCTTCAGGGCCAACCACAGTGAGTAGCACTGCAAAGGTGCCAATAAGTATTTAAGGAATACAAAAGAAAGAGTGGATGACACTGATATGAAACAGGGAAAGGATTGTTCAGGATATGACGGTAACAGAGAGAGCAGCTAGTTCTGCTTGGGTTGCGGGGAGGAACAGTCAAGGTGGGCTTTGAATTAGGCCAGAGAAAGGATGGGGTTTCAGCAGACAGGGGAGGTGAGGAGGGTCCACCTCTGTACAACACCACAAAGAACAGACTACATCCAGCCCCACTAAACCTTCTTGTGGAGCCATCATAGGGCAGGAAGGGGGAGTAGGAGGAACTGAGGCAAGTAGGGACAGCTGGACCATGAAGGGCCTTGAACCCTAAGCTAAGGGACCTGGACTTGGCCCTGAGGCAGCGGAGGTTTCTCCGGGGTGAGTGCCAGCATCACAGCAGTGCTTTGGAAAGATCACTCTAGTGACTAACAGTGGACGGAATGAATCCGCCAGCTCACGTGGGGACCCGTTGGGAAGCCGGTGCAATTGTCCAGGTGAGAGATGATTACAGGGCGGCCAAAAGACCAATCATTTCCCAGTTGAATGGTAATCGGGCATTCCAAACACAATCCTAGGGGCATCAGTGTCCCCCGCCATAATTTCCTCCCTGCGATTCTGGCTCGCCCTGCGTGAGCAGCTTAAGCAGCTTACAGCTAATCCTCTGTCGGCCCCCACGCCCTCCTCGCCACACCGCCACGGTCAACCCCTTGGTGGGTAGAGCTGTGGTTCTGCATGAGGACTCTGAGATCTCCTTTCTCGTCCCTTCTCTGGGCCACCATCAGGCCCCCGAGCTTTCTCAACACCAAGATGGCCTCCATGGCTCTCAGGCCCAAATTGATTAATCATCACTTTATTTCAGCTATCAGCTCTGCTGCAATTGGCATATTTATTCCTAATCAGCTCTTAAAAACGGCATCATTCAAAGGTGCTTAACCACATTACTTAATTCTCAGCCTGTATTGCTATTGATTTCAAATATTCTCCTCAAGATATGGCTCATCATTCAATGCAGAAGTCTGTTTATATAATAATCTTATCTGGTTACTAAAATCTGTGAAATCTCTTCAATTGCCTCTAATGCAAGATCGGAGGCTGGTTGCTAAATGAGTCAATCTAACTTTAATTTGGTTTATTTACAGTACATGTTTTAATGCTCCGCATTCCCGTCTTTTGCAGCGACACTGCAAATAAAGGCAAATATAGGCAGAGAGAGAGGTCTGTGCTTTTCTCAGTCTGCGGGACTCGAGGCAGCCTGACTGAGCGCCCTGAAACGGAGCTCTCCGACTCTGCCAGCCAGTAGAGAACCTGCAGTGGTCTTCAAATGCCAACAGCAGCAGTGCACAGGAGGGCACTCACCTGATGGGGCTCAAGTCCCTGCTCTTGATCACTAAAGATCAGCAGGTTGGCTGACATCACGGAGCTTCAGTGTCCCATCTGTGAAATGGGGATAATGTGACATGCTTCCAGGTATCCTGGAATGGTCCTGGGAGGACCATCCGAGGCTATAAAGTTAAGATGCATGTGGTAGGTATTCCGTACGTAAGATTTCCCGGCTCCTGCACCAGTCTCCTGTCCCTGTGCATCAGCCCCCTCCCCGTGTTGGTTTGCTCCTGGACCAAACAGCCAAACAGCCGCCCCACCCGCTCTGTGTCACAGCACTTCTCCCTCCTCCCTTTGCTTCGTACCCACTGCTGGGGGACAACTGCTTTCTGTGTCTCTTTGATGAAATGCTAAGGGAGAAAATGCGATTGAGCCCTTGTGTCACTAGTTGCCGGCAGCCTGATCCCTGGTCCGGGCACCTGTGGCCGAGGAGCAGCAGCCAGGATCAGTGGTAGAGGACCTGGCCGTGCCTCCTCTGCAGAGCCTGGAATACGCCAGATGCTGGGCTGTGCAACTTTAGGCCCCCCTCACCTTGCTACAGAGACACGCGCACAAGCAAATCAAATGACACAGCATGGCGAGGTGATGTTCTCGGGCTGCAGGAGGAGGCGTGGGATGTTAAATGAACCCAACACTCTTTTCTGGTTTTCTGCCTGCTAAAGATGTGAGAGGAATGGGAGCCCCGGGCCATCCCCAGGCCTCTCCTTTGCTGAGACAGAGCTCAGGGGCCCCCTGCCTGCAGCAGGCGGTTCCCATCTTGCCCCAGGATGCGGCAGCTTTCTCTTGGTCAGGTGTGAAAGCTGCCATTTCATGCTCATCTTCCCCAATTAACAACAGCTGGTCCCCTATAAAACCAACTGGTGAGATGGTTTGTTATTGGAAGACAATGCAACATCATTAGGCATTAATGGCTCCAGCCTCGTTTCCTGGCCCAAGTTCCCAGGGTTAATGTGGCGAGATGTCGGGCCTCACCCTGCAGAGCTACTCACTGCAATTTGCAAGCACCTTCTTCAAGCTTCATTTTCTGAATCAGGGACTAGGAGATGGAGGGAAAGTGGAGGAGGGTCTGATTTCCTGGAAGGGAAATTGTTCAGGAAGCGGTGAATATATCACTTAGAAGAAAGAGACCCTCGGTGCTTCTGGCTTGAAAGTTAAGAGGGGAATCATGGACTGTGTTCAGACAAGACCCCTTTCACTGGCAATTTAAAGGCTTGACTGGGAGAGACAATCTTGGGCAGGCCGGGACCTAGAAATCACGCATAGTGAATAACTTCACTACATTTAATGCAAACTGGCCTCCTATTGTGGAAATGTCATCACAGGTTTGTGCATTTCCTGTGACTTAAAACCAAAGCCTTAGTCTACATATTCCCCTCGATCTTACTAAGAGTGACCAATATGGTTCCACAAGGAAATCTCCCTTTCAGTAAGCAAATCACAAATCTCCACAATATTCAATCATTCATTCACTCAGCAAACATTAAGTGACCATTTATTTTATCTATCTATCTATCTATCTATCTATCTTCTAGGCTCTACTGACAAAAACACCTGCCACTCCCAACAAATGCAGTTTGACCAGATGCATCTCATGGATTTTTGTTAAAAGAAAAAATTTCTATTTTTCCTTCACTCCTTCCTTTCTTCCTTTTCTTCTTTCCTCCTTCCTTCCACAAAAGGATCATACTTAAACAATCATACTTAATGTAGACTTAAGATCTGGTTTCTGTGCTAAAGGACCAAGGAACGTATATGCTCACAGTAACAACATGGCACCCCCCCACCAAGAGGAAGCCCAAAGCCCAGTCAAGGAGCCCTTGGTGCTGCCAGCAACCAGCTGTTCCAGCATGAGGTCTGGACAGGAGCCTTGGGGGTGAGCCAACAATGGCGGGTCAGAGCCTTGGGCTGAGTTCATACGTCTCATTCCATCTATGTCTGTCCCCCGACCCCCCGTTGTCCACCCTTGATGTTCAGACAAAAGGATCGTATCTCAACTCCGCTGAGGGAAACCAGCAAGTAGATGTGGAATCCATCCGCAGACAGCGCTTAATTTGGAGAGGAGCATCCCTAGAGCCATCCTGGTGTGGCAACACCATTCCACCCCAAAGAGAAGATAAAACCTGGGGAACCACACCAAGAGCCACTGGATGCACCTCCTGGAAAGTGCATGGAGTGAAGTCTCAGCCCATCAGGGTTTTGTGTTAACAAAGGAGGACGACCGTGCTCATACACCCTGGATAAGGATTAGATTAAAAGGACTCACTCTCTGTTCCACTCGTTCGGCACTTAATCACCTAGTGCCCTGAGCACTCACTTTCATTTCCATGTCGTTTTCGAATTTTTCCTGGGAAGAAGTCTTAACCTCTGTATATGTGCTCCCAGAGGAAAGAAATAGAGACCTATCTACATTCGCTTTCTTTTGAAACCAAAATTAGGGCATAAATTCTGGCAAAGGATTATTGCACCCCTTCTGGGAATTCCCTTGCTGAGAAACAATCTGGAAAATTCAGTAGTATAAATACCGAAATTTGGGGTATTTGGGAAAGTCGAGTGACTTAATGGAGACTTGGGACATCTTCCCAGCTTTACTACTTGAGAACTTACTGTGTGACCACGGGCAAGCATCCCCCCATCTCTGGTCAGAGTTCCTGTCTGAAGGTGCACTGTTCTGGACACTAGAAGGTAGATGGTTGCCAGAGTCATAATTCACCGCCCCTCTCCACCTCCAGCATCTCACACATGAGCCCAAGTCCAGCAGAGAGCTGGGCACCCAGAGTCCCTCAGCAAGGAAGTCTTGAATGAATGAAAAACATTTTACAAGGGGGAGACATGCTCCAAGTGGGCTACCCCCAAGTTCTTTGCAGTAGGACTTTTGGAAAATCTCTCTAGATGCGGCTTCATCTGGATGCTGATTTCCTGCAAACCAGCTGACCTGTATTTACAGGATCCACCTTTGTTTTGGAAAATATCCAAATGTCCACTTAACTGGGCTGGAAGCCAGCATAATCTTCCTATATTGTTTGTAACCACGAGATTAATGGCGGGCCTTGCTCTGAACCTTCTGGTTACATCATTCACCTGGGGCTGTCTCTTCAATGCAGATAACAATGATGGATTGGTCGTCACTGCGGCCATCCTCCTGCTGTTTTAGGAGCCTCAGCCTCTGCAGGGAGGCAGTGTGGGCATCACTTTGGAGATAGACTGGGATGAGTGCCAAGATGAGTTCCAAACCCTCATCACTTTGGAGATAGATTGAGATGAGCGCCAAGATGAGTTCCAAACCCTCAATCCCTATCTCTCTCTCTCTCTCTCTCTCTCTCTCTCTCTTGCACCAGCTGTATGATCTTGGGCGAGTCATCTAATCTCTCTGAAACCTTAGTTTTCCTCATACATAAAGGTCATATCACTTACTTCACACAGTTATGGTGAGGACTAAACAAAAGAAGTATTCCATAAATGCTGGTGTTCTGTCCATTGATATTCACATTCACTCACACATATTTCTGCTACCAATGGAAAGACAGTCCAGCAGTTCATTTGATGTTAAAATAGGAAGTGAGTTACAACTCAACAACAACAACAAAACCAAACCCATTACAGAACAGGAAAAGGACTTGAATAGACATTTCTGCAAAGAAGATATACAAATGGACTTCACTAATCTTTAGGGAAATGCAAATCGAAACCCCAATGAGATACCACTTCACACCCATTAGGTAGTGAAAAACAAAACAAAACAGAAATAATAGTGTTGGTGAGGATGTGGAAAGACGGGAACACTTGTGGGCTGCTTATGGGAATGTAAAATGGTGCAGCTGCTTTGAATATGGTGGTTCCTCAAAAAACATTAAACAGAATTACCACATGATCCAGCAAGTCCATTTATGGTTATATATCCAAAATAAGTAAAAGCAGAGATTCTAATAGCTATTCATACATCTATGTTCACAGCAGCACTATTAAAAATAGCTAAAAGGTAGAAATAACCCAAGTGTCCATTGACAGATGAATGGATAAACAAAAGGTAGTACACACATACACTGGCATATTATTCAGTCTTTATAAAAAAAGAAAGTCCTGACACATGCTATAACAGGGATAAAACTTAAAGACATTATGCTAAGTGAAATAAACCAGTAAGAAAAGGACAAATACTGTATGATTCCACTCATATGAAGTATTTAGAGAAGTCCAATTCATAAAGATAGGAAGTGGAGCAGTGACTGCCAGGGGTTGGGGGAGGGGAGAAACAGGGTATTAAGCGTTTAATGGGGACAGAGTTTCAGTTTAGGAAGATGAAGAAGTTCTGGAGGTGGATGGTGGTGACGGTTGTACAACAATGTGAATGCACTTAATGCCACTGAACTGGGCACTTGAAAATAATCAAAATGGTGAGTTTTATGTTATAAATATTTTACTATACTAAAAAATTCTAAAAAAATAGGACATGAGTTATGATATTATTTCTAACAGAGAAATCAAGTTCCTCCAGGGTTTTAATTTCCAAAGGGACTTCAACATTCCCCGAATTATCTTTATTCTCTATGATGATGATGATTAGTGGTGATGATCTTAACCATAACTATTTTAGTTTTTTGAACCACCGGATATGATCTCATTTCCTGCTCATAGCGGAAACACCCTTATTTTAATAGATCAAGAAATCAAGGCTCCCAAAGGGCTCACTCCAAGGTGAGGACCCCAAGGTCACCCTGCTGTTTGCTTGGTGCAGCCAGAACCATGAGCCCAGCTGGAGGGACGTGGGCTAATGGCCGTGTGTGTGGGCAGAGCAGGGGAGCAGGGAGACTCTTGTCCACTCAAGGCATGTCTCCTTTGGGTGGGGTTATCTGGGCTTTTCATGAGGCATGAGGCCTGGCAGCTCCCAGTAGGCTGGAGGAGCCCTAACCAGAAGCAGCTGACCTCTGCCAGCCCAGTCGTCCACCAGATGTGGGCCAAGGAGTGGTGTGGAGGGGTGCGGTTTCTCCAAGGGAGTCATCAGTTCCTTACAGAAGATTGCTCCTGACTGAACTGGGGAATCTGGGAAACGGCAGTGGCCTGGATGCTCCAGACCTGGTTGGCGGTCTTAGCTCCATCTATACCTTCCTGTGTGACCTAGGGTAAAGCACTAACCTCTCTGGGCCACTGGCTTCTCTCTGCACCTGTACCTCTCAGGAGGTTGTTCTCAAAGACTAGGAGTGGATGCAAAGGCCTGTGTGAGTGACAAAGCCTCTGTGTATGTGACGGGCGACTGCCCACTCACCAGAGGGAGGAGGGGCCTGAGGCTGGGGCAGTTTCGCAAGCACAGTTAAAGACTCACGTTCAGCCAGCATTTATGGAACACGTGCCTGGCTTTCTGGCGAATGTGTTTACAAGGGATATTCTACTTACTCCTCACACAGGCTGGTAAGGGGGGTATGTCTAGCCCTGTTTTCCAGGTAAGCCTCGGAGGGGTTAAGAAATGTGCTCAGAGTCACAGAGGTACTGAGCCATGGAGCAAAGATGCTAAGGCACGTCGGCCTCCTTCACAGTCACTGAGCCACGTGTCTTTCCTCAAGATGTCTTCAGGCCAGTAATGGATGCCGGGTGCTGCATGCAAACATGAAGAAGATACAGTCCTGCATTTGGGGGAGTGAGTCTCAGCAATAAATAATGCCAATGTACTATGGTGAGTGCTGAGCATTCAGGGTCCCAGAACAAGGGATGTGTACTTGAACTCAGAGGTTCTGGGAGGGATTGCTGGAAAACCTGTACGTGAGTTGGGCTAGGAAGGGTGCCTAAGAGTTGGCCAGGCGAGGAAGGATAGAAAGACATTCCAGACAGAGGTCCATGCATGAGCGACCACAAGGAGGCACAGAACAGCACACTGTGTTTGAAGAAACAAAAGATGACTGGTCCACCTACAGCTCGGAGCTCAAGGAGGGGCAGAAAACAGAGCTGGAGAAACGGGCAGAGCCTTGGGTATGGCCCAGGGGCTTAGGCTGTATCCTGTGGGTAATAGGGAACTATGGAAAGGTTAAAAGCCAGGACACCCAGAGTCAGGTTTGCACCCACACTCATGCACACACTCAGATTGAGAGAAGCCTCCAGTTGCAGCACTGAGGCTGGGGGTAGTGGTGGGCAGCCATGCGGGAATAGAGTCTGAGGCGCTTGTTCAGAGGCTAGTGAATAGTCTTGGCAAGAGCTGAGCTGGTCCAGAACTCAGCCTGCTGTGAATCTGCATCCCAGGTTCCCAGCACAGGGCCAGGTAGCCCTGAGAAATGGTCCAGAGTGGAAGGTGTGTTCCTGAGTCAGGCTGCCTCATCCCGTCTCCAGCAGCCACCAGCTGTGCAGCCGGGGCACTTATTTCATCTTTCTGTGCCTTGGATTCTTCTGCTCTCAAACAGAGATGACACTAGTACTGCCTGGGGTTGCGGTGAGGATTGGGGAGCAAGTGGGCAATGGAAAGGGTGGAGCGCAGTGCCTGGTGTCCTGCATGCGGTCTGCTCCTGAGAAAGGGGACCCTCTTCCCATCACTGTGAAGGCCCCAAACTCCCCCTTCCTCAGTGCTCCCTCCCCATCCAAGCCTCAAAGGAGGGTGCGGGCAGTTTAGTATTAAATGGCCTGGATGAAATGCATTCTGCTGGCAATTGCCTTCATTGCCTGCTGTAAAAATACATCTATATTTAAATATGCTGGGATAATTCTTAACTTTTATTAGTACTTAAATATTTGGCATGTTTATTTCTCCTGGAACAATTATGGAGGTTTCATTGTTTTACTCACAAAAAGGAGACTAAATCTCTTTTGACAGTAAACCCCCTGACAGGTGAATATGGCGCTATCTCCAGTGTGGGTCCCATTATTGTCTAGCCAGCTCACAGGACGCAGAGGCAGGACGGGGAGGAGGGGACCAACCTCAGAGAGGCCCGGGACATCTCCCGTTGTGCCCTCCCCGTCTGCAATGCGGCTGCCCAGGTTGACCGCATGTTCTCGGGCGCCCCACTGAGTTCAGCCAGTGGGCAGCTCCGTCCAGCAGGAGACCCCGGGGAGGGAAGAAAAAGAAGTCGGGGTATTAGACCTCTGGCTTCCTCCCTTTGGGGGCACAGGGGCTCCTGCCCCAGCCCTCGCTGCTTCCCTGTTCTCGTAACTGCTCCCTCCTCCTGTGCCTTCAGACCTGGGGTGCTTAGGGTACCACAGTCCTACTAGCTGCTGCATGCTTCACTGTGTCCATGCTTTTCCTCCACTCTGGCCACACTTTTGTCAACAGTCCCTTATCAACTCCTCCTCAGTTCACCATTGGAGTCAGCCAAAGGTCTCCTGTGGGGACCCTGGTGGACATGAAGCCCTCGGTAGACCTTTGCCACTGAGGAAGCACTTTTCATCCAGCATTTTAGTTAATGCCCCTAGCAACCCTATAAGCGGAGAGGTCAGGGCTGCTCTCCCCAGTTTTCTCATGAAGATACCAAGGCCCAGAGAGGTTGCCCACCCTTCTCAAAGTCACACAGCTTGTAAGCAAAGGAAGCAGGACTGATGACCAAGGCCACTGAGCATAGGCTCCAGATTCTTCCCACCCCTTCACAGCTGCCAGTGCTGGAAGAGCAATGGAGAAGCACAGAGGCCGACTCTTCTTCCACCTTGGAGAAGAGCCTGCTCTCACCTGCTATCCAAACTGCCTGCCAGTTCCCTTCTTTGAACAGGTAGGTGTGCAGGAGGAGGGAAGCACAGCTCAGTGACATGGGGGAGACTGAGAACTGACCCAGTCTCTCTTTTAGCCGTTTGACCTTGAGTAAGTTACTCTCTGGGCTTCCATTTCTCATTTGCATCAGGGAGATAATACTTGCTGGGCAAGACGCAGAGCTAAAATGACCACTTCTGCCATAAAGTACTAAAAATGAAGGGTTACTGAGCATGCACCGTGTGACTTTTCTAAGCACTTTATGTGTAATGCCCAGCTGAGGCAGCTACTGCTATTGTTATCCCCATTTCACAGGTGTGGAAACCCAGGCACAGAAGAGTTAAGTGGACGCTTTCTGCCCCCCACCCCCATCCCAGAGCTGACATTTGAATACAGGCTATCGGACCCCAGGGCCCACTCTCAATCCTCGCCCAGGAGGAGCTGGAGGGGGCCTTGGGCTGCATCCAGCCCAAGTGACTTGACAGCTGGGGAAGTAAGGTTGGGCAGTGCAAGCACCCTGACCGGCATCACACAGTGATGGGGAGCCGGGCCTCCTGGCCCCAAATCCATGGTTTGTCCCTGTGGACTTAACAAAATACAACTGACTAAAGATCAGCATTTGCAATCCCTTTCTCCAAGTGGTCGGTCTCTTCTTCACTCCTCTTCCATGTGAACAGAGGGACCACTGATCCCTCTGGCACCGGAGGAGGCCCTGGGCCCTCCTGCACACCGGCACTGATGCAGGTGTCTGCCCTCTGAGGGCAGCACTGGGGCCCAGCAGGAGTGTTTTTCTCATGAATAGCTGGGCTGCACTGCCTGGAGGTCGGGTCCCCCACCTACCCCCATGCAAATACTGACCCCAGGCCTGTTGAGAGTGGGAAGGCCTGACCTAGCCTAGGAAAGGGAGGGAGCTGGGCTTTGAAGCTGAATGGTGTGCTGGTTAAGTGTGTGTGCCACAAACACTCCAGGCTTCAATGCCCAGCTCTGCTGAGGTCTGGCTGTGTGGCTCTGGGTAATTTACTTCTCCCTTCTGAGCCTCACTTTCCTCATCTGCAAAATGGGCATCCATAACAGCACACGACTTATAGGCAGGTGTGGTATTATAATATCTAACAAGGGGTACACAGGGGCACTGACCAATCAGAACTGGGCCAGTCACAAACACAGGTGCCCTTACCCCAGAGTCACCTAAATCGATTGTCAAGAGTCAAGAGAGAAACGCTCGAAACACGTCCCACAGCAGATGCTCCATAAATAGAAGCCATTGTTTTATTTGTAAATTTCAAGAGCTCTGGTCTCCTCCAGGTTGTGATATTTTTGACTTCAATCCTTTAGGGCACAGGGTGGAAATTTCATTACTGCAACTCTAGGTGCGGGGAAAATGCCAAGCACTAGTGGGGAGATTTCATCCAATCCTTCAAACACTGACGGAGCAGGACCTCTGCACGGCACTGGGAGGGAGCAGGGGAGAACACAGTAGCCTCTGTTCACAGGGGGACCCAGAGCAGGGGGAGAGCTACACAAACAAGCCAGGACAGAAAGTCAGGAAGAAAGCAAGCCTGGGTGCAGAGACAGGAGGCGAAGCAGGACAGTGGGACAAAACACAATCTCTGAGTGCAGACCCTTTCATCTCGCAGCTATGTGATCCTGGGCAAGTCAGTTAACCTACCCACTCCACCTGCACCCACGCAGTTCCTGATCTGTTAAGCGGGGATGTTAATATTTATCCCAAAGCCTTGCTGTGGGGACTGACCGAGGTCCTGCCTGTTGAAGCAGCTGCACAGGGCTCAGCACCATATTCTCCCCCCTTCCTGACACACAGCTGGGCTTACGGAGGAAGGAAACCTCACTCCAGTTCGAGTAGTCTGGAAAGGCTTCATAGAGGAGGTGGTAGGGAGCTTTCTTGAAGGGTGAGAGGAGCTCTGAGGGGTGGAGAAGGGCGAGGGAACAGAGGTGGAGGGACGGAGGGCATATGGGGCCCGAGGGAAAGAGGAGGAGGGAGGGAGGGCGTATGGGGACCCCAGGCAGCAGGGAAGGGCAATGCGACAGCCAGTGCTCCAGGGGTTTTGCTGATCACCCTTGGAAATCCATCGTCATTTGCAGTGGGAGTAATGGCTTCTATCTAAAGAAGTCAGATTCTCATAATCTGACTCAAGAAGCAAACCCCAATGAAAGCTACCATGAGGCTTCTGCCCAGGAAGCACCAAGGTTAGGAGCTCTGAGTGGGGCTGGGATAGAGGGCTGGGAGGGCGGGGTGGGGGGAGAGGGAAGGCCCCTGGCGGGCTGACCACAGGATGGTATGTGGACTAGACAGCCATCCTCTCCCGGGCACAGCACTTGGGCACGGGAGTCTGGCTCCTGCTCAGGCTGGCCTTCTGGGCAAAGGCCCCTTTCCCCCAGCCTAGAAGTTACTAGGAGGAGAAAAGTGGGGTGGCGATGAGGGAAGAAGGAGACCAGGCTCAGGGAGGGAGGTGAAACCTCCTTGTTCTTACTCAGATGGAGCGGTGGGTGCCCCCGAGCTCTTCAGACCAGGTACAGGGTGTCTGGCCCCAGGCCCAGCTGGGTGGGATTGAGCCAGGTCATAGCTATCTAGGCCTTAGTTCCTATTCTTGAAAATTTGGCTGTGACCCGCTCCCGGCTTTCTGTCAGGCCTACCTGACACTGCCAAGGGAGACCCCAACTCCCATTATCCAGCCGTTTTAGACAGAGCTGGGGAAAGAAAAGGAAGGAGTCTGAATACTTCTCGTCTCCACGTAGGAGAGCCGTTTCAGCCTTCACCTGACTGGTGGGTCCTCTGTCAGAAGGAGGCTGGGTTTAAAGCTAGAGAAAAAGTGGATTCTGAAGGCCCCATGAGCAGTGCTCCCCCCACGCCCAGCTCCCACGCACTTGCTTCTCAGCTTAGCCATTAGGAGAGCGGCCCCAGCACCCAGCAGCTGCTCTCGGAGTGTGTGCTTGTGATAACCAAATTCTAGGGTGGGATCCAGGAAGGGACCACGCTATGGTCCTCTTCCAGGCCATCCATTTCACAGATGGCAAGACTGAGGCATCCAGAGCAGCGAAGGCACAGCCAGGTGGAGCAGAGCCCAGATGAGAGCTAGGAACGAGGACCTGTCCCTCCCCCATCTCTCTGCTCTGGACGGGTTTGTTAGTGGGCTCCCAGAGCTCAGAGATGGACTTCAAGGAATCCATCCTCCTCCCTTCCATCAGATGCAAAATGTCAGATGTCTGTGCATTTTTCTGGAGAGAGGACCCGCAGCTTTTGCTGGGTTTTCTGATGGTTTGTATCTTCATACCCCAAAAGTAACAGCAGGCGCACACTGCTGTGTTCAGCTCGTTTCCATCCCTCCGCCCGGGGGCAGGGAGCCCCTCCCCGTCGGGAGGCTGGTCCTATCTTTAGTCTGGAAGTCTGCTGTCTTCACAGTGACGGCAGGTCCCCCTCCGTGTCTCTGACATGTTTTCGCGGGCCCCAAGCAGGGGTGCTAACTCATGCTTACTCACACATCTTCCTCGAAGCTCATCCCACACAACCGCACCGCTCCCTGGGAACCCTGGGAACTCGGGGTGGAGCTGCCACAGGAGGACACCAGGATGCCGTTGCCACATCCGCCTCCCTCCTCATCTTTGCCTGAAATGCTGGGAAAGCTTTGGGATCATCTGGGGTAGCCTTTTCCTTTCATAGAGGGGAAGATAAGGCCCAGAAAAGGGAAGGACCATTCTCACATTCACACCTGTTCTAAAGTTAGAATAAGATTAATAAAATAATGCAGGCCACTAGATTCAGCAGAGGTCCCTCCTCCACCTGGAGGCCCCACGTGGTTTAACTGTGAAGATGAATATTTCAAGGGAAGAGCCAGTATGTGGCAATGAGCAGCTGGCCTGAGCATCTCCCGTAGGCCTCAGGCTATGGACTCCTATCATCATGGATGCAGCTGACCTGGAGGACCATGAGAACCACGCACAGATAGGCTCAGTAAACCAGGACTTTATAAAGAACACTACGGACCCAATTCACTCGCTGACTTATTCATTCATTCAACCAATTTGTATTAAGTTGTTATAATAAGTTGTACGCCAGGGGCTAGTGAAACAGTGATGACCAAGAGAGACCCTGATGTCTTGAGACTCGTACCCTCGTAGAATAACAGCATGACTGAGCTTCCACTATAGGAGGAGAGCTATGTGTGGTTCCTTATAGAGTTTACAGCTGCATAACTATATTCAGCAACCTCAAGATGACGTACAGTGAGACCTGCTATTAACTTCCAATTTCTTCTCCTCTCTCAGTTGTTGGTGAAACCCTTAACCCTAAGTAGCTGATGAAACCCTTCCTCCCTCCTGTCCTTCCCTCCTTCCTTCAGGGCTTAATATGCACCATATGCTAGAGAAGATGCTGGGAATGCAAAAGTGGTTCTAGGAAGGAAGCAGACTAGAAATCAGATCGTTATAAGGTGACATGACAGTGCTTTGGTGATGAGCAAGCCCGGGGTGTTATGGGAGTTCAGAAGAGGGGCCCCCAACTCACACTGGAGCAACCTGGCCAGCTTCTGCAGGAAGTGATGATGGAGCTCCTTCTGTCACCTTGCTGAGCAGCTGCCGTGTTCTAGACACTGGGCTGGGGGCTGGGTGCAGAGTGGTGAGGACAGGCCAGACCCCTCCCGCATACACCTCTCCTCCTAGGGGGCTGGCCTTGATCACCTGGTCCCAGGTGGATATTTCTGCTTGCATTTTGTAGCTCCTGGTCCCTCCTCTCTGCACCCCTTGTGTCTCTGGCCCATCTGGTCTGGGATGGACTGTCTCATCTGCCTTCAAAAGGCCTCCTTACCCATGGAGGAGGATGCCCATTTTCTGCCCTTAGAACCACTTAGAATTCTGGTCTTCACCTACTGTATTTCTGGTGTTCTAGAATACAGGGTTCTAGATACCTCCTAGAGCACAGAGCTGAGGAGGACTGTCTACCTGCCTCTGCACATGCCCTGCAGAGGGTTAGTCCCCACTGACCCACTGCACAAGGAATCCTACAGAGCCCACCGTGTCCCACTCAGAGCCACCTCTGTTGCTGCCCTGTTGCAAGGGCAGGTGGAGAGCAGGTGTGAGCAAGAAGAGTAACTTCTAGGTCAAATCCAAAGGAAGCGTTTCCTCCACAGTACAGAGATATGTCTCCTACAGTCCTCCCTATGTCACCTCTTGTTAAAGTGCCCTGAGCTGGTGGTGCTGGGGTCTTAAATCACGTGGGCTCTACATGCCATCCGTGCAATTCAGAAGTGAAATCAATTGAAACTGTTAAATACAGTTCAGGGGTGGAGTGGTTTAAATAATATAAGCAATATGGCCACTGTACTTAGCAAAATGTATTTGATATTTTTAAATTCAGATTTTTTATTCCAAACCAAATTTCAGTGAAAAAAAATGATCAATTTCCCACTTAGTCTCCACATTGTTCAATTGAACAACAGAATCAAAATGAAAATTTGGGTTTTATACCCACAGAGGCAGTGTCTGGTGGTCGAGGTACAAATACTATTCACTGTGAATTTGCTGTGTGACCCTGAGCAAGTCACTTCACCTCTCTGCTCTAGTCTCCTCATCTATAAACTCAAGATATTACCTGACTCATGAGAATGGCAAATGAAATAAGAAAAGTGAGGGTGGTTTTCACATGGTTATCACTTGATCACTTGTTTGGTTGTTTTTTTTATTTGAAGCCCTCTTTGAATCACTCAGTACTGAAGGCTGGGATTAAAAAAAGCAGAATTTGCACACATGAGAGGGGTCACTTCTCACTGCCTTAATCTCATAGGAACGCCCAGTTTCCAAGAACTGAGAAATGGTCTCCCCTAGAGGAGGCCCACTGGGAGGCAGAGGAAGTGTCCACACTTCAGGCTTAAGATTTCTACACTTCAGTAGAAACGTAATTTTCGAGGGCCCAGAGTTTGTTCCTAGGTTTGGGATGAAAGGGACGATAGGCAGGTTTACCTTCAAAAGGCAACGCTGGCTTCTGTGGCTTCCTCATTCCATCTGGAGCCATTGCTTTGAATTATACATGAGGCGCTTGCAAGAGCTGTGATGATTTTTCAAATATTTCTCTAATTGATGAGAAGGGCTTTGATAAATTGCTGTAGAACCAGGAGCATCTGATCACAAGGAATTCTGTCTTGTTCCTCCTTGACAGATGTTTATTTGACTTAAAGGGAGTGCAGGGTCCAAAGGAAATACTTTTCTCTCCTGGAACTTTTATTCTATTGAGGGAAAATAATTCTATGAAATTATATGGTTTTGTTTCTAAATCCCAACAAGGGGAGATCTCCAGGGTCTGAAGTCTTGTGCCTGCCATGTTCAGATGAAGGGCTTGAGGGCAGGGAGCGGAAGGGCGGTTAGGGTTAGGGTTAGGGTTAGGTGCATGAAGAGAAACCTATACACCAATATCCCTCATGAACATGCAAATATAATCAACAAAATATTAGCAAATCAAATCTAGCAATATATATTAAAAAATAATATACCACAACCAAATGGGGTGTACCTCAGGAATGCAAGATTAGTTCAATATTTGAAAACTAGTCAACACAAGCTATAGTATTAATAGATTAAGTAATTAAAGGCACACAATCATATCAATTGATGCAGGAAAAAAATTAGCAAAATTCAATGTATATTTGTGATAAAAATTTCAGCAAACTATGATTAGAGGAGAGCTTCCTTAACTTGATTTAGAGTATCTACAACAATTTCATGGCTAACATCACACTTAGTAATGAAGGACTGAATGCTTTCCCCTTAAAACATAGAACAAGGCAAAGTTATTCACTCTCACAGCTGCTATTCAACATCATACTAGAAGTCCCAGTGCAATACGGCAAGAAAAAGAAATAAAACGCATATGGATTATAAAGGAAGAAATAAAACTATCCCTATTCACAGGCAATATGACCACAGAAAATCCCAAAAGATCTAAAAACAAAAACAAAAACAAACCTTATTATTGAGTTTAGCAAGGTTGCAGGACATAAAGTCAACATGAAAAAAAATCCATCATATTTTTATTTGCTGGCGATAAACACTTGGAAGCTAAAATTTTAAAAACCAATATGATGTACAAAAAGTTCCCCCAGATTAAATACTTAGCTATGAATCTTAAGAACACATGTTCAGGACTTGCATGATAAAAACTCCAAAATGCTTATGAAAGCAATAACACCTAAGAAAGTAGAGAGACTTACTGTATTCCTGGATTGGAAGACTCAATATAGTTAAGATGTCAATTCTCCCCCAAATTGTTCTATAGATTTAGTGTACTTCCAATCAAATTCCCAGCAAAATTTTTTATAGCAATGGACAAGCTAATTTTAAAATTTATAGAAAAAGGAACCAGAATTAGAATAGCCATAACAGTTTTGAAAAAATAAATAAATTTGGAGAACTGACACTACTCAATTTTAAAGCTCTAGTAATCAAAACTGCGGGACATTGGTGAAGGGACAGACATGTAGATCAATAAAACAGAATAAATAATGCAGAAATAGACACAAATATGACCAACTGATTTTTTATAAATTCAATAGAGATAGCATTATCTTTTCAAGAAATAGCAATGGAACAATGGGACATCCATTGCAAAACACAAAACAAAACAAAAAAACAACCTCACACATTCTTTATATAAAATGGATCATAGATCTAAATGCAAAATGGTTAAACTTTTAGAAGATAACAGAAGAGAAAATCTTCATGACCTTGAGTCAGGCAAAGAGTTCTTAGCTATGACATCAAAAGTATCATTGATAAAAGAAACAAATTGATAAATTGGCTTTCATCAAAATTAAAACCTTTTTCCCTATGAAAGACACTGTTAAGAAAATGAAAAGATGGACTTCCCTGGTGGTCCAGTGGTTAAGACTCCCTGCTTCCACTGCAAGGGGCACAGGTTCGATCCCTGGTCAGGGAAGTTCCACATGCCACATGGTGTGGCCAAAAAAAGAAAGAAAGAAAATGAAAAGACTGGGAGAAAATATTCATAAACCACATATCTGACAAAGGACTTGTATCCAGAATATACAAATAACTCTCAAAGCTCAACAGAAGGAACATAAACAACCCCATAAAAAATTGGGCAAGCAATTGAGACAGACACTTCCCCAAAGAAGACACACAGATGGCAAATAACTCCATGAAATTCAAAATAAAATAAAAACCCAAGATACCATTAGAATCTGTTAGAATGGCAACAACGAAAAGCAAACAAAGTCCCACAAATGCTGGTGAGTATATGGAGCAACTGGAACTCTATAATTGCTGGAGAGAATGCAAAAAGGAACAGTCATTCTGGAAAACAGTTTGGCAGTTTCTTATAAAGTTAAACATACACATACCATATAACCCAACAATCAATCCCATTCCTGGGCGTTTACTCAAGAGACATAAAAACGTGTTCATGCAAATAGCGCTCCATTTATAACTGCCCAAACTGGAAACAACCTAAATGTCCTTCAGTGGGTGAATGGATAAACGAACTGTGGTCCATTCAAACACTGAAATACTAACTACTCAGCAATAAAAAAAAAGAAGGGGCTTTTAATGCATGTCACAACATGAGTGCATTTCAAAGGCATTATGCTGAGTGAAAAACCACCTCATAAGGCTACATATTGTCTGATTCCACTTATATGACATTCTGGAAAAGGCAGACTATAGGGATGGTGAACAGATCAGTGGTCACATGGGATACAAGTGGTGCGAGCATTGAAAAAAGCAGCAGCACAAGGAATTTGGTGGGGGGAATGATAGAACTGTTCTGATCTTAATTGCGATGTTGGTTACATAAATCTATACTCATATAACTATATTCACACACACACACACACACACACACATAGCAGTAACCTCCACCAGTCTATGATGGTCACATTAGCTCCATTTTTATCCAGCCCTTCCAAGAAGGTCTCCTTCCAAGGGACTCCTTGTCCCAAAGGCTCCACGAAGACCTGTCAGCACAGCCACTGTTCCCAATGCCCACCTATCAAAGCTGCCCAGGGGAAGTCTTCCTGTGCTGGCCTGGAATCTGGCACTACCTTCTGCCCTCGGCACTGCCACCTGCACTGCCAAGCACCCAGCCAGCAGGCAAGTCGGCCAGTACCAAGGCGCCACATTGGGCTATGCCCTTCTTAAGCCCCTGTGCAGCAGGAGAAAATGTATTATTTTGTGCTAAAGGGAAAAAGATATCTATCCCATTTTCTGAATCACACTTTCATAGAGATGTTGCAAAGTGCTCCCAACTTATGAAAATTTTTATAGAAATAGCTCATGCATTTTTACTTCCACTCACAGCTGATCCCCTACCCTCATTTTTTTCACCCCCTTCCTCAAGACGCTGGGCTGGGCTGAGCTGAGTGGGAGACCCCAAGTGGTACTCAGACTCAGATCTCCCTCTAGCACCTGAGGCTCCCTCTTCCCTTAGGGTGAGTGGGATCCCAGAAGACAGAGGGTCCCCCAAAGCCATGCATGCCCTAATCACTGGAACTTGTGAATGGGTTACATTACACAGCAAAAAGGACTTTGCAGGCATAATTAAGGTTATGGACTTAAAGCAGGGAAAGTATCTGAATTAGTTGGGTGGGCCCAATCTAATCACATGAGCCCTGAAAAGCAGAAAACTTTCTCGAGTGGAGACAGAAGAGTTGAGGCAGAAGAAGTAAAAGGGATTGGAGCATGAGAAGGACTCGCTGTATCATTGCTGGCTTTGAAGACGGAGAGGGCAACGGGACGAGGAATGCAGGGGGTCTTAACAGGCTGAGAGAGGTTCCCACACCCCCAGGAGGGAACAGGAGCTCAGTGGTGCAGCCACAAAGGACAGAACTCTGCCAACGACCTGGATAAGCCTGGGAGCAGAGTCTCCCCCAGCACCTCCAGAGAAGAGCCCTGGCCGTTCGACACTTTGACCTTGGCCTTGTGAGACCTGGAGCAGAGAAACCAGCCCAGCTCACCCAGACTTCTGACACACAGAACTGTGAGCTAATAAACTCGTGTTGTTTCGAGCCCCTAAGCTTGTGGTCATTCTTATGACAGCAATAGAAAACAACTGCAGTCATCATGCAAATAAACCCCTGGCAGGCCCTTCCAACACACCCGACATGAAGAGCCCAGGGTCCTGGAGTCAACCTGGAGGCCCTCTGTAGTGTCTGCTGTCTCTTCTCTGTGCTTTATCTCCTCTTCCAGCAGCCTCTGTCCCCAGCACATAAGGGGGGCTGACAGACACCTCACTGAATCAGCCACAAAGGGACCCTCACAGAGCCCCAGAATTCTTTAATTTGAACACATACATTCTAGCTCCTCCTTCACAAGCCCGCCCCAGATACAGCGTGGTTCACAGCTTCAAACTGAGGCAACCACACAAGCTCCCTGTCAGTCTCCTTTAAGTCCCTTCTTGAATGCAGGCAGATTGTAAATGATGACCAAGGAGAAGTGGGGCAGGCCTAACCTACTTCCTCTGGCACCAGGAGCCAGCCCCGTCCCTTCCCTGGTTCAGTTTTCCTCTGCTGGAACATGAGGGGGAGGCCCAGATGGGCCCCAAATTCCTCCCAGACTTAGGGATCTAGAAATAGAAGACACCCCACCCCCACCGTCACCACTACCAGTCTGTGTTGGCTCCTGAAAAGGAAACACTGGCTCAGCCGTGAAGTGGCAAGGATCCCACTCCAGCAGGAGCCCTTCCGAAACAGAAGTCAGGAATGGAATATCCCAGGACATTCTTGGTATCTATTCAGTGTTACAGGTTGCATCATGTCCCCCGAAATATGTAATGGAGTACTAACTCCTAGTATCTGTGAATGTGACCTTATTTGGAAAAAGGGTCTTTGCAGAGATAATCAAGTCAAGGTAAGGTTATTAGGGTGGGGCCCAAATCCAGTATGGTTTGTGTCCTTATAAGAAAGGAAAAGACAGAGACACAGGGAGAAGACGACCATGTGACGGCAGAGGCAGAAATTGGAGTGATGCGTCTACAATCCAAGGAACCCCAACGACTGACAGCCACCACCTCCGGAAGTTAACAAGAGGCAAGGAAAGATTCTCCCCTACAGGTGTCAGAGGGAGCATGGTCCTGCCGACATCTGGATTTTGGACTTCTCACCTCCAGAACTGTGAGAGAATGAATTTTTGTTGTTTTAAGTCACCTAATTTGTTGTATTTTGTGACAGCGTCCCTAATAAACTAATGCATCCAGTTGACCAATAAATATTTATTGAAACACGTGTCAGGCACTGGCCTGGGCACTGTGGATAGAGAAGGAACCCAAACAGCTGAAAGTTTCTGTCCCTGTGACATTTTCATTGAATTATTGTTCAGAGGGAACAAGGAATTTGTCAAAAAGGTGTGATGAGGAGTTTAGATGGTGCCCGTAGCCTTCTTGATTTATTTGGAATGGGACGTGCTGTGCTATTTTCTGGTCATTTTCTAGACATAATCACAGAATTTTAGAGATGGAAAGGACCTTTGCATTTCTCTAGTCTAAAGTCATGATTTCTCCAGTCTGGGAACTTAAGTTTAGAGAGAGGAGGTGCTGGGTCCAAACTGACATCCAAGTTGGGGTGATGCACGCCCAGGGCTCCAGTCCGTGTGGGTCTTGGGCTGGGGATGAGGTCCACATGGACCACGGATTGGTGGGGCTCTGGGAATGGGGTTTTCTGGGACCCAATGTTGGGGACCCCCATGGTGCCGTGAGTTGGGGGCTTGCTGAGACAACCAGGAGGCTCTTCAGTGGTGAGAGTGCTCCCACCACTCCGTCCCAGGTCTCTTGCTGTTTAGGACTAAAGGGACATGGGGCAGGAAGGGAATGGGTTAGGGTGACATTGGTCGGAGTCCTAACAGTGGCTTAGAGCGAATGAGCTGAAGTGAGATCCTGGTGCCTGCCAGGTATTTCCTGTGCTGGACACCACAGCCCTACTGTGAGAGGCAAAAGGCACCAGGGACCCTCGGCCACAGGGAAGAGGTCTGGGGAAGGTGAGGCCATGGGGAACAGTCTCATGCCCCCAGCTGAGACCCAGCCTGGCTATTGGGCTGAGAAACCAGCAGGGACAAGCAGGCAGGAATTAGTGGTGAAACTCAGCCAGAGATCCATTGCAAGTGGCATGACCTTGGGAAAATTAAGTCATCTCTCTGAGCTTCCACTTTCTTCATTTGCAAAATGGATATACATATGACTAGTACTTTCCTCCAGGAGCTGCTGGGAGGATTAAGTGGGATGGTCAATATAACTAGTTAGCTGCCACGGTGGGGAGTGGCGGACGGGACCCCCATAGGAATGGCCCACAATGCAGTGCAGCGAGAAGCAGGAAGGGACTGAGGGGCAAGGGAAGAGGGACAATGCCCAAACTGAGGCCAAGAGTGTGCAGTCAACCCCCTCCCCTCTCTGTGGGCATTGCCATGCAGGACCGGTGCCAGAGCAGGAAGACAGAAGGAGTGCGGACCAGATGGCTACAGCTTTGCTTATATTTCAATGCCATTTTGCCCGTGGCTCCAACCCTTGCCCATACCTGGATATTATTCTGGTTTCATCTCTTAGCCAGATGTGAACTTTTATCCTCCTATAATCTCCTGGGAGGTAGCATCCACATTTAGAAAAACAGAACAAGGGTGACCATGACCACTATTTCTTATTCCCATTAATGGCACTGGGGTCCATTCAGCCTAGATATTTCCTATTCCCTCACCCCTCCCAATAAAATCCTTCACCAGGTCGATGCAACTAGAGATTATCATGCTAAGTGAAGTAAATCAGAGAGAGAAAGACAAGTACCATATGATATCACTTATATGTGGAATCTAAAATATGACACAAATGAACCTATCTATGAAACAGAAACAAAATCATGGACATAGAGAATAGACTGGTGGTTGCCAAGGGGGAGGAGGGGCAGGGGAGGGATAGATTGGGAGTTTGGAATTAGTAGATGCAAACTGGTATATATAGAATGGATAAACAACAAGGTCCTACTGTAGAGCACAAGAAACTATTCAATATCCTGTGATAAACCATAATGGAAAAGAATATGAAAAAGAATGTATACATGTATAACTGAGTCACTTTGCTATACAGCAGTAATTAACACAACATTGTAAATCAACTATATTTCAATTAAAAAAAAAAAGGAAAAAAATCCTTCACCAGGTCATGTTGACCTGACCCTTTAAGCGTGTCTTGAATCCATCCATTTCTCCCCAACTCCCTCATCATCACTCTTGACCAAGTGACTGCCATCTCTCTTCTGCATAGATAATGCGAAGTCCTCCTAAACAGTTGTCATCTCTTCTCATCTGCCTGTCCCTGTTTCCCACCCCTCATCCACCAAAGCTCTCAGCAGGACCTTCTTAAACACAGGTCTGAGGATTGCTCCCTGCTTCACACTATTTGATGGCTTCAAGTTGCTTTTATGAGGAAGGACCACCCCTAACCTGTCCTACAGTGTCCTCCATCCTCTCCTCCATACTCTCAGTTTGTCTCACTCATTCCCCCACTCACTGAGTTTCAGTGACCTTGGCCTTCTTTCAGCCCACCCATTGTGCCATGCTCCGCCCTGCCACAGGGCCTTTGTACAAGCCGTGTCCTCTGCCAAGAACATTCTTACTCCTTCTCCTGTTCTCCTATTTACCTTCTTCTCATCCTTTAGGGTTTAGTTCAGAGATCACTTTCTCGTGGAATCCTCTTCTCCAGATTAGTTTAGTTTCTCCTTCATGTTTATCTCACATTAGCCTGTATTGTCTTTCTAGCATTTTCTCATCTTGTTATTATATAGACATGTGTGCAGTTGTCTGCCTCCCAACCAGGCTGTAAGAGTTGAGAAAGCAGGGATGTTTCTGCTTTGCTCATCATTTAGCCCAGCCCCTGGCACTGCCTGGAACACGGTAGGAACTCAGTGAAGATGTTATTGAATGAATTAACGACTCCCCCTCCCACCCCCAATCCCCCGCCAGAGAGGATGTCTTTCCCTGTGTTCTACCCGTGCTCCTGTGCAGCTACCAGCTACCTTTGGTCACCTCCAGCCATTTTCAAGATCTCACATTTGCACACATGCTCATAGACACTCACACCCCTTAGAAGCAGCTGTTGCTCACAATGCTTTTGATTGATTTTTTCCTCTTTCCATCAGAGACTCACACAATGGGGCAACAATAGCCCACTGAGCCTCCCAGTGTGGTGGGAAGGAATCCATGCGGAAAGAGACTGGAAACGTGCTTGGGACTTTCAGTGCTTTATCCTAGTGCTTGAGGAGTCTTAGGTGGTATTTAGCAGGAGAATAATATGCTACAAGGGATCCCGAGATGCTCAGATATCCTCATGAAGCTTTCTTCCTGGAGCTCAGTGTTCCTGTTCTAAGTCCCCGCACGCATAGGGTGGCTGAGGAAGGGGCCTGGAGTTGCGATGGGTTGGCTGGGAAAGGCCCACCACCACTTAAGTGGCAGAGCTGAGGCCAACCTCTCAGTGTTTAAAATCAGATGCCTCTTTCAATTATCAGCTAACTTGCCTCCCCTGGGACTTCTTAAACTGCTTCTCTCTTTATGGCATGTAGAGAAGAGGAAGTGAGGACTAGACCATACATCACCGGAAGGACAGGGATGAAAGGTTCAGGAAGCTTGGACACACAGCTGGAAGACGAGCACTCACTCGTGGGGAAGGTTAGGTGGAGGCACCGCACAGGAGTGGGACCGAATGGCCCCAGCACAGACCCACCCCTGCTCTCCTGTGAATCTGCTTCTCTGGAGCCCTGGAGGGCAGGGCACAAGCTTCCTGCTGTCTGCAGCCTCCAACAGCTGTGCCTCGGAGGGGACTCAGCTTCCAGTGGGCTTTTAGAGAGCATGCTGGCCCTTAGAGAGCCAACCTGGCTGAGACACTGAACAACCCTTCCCCATTACTTGGCTTCAGGCCTCCATCCCCAAGAGAGGAGGTGGGACTCTGTAACGGCACCCAAGCCTCCCAGAGCTGAATTCCTAGGGCTGAAGACATGGTTCCTGGGCCCCTCCCCTGGCTCTGTGTTCACGGGATGAAGGGCCAGATCACTTCTCTCCAGCGGTCACTGGAGCAGGAAAGCGCTTGTGGATACTGATGCCACGCCTGAGTTCAAAGTCCACCTGTGCCCCTTCCAAGTCACGTGACCCTGTCCAAGTTACTTAACCTCTCTCAACCAGAGCTTCTGTCTCTGAAATAGGGAAACTAGCATCTTCAGCCTGAGGTTATTTGCGGGTCAGCAAGGTAATGCATGTCACATAATGTGCCAAACCCAGGAGACCATACAGTGGGTGCTTCCCTTTCTGGATGGGACTGGTTGCCCATTCCACAGACTTTGGGCTTTTGTGGCTGCCCTGGGGGTGCTTCACCAGCTAGCAGCACCACAAGCAGGCAGAACCCTGCAGAAGAAATGTCTGGTGCAGGGGCTGCCCGCAGGAAGTACGGAGAATCATTTAGGATCAGTCGGCTATGAGGGACCACGCTGCTCAAAGCTCAGGTGCTCTGACCCAGGTCCACAGCTCCACAGACCAGAGGAACCACACCACCTAAAGCAGGAAACCTTTTCTGAACCCCACCTAGAGGGCACACAGGCCCAGCTGCAAAAGGAAGGGCTGAGAGAGAAAACTTGTTCCAAGGGTTTGACAGCAAGCTTGGACACGAAAGCTTTACCCAGGAACTAATATCTAGAAAATTAGTTGGAGCTTTTCCCTGACAAGCGTGTGGCTCTCTTAGCCTGACACTGTCCAGGAGAAGGAAGAGTTCTCAGATCAGCAACCAGATTCATCCCAAACTGGTGAAGTGACCTGGGCTGGTAACCAGCTTCACTGACCCCTGTTTCTGCATCAGCAGAATGGGTTTAATCCCTGTTCTGGGGGTCTCCCAGGGCCATCACAAGAGCCAGGGTGTCAGGTGATGAATCTTCATCTCAAGCGGGCAGAATGAGAGAATTAGGGGGAACAACCAAGAGGTTCAGGTCCTGAGGGGCCGCTCCGGGGGCTAGACACCGGGTGACGAGACCTGGATTGGCATCTCAGGCCGGCCCCTCCTAGCTGCACCACGCTAGACAACATACTGAATCGCCCCCAGTTTCGGTTTCCTGATTTTCAAGAGTGAAAAGGGCATGTTAATATCTCACCCAACAGAGAGATCCCGAGATTAACTTCAGTCCAGCTGGTGAAAGTGCAGCTGGTCATAGGGGTTTGGAAAATGTCACCTGGACAAATGGTGGGTGTTGGGAGGCGGGAGGCACCCCCGGTGCCCGCACACACAGAGGCCAAGGCAGAGGGAGGGGGCCACACAGACTGTCTCTGTTTATCTTCTCCGAGGAGGCATGTCTTTGGCCAAAACGGCTGCCAGGAGCATCACACGGGGACATGGCTGCTTTTGCGAAATCAGACCCGCTCCCTGTCCCTCGGGCCAGGCGTGATTTAATGAAATCCTGTTTACCTCTGGCTGGAGCTGCCGTTTTCAAGATTTCCTTGAAAACACATCCCAGATGGCCCTGGGCGGCTCACTTCCTGTACCAGGAACACACCACACATCCCTCCTGGGCGGCCAGGTCCCCGTGGCAGGGAGATGCCTTAATTGACAGCAAGCTCAGGGCTCCAGGATCTTCTCCCCCTCCTCTCGGCCCCCTCGGCCATGCCATTAGCCACTGGTCCTGCAGTGCCCGGGATGGGTTCTGGCGGCCAGAGAGAGGCCTGGCTGAGCGCAGTCTTTGCATTTGGGTAGGCCGGCCGCGGGGGCCCTGCCCCAGACCCTGGACCCGCACAAGCAGATGTGCTTCTCGCACTGCAGGGCCAGCATGTCTCCCAGGCAGATGCCACGGGCTGCGTTCTGGGCCGCTGCCCAGCAGATGGAATTTCTGTGGACTCAGCCTTGCCTCAAACAAACACCTCGGGTCTGCAGCTTGCTCTCATCTCTGTGTCCTTTGCATACCTTATCCTGTGCTCCCAGGGCAGCCCACCTAGGTGCCGAGGTAGGATTTCTTAGTGTTCACCTCCAATTTTATGAATGGGCAACGTGAGACCCAGAGAAGATGAAAATAACTGTCCCAAGATTGTATAGCCAGAGAGAGTGAGAAAACACAAGAACAATTGTATAGGACTTGAAAATCAGGGGTCTGGTCTACTCTAGCACGAATCCTTCAGGGAATCAAAGAAACAGTGCAGTCCCTAATATTACAGATGGGGAAACAGGCCCAGTGATGGTAAGAGAGCTGCCTGAGGCTGCCAGGGGCAGGGGGAGGTCAGAGCAAAGGCTTTCTCTAGACCCAAACCGCATCTTCTTGTTCATCATGTATCAGGGGCTGAAGGGAGACAATGGAGCAGTGGACAGGGCTGTGGGCTTAGTGGCTGGGGTCACGTGCCCCTTTCTGAGCCCTTCAAGGAGTCTCAAATCTAGAGTGTTTGAGGATGCGGCTCATCCTCCCCCACTGGGGCCGCACTGCGAGGGCCTGGGAGAGTGAAGTCAGGTCGGAAGGGCTGGTCACCCAGGACCTCTGAGTCTATCCGTGGCGCCTATGCTGCACTGCACCCCACAAAATATTTTAGGCAAAGGTAGCATGCTGTGATTTGTACCTTAAACAGTAATTGTTTGCTGTGAATTCCCATGGATACTGAAATAATCCAGGGCACTGGCATGGCTTCAGTCAGAGAGAGAGACCAAAAGCCTTCAGATGTCATCACAGCTGGTCACCATCTTGCCCACCAGGCTGTTCTGTCAGCTTAGATGGGCGGTGACCAGGCCTCATTCACCTCTGTGTCCCCAGGCCTGTGGCTTACTACCAGGGTCATCTTGGACAAGATAATCCCTCTCAGAACTTCTGTTTCTTCTTCTCATTCCTTCATTTATTCATTCATGCACTCAGCATCGATTGATTACTTGCTGGGTGTCTAGGAAAGGAGATACAGCAGTGACCAAAAGGGACAAATATTCCTAACCTCATGGAGCTTAAATTATAGCTGAGAGTGGAGAAGGGAAGGAAAAAATATATGAGAAACAATGATGGTAGTTCGATGGTGATAATACAGAAAAAAGTGAAGCAGGAGAGGATGCCAAAGAGAATCACTGGTGGGGGAAGGAGGAGGAGCTGCCGTTTTAAGTAGGCTGGCCTGGGCCTCCCTGGGGAGGTGGTAACGAAACAAGACAGGCGTGAGGCAAGAGAGAGGGCCACAAGGCTGGCTGGGGGAAGAGTGGTCCAGGTGGACCGGACACTGGAGCTCAGGTCAACACGTCACTCAGAAGAGCTGCACCATACGATGCTCTCAGCAATTAAATGCGCAACTGGCTCCATAAGGGTGTGGCTCAGAGTAGGTGTTCAAGGACTGTCACGTTCCCTTCCACTTTTCTTCTCAAATTTGTTAGCAAAATGAAGCTTTATTTTATTTAAAGCCTTTTTTAAAAAAAAAAAATACAAGCTGTTTTCCAAGGCAGTTAAAGAAATGTAATCAATCGTACGGTGTCAAGTGACAGATGGAAAAGGAAACCAAGAAAGAACAGAGATTGGAAAGGCTCACAGGAAAATGTCACCACTGGAAGGAAGATAAACAATCACCTTCTCCAAAGCTTCTAGTCATTAAAAGGAAACTGAAGTCCAGGGAAGGGAAGGGACTTGACCGAGGTCAGCCCAAGAATAAGTATTACAGTAAACTTCCTCTCGTTCAGAAATAAACAGGTGTTCTGATGGCAAAGGGCACACAGATCCTGCTGCCAAAGGGCAGCAAAGAGCTCCAGGCAGATGTGTTCCAGAATGATACAGAGCCGGGTTTGAATCCTGGGAATATCAAGTGTTTGTGAGGATGCAGTACAACTGGGACTCTCATATAAAATGGTCCAGCCGGCTTGGACAAAGATCTGGCAGTTCCTTACAAAGCTAAACACACCCCTATCCAATAACCCAGTATTTCCACTCTTAGGCGTTTACCTAAGAGAAATAAAAACATGTTTACACAAATCCTTCTACAAGGATGTTTAAAGCAGCTTTATGCATAATTGCCCTCAAACTGAAAAAACCCAAATGCCCATCAACCTAAAAAAAAAGCCAAAAACCAAAAAACAATTATGGTATATTCATACAATGGAATCATACTCAGCAATAAAGAAGATAATCCACAGGTACATAAAAAATATGGATGAATTTTAAAAACCCATCATTTGAGCAAAAAAAAAACAAAAACAAAAACCAAAAGAAGAGATAAAAGCAGCAAAACTGGAGAAATAAAGGTGATCCAAGAACTCTAACAGTTACTTGTCACATTTTCTAGTGGCCCAGAACCTTCTGAATACCCTTGTTTTGCTTCCTAAGTATATTGCATTATGAGTTCGGTCTTCTCAAGGGAGAGGTCAGAATACTTGCTTACCCAGCCTCCTTTGCAGCTGGCACAAGCATGTGACCCCTCCAATCAGAGGTACCTGCTGGAGAGTTAGATTTAGAGATGAGCAACTGGAGGAAAGAAACTCAGAACAGAATCTGTGTTTGCTGGTGAGGGTGGAGGCTGAAAGTTCTCAGTAGGCTGTAGTAGCAGCAGTGACTGCACAGTTGCATTTGGGTACAGAAGTGGCATGGAGCTGATAGCATTTGTGATGGCGGCAAATAGGAAATCCTATTATATCTAGGATATAGTGATGACAGAGCATCAGCGGCATGGCAGGTCCCTTATCAGACCATTTCTGGAGCCAGGTTTCAGGCAGTGTTTATAGAAGCTTAACCTCAAGACAGGTCCTCAAGTCCTTACAATAAGTTCATTAACTCCCCAGTATGTGCACTGTGGCCCAGAGTAGACTCATTTCAATAACCACCACTCCCCACACCTTTCTCCCCACCTTCTGCTATACCTGCATGGTCCTCCATGGCATTTAATGGCGACTGTGTCCTTCGACTTGCTAAAATCAACAGCCTGATTCCTTTTATTCCTCTCATATGCAACACTCAATCTAGCAGAACTTCCGGTTTAAAGGCCTGATCTTTAATATAGACCCAGCACCCAGCCTCCTCATCCCCTTCAGTGTTGCCACCCTTCTCCAAAGCATCATTTTGTCTCTAGATTTGAAAAGACAGTAGGCTAATTAACTTTTCTCCCTGCTTCCATCTTTGTGTGCTATCCTCTAGTTTCAAAACTGCAGACAGAATGACCCTTCTAAAAATATTAATCAGATCTTGTCATCCCTCCACTGGAAAGCCTATGGTGACTCTCCATCTCATTCAGAGAAAACACCAAAATCTACACAGTGGTCCAGATGGATGCAAAACTCCTAAATATATTTTTAGACAACTGAATATAATGGTATATATATATTTTTAAAATACATCATGATTAAGTAGCTTGGCCTACCAGACATCAAGGCTCATTACAAAGTCATGGTAGTTAAAATAGTTGGTACTGGTGTAAACGAAAAAAAAAAAGAGAGACAAATACACTAATTTAAAAAGTACACAGAGTTCCAAGTATATGAGAACTTGGTATTGTTAAGAACTGTTAAGAGTGAGATTTTATGCTACTTGCAAGTTCACAAGTTAGCCTGCCACAATTTCAGGGTTGTTGGCAGAACTTGAGATCCCTGGATCAAAGTAAGGAACACTTTAAAGATAGCAGTAGCCAGAGTATCAGCACTTGTTGGGACCGGTTCCCTGGGTCCCAATTCCTATAGGCTGACATGCAGAGATCCAGGTGATGCCTGCACACGCACAGTGGGTTAAGTGACAAGAGAGGAACTCCTAGCTTAAGGAACCCAGATCTTCATAATGGTCAGTAAGATTACTGTCTTTTGCCCCAGAGGGTGATATTATCTTTATTATACTGGGCAGTATATGCATAAAAAACAAATCTATTCTTTGCTCTGCATGGAGATACCATCTTGATTTCTAATGATCGCTATATAAATATCCTCGAAAAGATAACTGCAAACAAATCTGCCATAGCTTCTGATCACAAGGTGTGCAGAAATGCAGGAGCCACATGAAGAATTGTCTCCCAACAGGTATATGGTAGAGTCAGCATCACAAAGCATTGGGGAACGGGATGAATCATTTAGTAAATTACGTTAGAAATAGTAACTTCCTACGCAGAAAAAAATAGAGTCCTTACCTCATTCTTTCTATAAAAATAAATTCCAATGATTTAAAGACCTAGGTTTGAAAACTAAGACTAAAAACTAACGTTTTGTTGTTGTTGCTGTTGCTGTTTTTAGTTTGGTGTCATGAATTATTTCTTAAGTAAGACCCCAAGAGCCCAAACCGTAAGGAGAGAAACAAATGGATTTATATCAGGATCGCACTCATTGACGTACACCATTAAAAACCTTAACAGACGCATGACAATTTGGGGGAAAGACTTTGGCAAAATCTAAAACCTAGCAAATGACTAATAAGTAGATTATTCAAGTAATTCTTATCAGTCAGCAAGAAAAAGAAAGGAAAACAAAATAGAAAATGAGCAAAAACTGTGAACAGGGAATTCACAAGAGAAACCCAAATGGCTAATAAATTTCTTAGGAAGCACTCAAAACGTCAAGAAAGCACAGAAATGCACATTGGAGTGAGGTACCACTTTATACCCCACCTGACTGGCAAACATTAGTAAGTTGGAAAATATTAACTCTTGTGCAGATGTGGGGGGGATACCCTCATGCACAGCTGTAGGAATTTTGTTGTTTGGGAGAGTCATATAGATATTCTGAGTGAAATTAAGGTATTTATACCCTATGGCCCTGCAATTCTGCTCCTGGGTATACATCTCAGAGAAAGCCTCATACATATCCACGAAGAAACATGTCCTGTGACTTTGCACGCCACCTCTCTCTGCTTGGCTTACCCTCACTCATCCTGTAAGATGTAGCTCAAGCTTGATCCTCCAAAAGCCTTCTCCACTGCCGTGATGGATCCTGGGCCCTTCCCCCAAGCTTCCATCCCACTCTTGGCTGCACTCTGTCTACACACTCACCACATTGTATATTTGCAGTTGCTTAGGTGCCATCTGCATCTTCCATTAGGCTGGGAGTTCCCTCCCGGCGCTGACTGTATTTTATTCATCCTGTGTCTATAGCACCTAGCACTATTCCTGGCACAGAGCAAGCATTCAGCTATGTGGAATGAGGAAATTCATAAAACACAGGGCCTGGATTTGGTTCCTGGTATTTGTAAGGCAGAACTTCTTCCTGGTGTTCAGATTCCACCCTGAGTACGGTTATCTCAGCTGTTCCGAAAAGGGCAGGGAGGACTGCTTCGATCTGGGGCTTCCTGGGTATCAGCAGGAATTTCATGCATCCACTCCTGGCATATCCTTTTGGGGTGAGTTTGCTAATGGCCTGTGTCGTTTTGAAGGAGAAGACGTCTGCCAGGCCAGGATGTGATATGTACTCAGCGCAGCTGGTGTTTGTCAGCCACAGGCCTCTCCGGCTCACTCAACTTCAATCCTCCTGTTCCCCGCCCCGTTCCCACCCCGCCGTGTTCAAGAATGTGAGGCCTGGCTCCCTCTGGGCTCCAAAAATGCCTCAGGCTGGGTCCTGTGAAATCCTAACCTTTCCTCCCGCCTCTATTCCCTCGGCATCACGACCTTCATCGTAAAATAATTTATGCAAGTAGAAAGGGAAAAAAAATCTGGTGCAGAAATACCATATGTAGAACAATATCACGAAAGCTCTGTAATGCCCTGAACGCTGTGCTTAGGCCATTTGGAAGATACATTAGCTAGATAAGTATTAACAGAAGGGCCGATCACAGAAACGTTACCCAAACCACCACCTTTTATTAAGCCCCCAGGAGAACTTAAAACCAGTCCGTGACTCTGACGGACTGGTTGGTTTTTTCCCAGCCAAGGCAAGCTTAAGTATCCTAGAAAAGGGACATGGATTAACCATAGGTACAAATAAGGGCCATCACCTTCACGTCAGAACCTGAGGGGCAGGGGAGCTTGACTGCCAGCTGACGCTCAGAATTGGGCCACATGTCAGTCATCTTCAAGCTTCTAGAGAGCCAGAAGGGAGAGGAGAGCATTTAATACTGTCTTATGGATTGGATGCCCACCTCTTTAGTCTTTCTTCAGCAACCAGGACACACAGGGAACAGTAAGACTTGAATTTTACCCCTGCTCCTAACTTGCTGTGCGACCTTAGACAGTTACTTAAACTCTCTGGATCTCAGGCTTCTCATCCACAAAAAGGGAAGCGTATCTGTGTCCCTGAATGGTCTTTGGGGAGACGTAGTCCAAGTCACTGAGTGACCGAGGCAGGCTGCCAGGTCCACAGCTCTCCCAGCTCCTAGCTGGGTGGTTTGGGGGGAATTATGTAACCTCTTTTTTTTTTTTTTTAACATCTTTATTAGAGTATAAGTGCTTTACAATGCTGTGTTAGTTTCTGCTTTATAACAAAGTGAATCAGTTATACATATACATATGTCCCCATATCTGTTCCCTCTTGCATCTCCCTCCCTCCCACCCTCCCTATCCCACCCCTCTAGGTGGTCACAAAGCACCGAGCTGATCTCCCTGTGCTATGCGGCTGCTTCCCACTAGCTATCTATTTTACGTTTGGTGGTGTATATATGTCCATGCCACTCTCTCACTTCGTCCCAGCTTACCCTTCCCCCTCCCCATATCCTCAAGTCCATTCTCTAGTAGGTCTGCATCTTTATTCTTGTCTTGCCCCTAGGTTCTTCTGACCATTTTTTTTTCTTTTTTTTTTTTAGATTCCATATATATGTGTTAGCATATGGTATTTGTTTCCCTTTCTGACTTACTTCACTCTGTATGACAGTCTCTGGGTCCATCCACCTCACTACAAATAACTCAGTTTCGTTCCTTTTTACAGCTGAGTAATATTCCATTGTATATATGTGCCACATCTTCTTTATCTATTCACCTGTTGATGGACACTTAGGTGGCTTCCATGTCCTGGCTATTGTAAATAGAGCTGCAATAAACATTGTGGTGCATGACTCTTTTTGAATTACAGTTTTCTCAGGGTATATGCCCAGTAGTGGGATTGCTGGGTTGTATGGTAGTTCTATTTTTAGATTTTTAAAGGAACCTCCATACTGTTCTCCATAGTGGCTGTATCAATTTACATTCCCACCAACAGTGCAAGAGGGTTCCCTTTTCTCCACATCTTCTCCAGCATTTATTGTTTGTAGATTTTTTGATAATGGCCATTCTGACTGGTGTGAGATGATATCTCATTGCAGTTTTGATTGCATTTCTCTAATGATTAATGATGTTGAGCATTCTTTCACATGTTTGCTGGCAATCTGTATATCTTCTTTGGAGACGTCTATTTAGGTCTTCTGCCCATTTTTGGATTAGGTTGTTTGTTTTTTTGATATTGAGCTGCATGAGTTGCTTGTATGTTTTGGAGATTAATCTTTTGTCAGTTGCTTCATTTGCAAACATTTTCTCCCATTCTGAGGGTTGTCTTTTCGTCTTGTTTATGGTTTCCTTTGCTGTGCAAAAGCTTTTAAGTTTCATTAGGTCCCATTTGTTTATTTGTGTTTTTATTTCCATTTCTCTAGGAGCTGGGTCAAAAAGGATCTTGCTGTGATTTATGTCATAGAGTGTTCTGCCTATGTTTTCCTCTAAGAGTTTGATAGTGTCTGGCCTTACATTTAGGTCTTTAATCCATTTTGAGTTTATTTTTGTGTATGGTGTAAGGGAGTGTTCTAATTTCATTCTTCTACATGTAGCTGTCCAGTTTTCCCAGCACCACTTATTGAAGAGGCCGTCTTTTCTCCACTGTATATTCTTGCCTCCTTTATCAAAGATAAGGTGACCATATGTGCGTGGGTTTATCTCTGGGCTTTCTATCCTGTTCCATTGATCTATATTTCAGTTTTTGTGCCAGTACCATACTGTCTTGATTACTGTAGCTTTGTAGTATAGTCTGAAGTCAGGGAGCCTGATTCCTCCAGCTCCGTTTTTCTTTCTCGAGATTGCTTTGGCTATTTGGGGTCTTTTGTGTTTCCATATTATGTAACCTCTTGAAGTCTCAGTTTCTTCATCTACGAGATGGGGTTCATACAATGAACCTCCTGCGTTGTATGAAGATCAGATAAGACTTTTATGGAAAGAACTCAAAACAGTTCCCAGAGCATAATAAGAGCCAACAAATATTAGTAGTTATTACTGGTTTGTTTTTTTTTTTTAACATTTATTTATTTATTTATTTATTTATTGTCCACGTGGCATTCAGGATCTTAGTTCCCTGACCAGGGATCAAACCTGTGCCCCCTGCAGTTGAAGCGCAGAGTCTTAACCACTGGACTGCCAGGGAAGTCCCATAGTAGTTGTTATTGTTCTCACTTAGCTTCTGTGGCAGGGAGCCTCTAAAATGGTCCACAGTGATCCTTGCCTCCTGGTAGTCACACCCTTGTGTAATGCTGGCCCCTTGAGCGTGGGCTGGACTTTGCAAATTTCTCTTAATGAAGAGAAGACAGCAGAAGTAAAAGGATGTCACACCCAAGACTAGGTTATAAAAAGACTACATTTTCCGTCTTGTGCATCCCCTCTTGCTCTCTCACTCATTCCCTCTGAAAGGCCTCCCTGTGGCAAAGCCCATGCGGCAAGACACTGAGGGCAGCCGCGAGCCCACGGCCAGTGAGGGACTGAGTTCTCCAGTCCAACAAGCCCCAAGGAAACAGACTCTTCCAACACCCACTTGAGAGCTTCCAGAAGAGGGGCCTCCTCAATCATGCCTTGAAATGACGGTGGCCCTAGCCTCACCCTGAGTACAGCCAGTGAGAGGCCCTGAGCAGAGGATGTGGCACAGCCGTGCCGGGATTCCTGATCCACAGAAACTCTGGGACATCTTATGTTCATTGTTTTAAGCCACTCAAGTTTGGGGTAATTTGTTACACAGCAATGGGTACCTAATGCAGGCTTCTTCCAGCTCCAATACCCAGGCTCCCTGAAGCAATTCCAAAACATGAGCTTATTCTAAGACATCTGGGGACACCCAGTGAGAACTGTGATCTATCAGTAAGGAAGCATTACAGAGCTCCTACCACATGCAAAGGTAAGGCACCTAGAAGGTGAGGATATGTCTTCACCCTTGCATCTGTGTGGCAGAAATACCATATAACTCTATAACATCTATTGTCTCTATATGGTGGAAATGCTATATAACTGTAGAGCATCTATTTTATTTATATGGTGAAAATACTATACAACTCTGTAACATCTGTTGTATCTGTACAGTGGAAAGACTGCCTAACTCTTTTTGCCTTGGTAACTTGAAATTGGCTATGGTTAGAGTATGACACCATGGAAATCAGCAAATGCTACAAATGTTACAGATCAAGGCTTTGGGGGTTTGGGTTCTTTTTTTTTTTTTTTTTTTTGATAGCAATGTTAAACATTTACTAGCACACCATTGAAGTTAACCCATTATTCTAAGAATTTCAGGTAAACTCAAAAGAAAAAAAAAAATCTTCCCTACTTTGTGAAGACAGAAGACTTGGGACATGGGCTTGGGACGTGGGCTGCAGGTGATAGGGTCTCTCAAAGTTCCTGCTAGCTCTATATTCCGCAATGGTATAGAAATTTCAGAGCTCAGATGCAAGCGAGAACCCTGTCTTTGGAGTAACGAAGATCTGGGTTCAAATTCTGTTCTGACTCTCCCTAGCTGATCGCTGGGTCTGGTGCTTCCCTTAGCCCTCAGATTCTGTTCACATTTCAGAAGACTTCAGAACAATGAGGCATGTTTCAAACACAGCAGGAAAGAGAACTTTCAGGCTGGTTTTTAAATTTTTTATTTGGGTTTCATTTTTTAACACTGAGGAAGCTCCACGGCGGGTGCAGGAATGACCCCTTACAAAAAGGAGTTAGGGGCATGTGGGGGAGTGGAGTGAGGAATCTTTCAAAGTTGAAAACCTGCTGGTCCTTGTTAAAAAGAACAGAACAGCATTCTCCCTTCCCCCAGGGCTCTGCGGAATTGACCCTCCTCCTCCAGAACCCCTGATTTTATTTTATAGTCTAACTCGGCTGCACACTCCCTAGCTATGCGGCTGACTTTTTACAGCCACAACTGGGGAATGACTTCATCTCGGTGAATTTATGGGTCACAGTAGAGGATGGAGCAGAGGCACTTTAAGGGGGAAATCGCAGCCAATCCCGTCCCCGACCCCATCGTGATGATTTTCCCAGCCATGGCCTTACAAAGCCCGTTCATGCCCTGCTCTAGTATGAGCAGTGGTGCTGGACCAGAACCCTCTGCCACTGCCTGGCATGTTCTGTGGAATCTCAGCAGGAGGACAAGGTGCCCGGCTGACACAGCTTGTTCAAAAAACTAGAGGGGATGAGCACGGGGCCTTCTGAGGCCCCTCCTGACTCTGAGGGACTGGGTCTGGCTGAGGTTAGGGTGACAGTTTTGAAGACGGCGTGTGCTCGAGACATGATTTGCTGGCACTGTCTGCCCTTAGCAAGAGCCCTTCATCCAGGACACCCAGCCTTGTGGCTCCAGAGGTACTGACTGTGTCCTCTGGATGCAATGCCAGTGCCTGGGGCTGGCAACATTGCATGTGCCAGCCTGCCTCCTGATCTTTTCCCCAGCCACCTCACTAAAATGGAGCTCCCAGAACAGCCCTTGCAGTCCCACCTCTGCCTTCCCTTCTGCTGTGTCCTGGGTCTGGAGCCCCCTCCTGCCTCCCTACCTCCTGATCAGGCTCACCGTCTATTTCCCCTCAGCTCCCTCCTCCCTTCTGCCTCCAGTGTCTGGCACAGAGCTGGCGCTCAGAAAGCCACGTCCCACGAATCAGCACATCCACAGCCAACCCTGAAATCCAAATGTTTGACAAAACAAAAGCCCTTCCCTCTTGACTCAGCGGATGGGAGTCGGGGGCAGGGCTGGGACTGGGGTGAGATGAGCGAGGTACCAAGGGCACAAAGCTTAGGGAGGCCTTCACCCTCGGGGGTGTGCAAGTGCAGGACTGGCACCAGAGAGTCAGTGCCTGGTCACATTTTGCACCTCTCCCACCTCCCCCAGTCCCGGCCCTGTTGCCTACGACAGAACTTGAAACTCCTACCCTCTAGTCCATGAACGTGGACTCTCTCAGAGTGGGACTGTGGGAGAGTTTGGGCTCAGGAAGACCAGGCTCAAAGCTCTGCTGGAGCTCTGGGATTTGGGCAGAACGATGATCCTTCTGAGCTTCGGTTGCCTCTCTGTCTAGTGGCATATACACCCACCCTTCCCTTCCCAGCAAGGGCAAGCGAATGAACACGCCCCGCATGGGATCTGGCCGGTGGAGGCAGGTGAGAGAGGAACTTGGAAAGGTTTTAAAGCTGGATGTAAACCTTGATGTGAGCCAGGCCCTGTGACTGGCACTGGGAGCCCAAAGGTTAGGAAGCCAGAGTCTTCGTCCTCAGGATGTCCACACGAAGGGGAGGCAGGCGGGCAGAACTTTCACTCTCACCCTACGTAATGGGGGCTTCAAGATGTGTGTCCAGCTGGGCTCCAGCTGGAGAAGGAGGCGCACTGTCACAAGAGGGTTTGATCAAGGTCATTGCCTTGCTGGAGTGACTGCTGAACTGGAGGCTGAACTTTAAGGGGGAGGTTTTCAGATGCACGAGGAGAAACAGAGTCCCAGGTAGGGACCAACACATGCAAAAGGGTGCAGACATGAAAAGTTTTGTTGGCTTTGAGGAAGAGTGAGTAGGCAGGTTTCGCTGAAAGGTGGGCTGTCTGGGGGAGGAGGATGAAGACGAGTGTCCAGACAGATGAAGGAGGAGCTGACAAATTAGGTAAAGGATTGTGCAACTTCCTTCTTTAAAACTTACACTCGGCAGTGGCTGTGTGTACATGTGGGTGTCTGAGCACATGGTGGGGAAGTTGTTGAGGGCGGTAAGAGAGTCTGACTGTGTGAAGAACTGGGTGGCGAACCACGTGGAAAGGGAGCGTGGGCTGTACACGGTAGCCCTGGGAGTTCTTCTGCCTGGTGGCTTGGATGGAAACTTGCTCCATGGGACCAATGAGGCCGAAGCCCTCAGGGTGGCTCTCGAGGGGATTAGAGTAGGACTTTCCCCAGGTCCGCAGCCCCCGGAGGCCCAGGCCAGCTTCGAGGCAGGGCCTGGGGTTTCTCTCAGGGGTGGGATTGAGTCACCGCTAATTCAGGTTCGGAGCTCCATTCCCCCTGCTGCACGCCTGTGCCTTTGGGGGCTCAATGAGCCTCGAAGGTTGGGCTCCGGTTACTTTGCTACATTTCCCCACATCCTTCACCCACTTCCTACCAGCTTGGCATCTCCTCGTCACTAGCACCTACAGAGAAACTCACCCCTGCAGGCAGCCCCTCAGCCTGTGCTGGAAACAGCTTTCCCATCCCCCTGCCTGCTCGCCCCGGACCCCGCTTCTCCCTCTCAAAGCGCCTCGCACGCCTTCTCCGCCTTTCTCATCTCTTCGGAATAATCATTTTAAGAAAACCACGCTGCTTCCTTTCTTCAGCCCCATCGAGATCTGAGCGCTCGCCGCCCCTGGTGTATTTGATGAGTCTTCCTCCCCTCCTGCCTACCGTCAGGGAAACTGGAATCATACTCCAACCTGCAACAAGATTAATGTTCTAAAGACAAGCGTGCACCTCAGAGTGGGATTGGGGCTGCTGGTCTTTGATAATCTATTCAACTCATTTGGTTCCATCGCTAATAGACAGCCGTGGATTCTGTGATGACTACAATATACATTAATCAAAGGCATGTTATGCTCAGAGTTGAAAATAACACTTCCCTTTCTTCCTCTTTGCAGAAAAAAAAGAAAAGAAAAGAAAAGGAAAAATGTTCCTCTATTCAACAACTAGGAGAAAGGTATTCAGATCTGCAGAAAGCAAGCAATGAGCCTCCTTTCGAGAGCCTGAGAGCCAGTTCTGGAAACAGTGAGAAATTATCATTAAAATGCCTTGGTGGTCAGATAAGAACGAGGCTGGGGATCAGGGTGACCTGGGTTTGGAAGACAGTGTCCATAACATGCACCAGATTCTCGGATGAGACTCCGACCACCACCCCACTACCCCAAACTGTCAGAAAGTCCTGGGTCAACAATCTTCAAGGTTCCTCTCAGCATTAACAAGGTCTGATCTTACATTTAACCAGTTCTAGAGGCTCTCCAGCCACACATCCAAAAAAGGCCAACTGGACACTTAGCCAATTAGTAATCAAATGAAATGCACCAAGTACTGATTCTTTCCACTCCCCTCCCAGGCCTGGAGCCGTTCACAATGACAGGCAAACGAGCACTAGAAGGGAAGGATTCAGGCCACGAGGGAAAAAGCCCTTTAAGACTTGGGCTCAGAGGATTTGATTTGGGTGCCAGCTTGGCCTGTGACGCACAGAATCACATCACCTTTCTGAGGATCACTGTTGTCATCTCAGCAATGGGAATAACAGTGTTTACTAACCAAGGTCTTGGCAGCAATGGGTGTAAAATACTCCATAGAATGGAACATGCCATATAAACACAAGGTATTGTTCCACTGAGAGGGCAGCAGTGTGGGTACCAGGTCTGAGCACAGCACCTAGAGTCAGAGGGCTGGGCTTTGGCTGTTTGGCTGTTGGTCAGCACTTTGACCTTGAGCCAGTTGTTTCACTCAGTTTTTTTCATATTTGGACTGAGATAATAATAGTACCTACCTCTTAAGGTCATGAGGGCCATTAAATGAATTAATATACCTGAACCAGCTAGATGATGCTTGGACATAACAAGCTCTATGTAAGTGTTTGCTATCACCACTTTAAAATCTGCAGTAGGATAAAAAAAGAGTACACACACACACACACACACACACACACACACCTGGGGTCATAAAGCCACTTTGTTACAGCAGGAACCACATCTGCCTGGCTCAGTCTCTATCCCCAGTTCTTAGCGTGATGTTAGAACACAGGTGCCGAAAAAAAAGCGTGGAATACATGAACATCACTTGTGACTCAGAACTTCCTGGCAGCCATGGCAAGAAGGGAAACATCTTGAGTCATACAATTCTCACCTATTGAGAAAAGGAAAGATCCACATCTCATCTTTAGTGGATACTAACTCCTTGCATCAATTTTTAAAAAGGATGTATTGCATGGGTCTTGGGTTGAGACTGCCAAGCACTCTAATGGATCATGCCTTCCATCCCAGTTAATCAAAGGATTCAGAAATGTCCTTCATCTGACCTTGGCTGACAGCTGGACCACAATATTAAAGTATATCTTGGAGCAAGATCTAAGTAAGTAAGGTTGGGAGAGGTGGCTTCTTTGGCCGTCTTCTTAACATAGGAACCAAACTTAAGCATTCTTAGAGTCTGATACCTCCTTAAAGAATCTGATTCAAAACAAAAAACAAAAAAACTAAGGCCCTCTCCCCAGCAAAAGGTACCTGCATCCAAGGTACCCATAGCTGTATTTTGCACACAGCTGTGGGGTGGCACACAGATCTCCTAGATCTCAGGTATTAGTCTATTTACCCTCTAGGCATCTATGAAGTGTAGACAAGAACCACTTAGAAGAGTGGTTGGAGAGACTGCCCTTGAGATACCATGTGTGAAAATGGCCTTTCAGCTGCACAGCGATTAGAAGTACAGGCCATTGTTCTCCATTGTTTCAGCTGGGCTCTGAGCCAGGAGTTGGTTACAGGCTGAGCTTTTTGGCAAGAGCCTGGAGTGTGGATAGCTTCTATTGTTGATTGAAGGACAATCCAAATAGTTTAGAAATAAACAGGGAAGTAGTTCAGACACCCTCTTTCTACCACCTTCTCAGAGAGTCAGGTCAGGGGCGTAACCACCTGATGGCACCAGCATCTTCAAGAAGCAGTGCTGGATGGTTCTCTCCAGCTGTTGGCCCCAGGAAGCAAGGCAAAGCCTTTTCCAGAGCAAGGCTACCTCTCTGTCATGGGCCTCGGCCCTGAGACAGCCATGCCCCGGGGGCACCAGTGCCTTTCCGGCAGCAGTGACTTCTTTTTTTTTTTTTTAATTTTTACTGGAGTATAGTTGATTTACAATGTTGTGTTACCTCCTGCTGTGCAGCAAAGTGACTCAGTTATACATATACATATATCCACTCTTTTTTAGGTTCTTTTCCCATATAGGTCATTACAGAGTACTGAGTAGCGTTCCCTGTGCTATACAGTAGGTCCTTATTAGTTATCTATTTTATATATAGTAGTATGTATATGTCGATCCCAATCTCCCAATTTATCCCTCCCCTCCTCCCCCCCACCCCGGTAACCATAAGATTGTTTTCTACATCTGTAACTCTATTTCTGTTTTGTAAATAAGTTCATTTGTATCATATTTTTAGATTCCACATATAAGCGATATCATACGATATTTGTCCTTCTCTGTCTGACTTAACTTCACACAGTATGACAATGTCTACATCCATCCCTGTTGCTGCAAGTGGCATTATTTTGTTCTTTTTTATGGCTGGGTAATATTCCATTGTTTGTGGTACATATGTAATATATACAGTGGAATATTACTCAGCCATGACTTCTGATATCCTGGCCAGAGAAAGGGTTAAAGCTTCTTCCAGGTCCCTGGGTGGGTTTTCCTTATGAGAGAACTGCTACCTCTCCCTGTGGATGTGGGGCCTGCAGCTACCAAAAATGAAGACGAGCTTGGATGTGTATACATTTCCTGCCACTCTCTCTGACCAAAATGAGATAGTACAAGAAAACTGCTTTGGATCCTCTCTGGAACACTGGGGGATATCGGCAACCAGCAACAAAGTGCCCACGTGAAGGTGCAGAATACCTTTCTGGCCTCATCACCGTCCTTCTCCCCAGCATGCACACACTCACTTCTCCTCTGCTCCAACTACACACCCCACCCACACTGCCACTTGATGCCTTTGAATGTGATGCCACTTCCACCATGCTCATGTGCCCTCCCCTTTCTCAGATGGATGGCGTCCTTCTCACCCTTTACAACGCCCCTCGTATTTGACCTGCTCTGGGAAGCCTGCAGGGGGCATCCCAGCCCGGGAGTCCCACAGCACATCCTGCATCGTTTGTCAAGGGGGATCACGCTGTTCCATTAGAGCTGGTTCCTCGTCTGGAACGTGGGGACACACGACGACCCCTGTGAGGAGTTGTCCTGAGGACTGTACCCGTCAGCACAGGCTAGGTGCGCAGGGCAGCGTCCTGCACAGATGCCAGCAGTGGCGCTCATTATGACCCCAGCCGATGAACATTCTCCCAGCACTCTCCCATCCTTTATCTTAGTTCATCGTCATCTCAGTTCTTGAGAATGACATTCGTGTGACGTTGAAGCCGAGTCATCTAAAGGGAAGCAACTTGTCCAAGGTCACAGGGAGAAGCAGCAGTACCAAAGCCCCAACCTGGCTGCTCCCACGGCTCCTCATCTGTTACCCCAGCACCTTGTCCTGGACCCTGGACCCTGGACCCTGGACCCTGGACCGGGAACCCTGAAGAAGGACTGAATGGGAAGAGGCAGGTTCCCAAGCAGGAGCATTTGCATTTTCCAACTGCCTGCGTGTTACCAGAGGGAGGTTTTGTGACAGCCTCATTAACACCCTTCCTCCTTACAAACAGCGTTGCTGCAGCGAGTCTCAAATGAGTACACAACGATCAGCCCTACCGTGGAGGTGTGACTGGGCCCACCAGCCAGTGACAGTGTTATGACATGATTCCCCTCACAGGACACATCCCCATCCAACATGAGGGGCTGAATACAGTGGAGCCCCCTGAAGGACCCTGGGAATGTCCGCCAGAGAAGAGAAACTGCAGAGCATGCCAGGATGCAGTTGCCTTACAAAATGAATGGGCACAGCGGGTGGAGGACCACTCAGACCTCTGTGCCTGTTAAAAAATCCCGACCTCATTTGGAAAAGCCAGAGCAAACCTATCTGGCCACCTACAGAGGTCTTCGCCCTGCCGAGAGGCTGTTGGCTTCTTTATGAACCTGAGCAGATTGACTTTTGCATCAGTGTCTGGAGCAATGGGAGCTCCAGCTTTGGGTTGGAGGGTCAATGCTTATCTATCAACCTATATTGGGTTCAACATGAAATTCTTTATTATATACCACCTTGGTTGATATTTAACAAGGCACGTGTTGGATCTGGGAACCAAGTTAAACCACCTCTAACGTTTTGTCCCAGATCTATATTTAAGAACTACGATGGGATAGGACTAAATATTACATTGCAATCCTTTACATGTGTTAGGAGGTTTCAAACTACAAACCATTTTCACACCCATGTTCTCTTTTAATTCTGAGGGCAACCCTGTGTGTTAATCAGAGCATGGATTTTACATACCGGAGGATGAGAAAACAAAGGTGCAGAAAGAGAAATGACGTGTCAAAGGTCACAGAGTTACTGGAAGAACTAACAGAACTTCCACATCGAAGACTTTCTTTGTAAATTGTCCTTCCACCGAAGGTCTGCCCAGTGATAAACGACATCGAGAGTCAGGCTGAAGCAGGACAATCCCAGGGGGTGTGTGGAGGGACGAGGAGTGATTGTATCCAACCTGGCCCTGCCCTCTGGGCTCTGGAAGAGCTGAGGGCCGTGTGGACATGAGCACCCCTCAAATCTCCTAGTGCCAGTGAATGGTCTAATGCCCTCTTCCTTGCTCAGACTCCCTGACCAGCCTAGAGCCTGAGTTGGGCTAGGGTCGCTGACCGATGCTGCCCCCTCGGGAAGTCTACCTCTGAGAGCAAAGGTTTGCAGACCTCTTGCAGAGGTTAGAGTTTGCCAATGGCCTAATATTGCCCCAGTTATCTTTCACACACATACAGTATGCTTCCTAGTGTTCCAAATATTACATGTGTACTCTCTCTGGAGCTGCACAATTGCCTTGTGAAGGCAGCAGTGTAGTGACTCTAATTCCCACTGGGGTAAGTGACCTGGCCAGTCACAGACAGTCAGGGTGCAAATAGCCAGGTCTTATCCTGTATCCCCTGCTGGTCATGGTTTGGATTTGGCCAGTTGCCTCCCTGGTGCCCCTCTATCCAGCAAGCATTTACTTCTGAACGTAACTAACCACTTTTGATCACCAAGAGAGAAAACAGCAGCTGGTAATGAGGCTTTCTGCTTTGCTGATATGATAAGTGCCTTATCCCCCAAATCCTCCCACTCACTCCCCTTCCCAGGGGCTCTGACAGGCTGTACATACGCAAGATACAGGAGGGCCAGGAGCAGGTCTGAGGGGCAGTCTCCTTTATTTGAACCAGCACGCCTCTCCACCACCCAGCAGCCTTCCATGTCACTCTTCCCTAACAACCTGGCTGGAATATGGTGCTTAGAGCAGAGGACCAACGTGAGGCATCCTACTTCCTTCCCCTTGAACCAAAAATGGATACATCTGCAGCTCATCACGCCATCTGACCTCCCCATGGGCTGGAAAGCAGGAACAGAGAACAAGGAGAGTGACTGGGTCTGCTCTGTGCTGACACTGTGTCAGTGAGCGAAGTAGCTACTCTATGGGACAAGAGAGGAAAAAGACAACATTCCCCACAAGGTCCTAACTGTTAATACACATGACCCTGCCCACTAGAAAACATGGCCCAGTGACTGTCACGGGCTGTAGCCAATCATCAAAGCAACCCTCCCACCCACCATCATTCCCCATCCCTCACCACCAGTGAGAAGCTCAAAGAAGAAAGTGAGTGCAGAAGTTCCCCTCTCCAACAGCTGAGACCCCAGAGTACATACAATTAAACACTCATGGCAAAAACCGCCGTCTAGAGAATCGAAGGCTTCCGGGGGCAGGAGCCAGTATCCTCGGCTGAGTCCAGAGGAATAGGGCGCACACGGTTTAGGAAATGCTGGGCAATTGCTCCTGGCAGGTACAGCCTATTGACTTGTCTTTCTTGTTTATCACATCTGGGTTTGGAGAAATAATAGCCAGATGTTCAGAAAGAAGTTTTCCTCATTCTTTATAAAGTAAAACAATGTACTGTGGTCGGATATGAATTTGTCTGTGTGTTTAAAAGCTTATGCTATTGGTTCCATAAATGCTTAAAAGATGTTACATCCTATATGATTACACTCAGGACCATAAACAAAGCCCAAAGCGGTAAAGGATGGAAGAGGAATTTCATTCCCCAACTAGCACTTCATTTTCCTACTTACTCTTCTCTCCTCTACCCTTGCCTGCTCTATCTTGGTCCCCATATTGTCCCTGCCTGTCTTCCCAAGCTGCACCATAGGGAATCTTTTCAACAAACAGGTAACTTGAGTTTCAGTCTCAGCTCAGCCATCAGGCAGCTGGGTGACCTTGGACAAGTCACTGGCCACCATCAGACTGTCTTTCGTCTGCAAAGTAAAAATAAAACGCTGCCCACAGCACTGGCTTTCCGGGTCATTCCAAGGACATCATACCCAAAAGGTCTACTCAGTGGGGGATCCCATACATTGATTCAGTGGTTCAGCAAACATTTATTAGGCACTTATTTGCACTGGGCATTATTCTAAGATGAAGGGGACACCATCCAAGCATCATGGTTATGAGAACAATTGTTGGTTTCTTTTTCCAGAAATGAGAGCTCCCTGGGAATGTCATTCCTCTGCCTATGACCCTGAAGTGGCTTCTCGCTGCCCAAGGGCAAAGTCCCCGAGGGCTGGAGATGGAAGCAGGAGCCAGTTCGAGGAAATCACCTGCTTTCTCCTCCAGTCCTACCTTGAGCCAGGTTTTTTCTCCCGCACTGCGCACGAGCTGGCCCCTGATGACCTCCTCCGGGCACCATGCTTGTCTGTGCCTATACTTTGGGCTCTCCGTGCTGGCTGCTCCCCTGCTGCGAGCTTATATGCCAGGCTTTCTCCTCTACTGGGTGAGAGCGCCTGACTGCAGAGCTTATACACCAGGAGGGCAGGAGCCACGTCTGTCCTGCCTGCCTCCATTTCCCCATCACTCCTGGCCCACAGTAGGTCCTCGTGCATCCTTCCGTGGAGTGACGCCTGGTGGCTGATCTAGAGGTTCCTTATTATCTCCTTTAGGTCTCCTTCATTTGGGAGAAAGAGTTTCACACGCAGAGCCGCAGAGCAGGAAGGGCCGTGCGGCCCACAGCCTAGGGGAAAGACTCATCCCCACAGCTTAGAGAAGGGCCTGCACCACCCGCCCGAGTACAATCCTTGAACTCAGGCTGAACCCTGCTTGGGAGCGTCATCCTGGGAAAAGAAACTGCATTTGCATCGATTCTCTGCATAGCCATTCTCTTTAGGGCTATACATTGTTCCTTCTTGACACGGGGCCTGGGGAGCGGTGGCAGCACCCCCTACGCTCTATGTAAATACAGGCTCCTTGAAGGATATTTATTGGCCTGCAGAAAAGATGCGGGGGAATTTTGCTCTGTAGGTGAGTGATAAAAAAGAGCAGTGAGCGGATATGTTCGCCAGCTTATTTACCACAAATCTCTTATTTATGGCCTCATAACCTCCTGATGGTCTGGTGCTCTCCTCCCACACCTGGTTTTCTTCCCAGACGGAGAAAGTGCTGAGCTGAGGACTATTTGTCCAAGGTTCCTCTGTGCTTCTAGTTTCAACAGCTGGAGCCGGACCAGTTGATCTCCCTGTGACTGCGTGGATGATGAGGTCTGCAGGATGAATCCTGTCCTGCAAAGCGTGCTGTGCTTAGGAGGGCCGTGAACATGGTGACTGGGGTCCAGCGCAAAGTTCCACTGGATGAACATTCACTGAACACCTATTGTGCCCAGCACCAGAGATGATGCCAGGAATGGGAAGGAAAATAGGCTCTGCTTCCCTCCCTTGGGGCCCTTTCTCCAGTCTTCTCCCAGCCAGTCACTGCAATAGGCACTTTGCGTATATTATACTCAGTCAATCCTCTGAGCAATGCTACGAGGATGCGACATGTCCCCGATCCAAACGTCACAGCCTCCCGAGGCCCCTCTTCCTCCATCCCTTGGTGGAGCTACACCATCATCCAGAACCCTAACGGGGTGTCCACCCAGAGGCCTTCCACATAGGTAGCCCAGGCTCTGGAGATGGTACCTCCTCCCCACGTGTCTTCCATTTCTGGGCTCCGTGTCTGCCTTTCCTCCGCCCCAGTCCAGCTCCCACCATGCCAGGCTGGCACTGCTGCCACGCAGGCCCTCTGGCTTGGGCGCTCAGCTCCTGATTGGCCCTTCCCTTTGGATCCCTGAGTGGTCTTTTCAAAGCATACACTGAGCAGGTCACTCCCCTGCTGAAGTCCTTAGATGAGTCCCTGTTACCCACAGAGCAACATCCAAACTCTTGGGGTAAATCCAAGCAAACCTACGATGAGCAGGCCCACCTTTGGCATGGTCTTTGGCTGGTTCCTAAGCTCCGGGCCTACTAGATCATTTGGATTCTCTGCCCCTGTCTCGCCTCTTCTTGCCTCTTTGCCTGTGCCGTGCTGGGCCTTTTTCTTGAATGCCACTCTTCTCCCCTCCTCCCAGCCCAGCTACCTTCTACTCAGACTTCAGGACTCATTTCCAATGCCACCTCCTTCTCAGACAACCTTCCTGCAGATGGTCAAGTGCCTGTATTAGTTTCCTGGGGCTGCTGTAACAAAGTGCCACAAATCAGGTGGCTTAACACAACAGAAATGTCTCCTTTCACAGTTTGGGAGGCCAGAAGTCCAAAACCAAGGTGTGGTTAGAATTGGCTCCTGCTGGAGGCTTTGAAGAAGAATCTCTTCCATGCCTCTCTTCTAGTTTCTAGTGGCTGCCAGCAATCCATGGTGTTCCTTGGCCTGTAGACCCACCACTCCAATCTCTGCCTCTGTTATCACATGGCCTCCTTCTCTGTGCCTGTGTCTTCTTTCCTTCTATCTCGCATAAGGATATGTGTCGTGGGATTTAGGATGCACCCAGATAATCCAGGGTGATCTCATCTCGGGACTTTTAAGTTAAATACATCTGCAAACACCCTCTTTCCAAATAAGATCACATTCCTAGTACGGGGATTAGGATCTGGTCTTGTCTTTTGGAGGCCACTATTCAACCCATTATAGTTCCCCTCCTCTGTATTCCCCCCGTACCTGAGCAAGACTCCTCCCGGGCTTTCACTTCACTTGGAGTGGCGTTTGTGGCCTAGTTCTGCAGCAGGGGTGAACTGTCCTGTGGGCAGAGGCTTTCATTTCTGCATCCCTAGAACCTAGCTCCTGGCTTGGCCCAAGGACACTCATAAACAATGAATGGGTAAATGGATGAAGTGGGTGCTATCTCCCCATTGTACTGATGAGAGGAACAGAGGCTCATGGCAGGGAATAAGACGGGCCTAAGGCCATGGAATGAATTACAGCAAAGCCAGGAATACGTTACCAGGACCTTGGCCTGGAACTCTCTCCTTGGCACCAATTACTCTGCCCCAGCTGGGACCAGAGCCACCCTTAGAAAATCTCTTCTCCCCATGGCTTAGGAAATGAAAAAGATCTCCATATCCCCCTCCTGTCAACAGGCTTCCTCCCACCTCCCTGCCCCTTTGATTCCCCCTCATGTGTCCACTCCCCCCAAATCAGAAACACATGCTTCATTTGACCTTGGCTGTTTGTGAAGGAAAGTGACTCCCCAGTTGGTGGATTTCTCGAAGGTCTTAGGGCCTCCCCTGATCTGAAGTCCTGTGGGAACAGTTTCTAGGGTCCAGGCTGTGCTGAGACTGGCGAGCTGGGAGGCCAGTATTGTGCGAGGCTGGAGTCTCCAATAGAAATAGCTCCTGGAAGGACAGGAGGACCGCTTCCCCAACAGGGGCTGAATCTCTACCATGTGCCTCTAAATCCCAAAGAGAGGGGCTTTCTTCACGGCACATGAACTCTGAGGACAGGGATAATGACTGCGTTTAACAGAGGAGGAGCCTGGGGGGCAGAAATGCAAGCAGGGATAAGGCAGAAGCAGGTGCCTGGGGTGCAGAAATGCAAGCAGGGATAAGGCAGAAGCAGATGAGACGCCCCAGGCAGCCCCACTCAGACCACCCCCCCCCTCCTTCCCACTGGGCCCTTCCACGACCCTATCCCCACCCAAGAGCCTTTCTGATGGGAAGAAGCAGGTCTGTTGGAGAGGCACCTGGCTAGGTCATCAGCTCAGACATCACCCCCAAACGGAGGAGAGATTCCCCCCCAAATACACTCACTCTAGCTTTCCTTTCTGACCCATCATGGCCCAAGAAAGTCCCCCTCTGCTCTGCGAGCGTAATAAGAGTTACCCATGGCACAGTGAGTGAGGGCCCGTCCTTCCCCAGCCCGCCTCTACCACAGAGTTTTCTCTGGCTTGCTGGAAGCCGACTCTTTCGGATTCCATCAAGGGCCTCCCTTGCTCTCGAGCTCGCTGGAGTCGGGTCGGCTGAGGAGAAATGGAGCGGTACCCTGAGCAGTGTGGCCCCATCTCTGACTGGCCGCGTGCCCCTGGGGAGACCACTCCACCTCTTTCAACAGCTTCCTTAACAGGGAACAACAGGGTAATAACACCTACTTCCCAAGAGTGCTATGACAAGTAAACGGAATAATGTATGTAAAGGGGCGGGGCCCACCGTGTGCCCGAGTAACAAGCCAGCTGACCCGGAAGCACTCAGCGCGCGCTATCTCAGTTAATCCTCCAGCAACCCTCTGATGAGGTGCTTTGCTATCACCCCATTTTACAGGTGATGAAACAGAGGCACAGAGAGGTGTGGGACTTGTCCAAGGGTGCACAGCCCTTAAGTAGAAAGGCAGGAACCATAATCCTATTTTGCCTCCCTGCCCAGTGTGCATTTCTTGCTTTTCTCTTAACCAGGTGCCTAGCGCTGTCCTTACTGAGCATAAACGATTTTTCAAGTGCACAGTCTCAGTCAAGTACAGAGGATGCGAAGATGAATGGGATGTGGCTGTATATTCCCCTGACAGTGAGGGGGATGGGCACAGACGGGTAATTACGAGACTGTATAGGATATGTGTGTGTGCGTGAGAGCGAGAAAGACAGAATGAGAGAGAGAGGTGGAGAGAGAGAAAGAGAAGGTGTGCACAGAACAGGGAGAGCTGTCTCCACACTGGGGGGTCAGCATGCAGCAGTGGGGTGGAGGTTCCTGCAGCAGGTAATACCTGATCTGTGAGGGAAGAACCAAGAGAGATGAGCTGGGTGACAGGTTTGGGGGACAAAGTTAGGATATTCCAGGCAGAGGGTCCTGAGTAAGCAAAGGAACTGAGCCATTAAACAGCCTGCTGAGTGCACAGAATGACAAGGAGCTAGGTGTGCCCGGAATACCGAGTGCCAGTCAGAGACTGAGGATGCTGTGGATGGAGATGCAGGCGAGCACCAGCCGTGGAGAGGCTGCAGGGCAGGTCTGGGGGTGTCAACCACGTGCTGCGGGCAAGAAGGAACCGCAGGAAGGTTTTAAGCAAGGAGGGATGTGGTCACGTTTGCATTTCCGAGGATCATTCTGGCAGTTCTGTGTGGATCAGGTACCAGCCTGGGTAAGGGAGACCTGACGGGAGGTGAGAGGTGGAAAATCTGCGAGCAGTGACAGAAATGGAGGAATCAGCTCGGAAATTAGTGAGGCGGTGAAAGCGAGCAGGAACTGCCAGATTAGGGGAGGGAAGTTGGGGAGCGGAATGGGTCTAGGATGGTGTCCAGCTTCCTGGCTGGGGGTCCTGGCAGAACCTTCACGAGCTGGGACCCAAGGAGAGCTGCTGATCTGGGCAATGAGGTGGTGAGTTTCAGACGCACTGATCCTGGAGTCCTGGAGCCATCCAAGGTCGTGGATGTTCGGTGTGGAGCGGGGGGCTGGTCCTGGGGAAAGGAGTTGGCTGTAAGTGTGGACTGGGGGCTCGCCAGCTTGTAGGCAGAGGCTGATGTCTTGGGCATGTTGCGGAGCAACAAGGGGAGCCAAAGGAAAGGGAAGACCCTGCGGAAGACTAGCTTTTAAGAGGAAGTCTGTAGAAAGAGAATCCAGGAAGGGGGCTAGACTGGAGGAGAGAGACGAGGGGAGGAGTTTCAGGAGGAGAGGACGTTAACAGGTCAATTCTACAGAGGCTGCAAGGTAAGGACCGGAAGTGTCCGCTGGACTTGGCACTGCAGGGTCACTGGATTGAGGCCACAAATGGATTTACTAAGGGTTGGGAGCAGATGTCAGAGCAGGGGAGACAGCAGATACGGGAGGCAGGATAGTGGAGTCCCACATTGCAAGTTCTTTTTCACCATTGTGGGGAGGCCGAAAAGAGAGTACCATCTGAAGAAGGGCAGGAGGTCAAGAAGGGGCTGTTTTTCGCAGGATGGGACTTGTTCATTGGCATGTCCATTGCATTAAGAGGAAGAAGCCCACATAAGAGATGGGTTGACTATGTAAGACAGACATGAGATCATCGACAAGACAAACTTTGGAGGAGAAAGGAGGGGCCGGACTCCATGGGGAATACAAAAACTGGGTACCACCCCTCACAGAGCACCTCCCCAGATGACTGCCTGGCCATTCCTATCAAGCTGAAACCCCTGTTACCCCCTCCTTGCTTTAATTTTCTCCAATCACTTTTGCTATATAGCATTTATACTTATATTCATTTGATGACTGTTTTCCACCAGGAGGTTTATGTGCTTTATGTCAGATTTAGTACTAAATTTTGAATAAAGTGGCTAATGAATCTAAGGAGATGTCTGTCTATATAGGTGGTGAATATCTAAGTAGTTTATTGGTATGGTGGGGTGTTTCTGAGCCTACCTGGTTTATGGATGTTGAGGGTCTATATTTTTCAGACAAGTGAAACCTGTTCCAGGAGGACAGGGATGCTGTCTGTCTTTTCCAAAGCTGTGTCCTCAGTGCACAGAACAGTCCCTGGCACACAGCAGGAGCTCCGCTAATGTCTGCTGTTGGGTGGATGTGTTGATGGAGTGGCGAAGGAACCCCCGCACAGCTGACTCTGGATCAAGGAGAAATGGGTCTAAATTTTGACAGGCAGAGAAAGTGTTAGGGTGGCAAGAACAGGAAACCACAGAGGAACTGGTGAGCATGACCTGTTGGGGAAAGGCAAGAGGCCCAGTATTCATCAATCCCATCCCTTTTTCCTTCCTTCCACATTGTACAGCCCATACAACGGACCAAGAACTGCAGATGCCAAGATGAGTGACACAGACTCTCCCTCCATAGGGAACTTATAGGCCAGGGAGAGGGACTGCCAGGTGGAGGTTTGATATATATTACATGGGTCACACATCTGATTGAAAAAAAAACAGAGTGAGGCCAAATTAAAAAGGCCTTTGAATTTTATCTTAAAAACAATGGGGAGCCATTGATGGTTTATAACCAGGGAAGCACTACAGTCATCCCTGTGTTTCAGAAGAACTCTCAGGAATGGAAGAGGGTTAAGAACAAGGAAAGAGAGGTCCAAGGAAACATTCCTCGGTGGTGTGCTGAATATGCCTATCTCTTCCCAACTCCTCCTTCAGGGACGCTACCACTGACACCTTGAAACTGGCCATAGTGGGAGGATTTACACCATAGAAACTGGCAAACGCTACACTCAGAGCTTTATTTTCTTGGAGTCCCCATTTACCCATACACCCCCAGTTAGTCCGGGTGCTAAGGATGAAAAGTAGATGCACAGCATAGCACAGGACTTACTGACAAGCTGGGGTTCTCCGTTCAAACCCCTCTAGGACTTTATCAACTGGTTTTCATCTCAGCTTCCACCTTGTTTCTTTAGAAACAGACTACAATTTGCCTTCCCAACTTGGACCATCACGTCTGGTCCTGTCCTCTGGGTGGAACTGACAAAATCAAGGCAAACTAAGAGGTTGAAAGGACTCGGCAGCCCTGAGATGGGCTCTGTTTTGTTTTGTTTTGTTTTCATAGCTTAGAGACCTCTGGAGCCTGGGGGATGAGCCACTGAGCAGTGAGGGAACAACAAGTTTCATCTTTGTGTGGTGTCTGTGTCCAAATTACCTGACCCAGAAGCAAGAGAACTGGAAGGGATAAAGCTGCCGCGTCAAACTGCCTCCCCCAGTGTCCCTGAGCTCCTGTCCTCCTGCTTCCCACGACAGGGAACCGCACACAGCTAAGCCACTGAGGGCTGCAGACGGCACTCCAGCGGGGACGTGGGTCACCAGGAAAATGGGCTCAGAGAGAGATTATCTCCCAGCTCTCTCCTCACATGTTTACCCTGGGGGGTGCAGCTGCTTTGTTTCTAGGTAAAACACAACTGTGTCTCTCCAGGGTGGCAGGAGGAGGAAAGGGATTTGCAAGGATTCCATAAAGCTATTGACTTACGATGTCAGTTACAATCTGAGAGTGGAAACAGGCACGATGGTTGAATTATCACAGTTTTGCGGAAATGCTGACCCTGAGCAGGAGATCCCGCGCCATGTTTCACAATGCCCGGGCAAAAACTGCCTGTTACTGCGTGTGCAGTGTGTCAGAACCGTGTCCAGGTGTCTACAACAAAAAATAAAGCACTTCCTGCTTTCACACACCTTCTCCCACCTCACCCTCCCATCCATGCTTCAAGGGAGGCTCATTTCTATTTTGTATGGTCTAGAAATTAACCAACAGATGCATGCCTGTCCATTACTCCATCTTCATTGGTGCCCCTCCTTACTTTTTATTCTCTTTTGCTCACCTCTCCTCCCTTCTAATTTTTACCAACAAGAGATTTCTCCTCTTGTCCTGAGTCTGCCTGTCTCCTCCTCCTCACTGCCCCCACTCCATCTCCTTTCCTTCCTCTCCCTTTTCCTTTGTGGCTCCTGTGCCCTTTTCTGACTCCTCTTTCTCCTCTCCTCTCTCTTTTCTTTCCCTTTCTCTCTCATTCAACAGTCCCTACTTCCCAAGGTCAACAAGCAACTCTGTGGAGATCTTCACTCAAAAGAGCTTGCTTGGCTTTAATTAGGATCCTTTCAGAAACCCTGACCTCAGAGAAAACACTGCACTCAAGCTGCAGGTTTCCTTTGCTCCGTCTTACCTCCCTCCTCCATGCCTTTAAGAGCAATAAAAGAGATGTAGAATAGACATCTGGAGGAGGAAAGGACTGAAGGCATCCCACCTTCTCTTCCTCAGTTGTATAGATGAGAAAACTGAGGCTCCGAGAGGGACCACGACGCTCCACGTCATGTAGCCAGTGAGACAGAGGTATAGTGTCAGAACCGCGGCTCCCCAAGTACCATCTCCATCAACTTGCCCCTGGACCTGGCCACAGAGGGACTCCAGAGAGCACTAAGAGAACACCTCCCAGGACCAGACTCTGCTTAGCAACAAGTGCTGACATTTTTCCAGACATGCCCCGAGGCATCCTGGGAAGAAGCTACAAAGCTAAACAAAAACAAAGGGTGAACTTAGTAATTGCATACACTCTTATTTTCTTAACAAACCGACTAGATCTCGTTAAGGGAGGCTTCTGAACATAGACAGAGAGAACCTTGTTGTCACCCATTAAGTATGTCTAATTTCACACACTGTCATGTAGCTTTCCATCCAGCTGGTTCTCTGCTGAAAAGGAGTAAAAGATTGCGTCCTGGCCCATTTCTTAGCTCTTAGGGATCTTTCACAGGGAATATCAGGGACCCTGCTGTAATCGTCTAGCATTGGTAATCTTGCATAGTTGGCATCCTCGGCAGACTTTTAATTTATCGAAAACAGAGACCTGGCTATTTCAGGTAATGTCATCTGCCCAATGCAGACACGGCAGTTTATCTTACCTGAGTCCTGCCCCATCCCCTGTCCTCAGTTTCCCCAACTGTAACACGAGAATGGACTAGAACCTCCAAGGGCCCTTCCAGTGCTAAGCTTTGTTGTTGCCCAGACTCTCTCTACATTTGCCAAGACCTTAATTGCATAAAAAAGTGAAGCAAAGTCTGGTTTTTGTTATGGCCTTTGCTTATAGAGCCGTCTTCCAAATCAAGGACCTTCCTGATGCCTCTTAATATGCCAATACCTTAAAGAAAAATGGAAATTAAAATATTGAACCTCTGGGTGCACTCTGCTCCCTGTAATGAAATATGTGTGGAGGACATGCATCCGGTTCAAGGACTTCATACAAAGTTATAATAACTTAACAGTAATAAGCTAATAGTCAAATGGAATTAATAACAGCAACGTGGCCATTTAAGCAGTGAGATGGCCCCGTGTCGTGGAATTTTTGAAGCTAAACCCTCTTGAGTTTCTCTAAGCTAATAGCAATTAGCTCCTGAGTTAATGGCAGCTGCGGTCATAATGAGATTGGAATTGATCATTTAGAAGCAGGCTCCCATAAGCTCGTCTTATGAGGCATTTCGGTCATAAAGCACAGCCTTGACCCCTTCTTCTCATACCTTTCATCATGACCCCATCTTCTTTAAGGCTTTCTGGATCAGTGTGCTCCTTTCCCCATGCAGCACACAGCTCACCAGGGCTCCAGGAGTGAAGCATTAAGGTGGGTTGTGCAGCCTGCAGAGCAAGAATTCTGAGTCTTCAAAGGACAGAATCCACTCCTGCTGCACAAACTCTTCCCTTAGCAGGTTAAGTTCATCTTAGCTTCAGATTCTATTCCTGGCTCCACTAATTCTCTGAACTGGCCAGTGGAGCAACTTCTCTGAACCTCAGTTTCCTCAACTGTAAAGTGGGGAGCATATTATCTAACTCTTGGAGTCATAGTAATAATGTAATAAGGAAATCTATAGAAAAGGTCTTGTGTAGTACCTTTCATAGAGAGAGCCTCAATAAATGTCTTCTTTTCTGTATTGGTTAGCTTTTGCTGTGTAACAAATCATCCCCCAAATTAATGGCTTAATACAACATAAAAATTATTTTATGTAGCTCATGATTAGATGGGTTTGCTGGGTACTTTTCTGGTCTGGGCTGATCTCTGCTGGGCTTTCTCATGTGACTGTGGTCAGTCGATGGGTTGGCTGATGGATGGATGGTCCACACATGCTGGTGGTTGGCAGGCTGTCAGCGTGGGTCAGAGGGGTAACTGGACCACATGAATCTCATCTTCCAGCAGGCTAGACTGGGCTTATTCACATAGTGGTCTCAGAAATCCAAGCACAGAAAGAAAATGCAAGTCCCAGTGTTCAGGCAAGTGCTTTACAAGTCTCTGCTTAAGTCACAGTTACTACCGTCCCACTGGCCAAAGAAGTCACATGACCAAGCCTAGAAATGCTCTACCTCTTGATGTAAAGAGAATCTATTCAGAGATGGAAAGAATATATGGTCATTTTTCCAGTCTCCCATACTTTATTTTCCTTTCATTAGTATTATTTATCTACATACTGTGTCTGGTAGCTAGTAGGTGTGTAATAAGTGGTTATTGAGTGAATGAATGAATGAATAGGTGAAACCAGCCTTCTGACAGTAAAACTGAGACTCCAAGACATGACATGGCTTACCCAAGACATCCCTGCAATTTGGTGGTAGCAGCAGTACTCAGACCCCACTCTCCTGACCTCCAGCCAGACAATTTTCTTTACGTGGGTGAGGAAATCAGTTAAAATAAGAGATATGAACATGCTTTATAAAACATAAAGTGCTCCAGCACTTCAAGATATTTTTGGTATGTGCCTTTTCTGAGCATCAGTTTTCCTCATATATTCATAGGCATGGGTTGGTATCAGTGATCCTCCCACTCTGTTGTCCAGGGTGATTTGGAAGGTGTTGTGGTCCAGAAGCAGCTTTCTGTCTCATGCTTCTCCAAGGAGGGGAGGGGGGAGTGGCAATAAAGCTCCCTATGCCCCTTCTGTCTTTGGACATTGCTGGGAATTCAGTACATGAGTCAATATTTAGATCCTCCTTGAGCTAGCTCTGAAGAGTTTGAACAAAAGGTGATTGAATCACTTAGGCATCAGTTCCAAAGCTGTTTCCCTTTTCTATTTAAACAGCACAAATGATTTTCTCCTGAGGATGAAAATCAGTATCTGAGGAAAAATTGGGCCTTATACCATCCCTATCAAAGGCTCCAAATTTATGGCTGGGGGAGATGTGGGGAAATTGTGGCAAATGCCAACTTTACCTTCCTGTTTTAAGTCAGTGAAGGCTGCAGAGGGAAGTTGGAGGAACAAAGCTCCCACCTCTGGGTTTACCTGCAGGTACTTTCTCTCTCTCCCCATACTTCCTGGGATATTTGATCTGAAGGGACCTCAGGGCAATACATCATCTCCTGCCATGTCTGGTGCATGAGTCAGCGTAGTCTAAGTTATGCTGCAGTAACAAATATCTCCCAATTCTCAGTGGCCTACAGCAACAAAGGTTTACTTCTCTCTCACATTATATGTCCTTTAAGATCAGCTGCAGCTAAGTTCTAGGCCATCCTCCTCCTAGTACCAGGCTAAGAGAGCAGCCCCTATCTGGGGCATTGTTAGTCTCAGGTCTGGGGGAGAACACAGTAGAACTCAATAGCTCTTAATGCTTCTGTTCAGAAGTGGCACAATCCACTTCTGTTCATATTTCATTGGCTAAATCAAATCAAATGGCCAAGCCTAATGGGGTAAGGAGGAATAATCTTCCATGGAAAAGACCAGCAAATACTTTAAACAATAATATAATCTAACACATATGGCCTCTGCATGGGTCTGCTTGGTGCTGGTGTTTAGATAAGGGTATGTGTTTTCCAGGGCTGGGCCGGGAGGGAGGGAGAATGAGACCCAGGAGGAGCGTGGGGGGCGGTGGGAGGCCCACTGGCTTTTGCTCTGTCTACTTCGGTCTCAGCAGAGGAAATTTTAATAGGTGCTTCCATGGAGCCATTTGCTCATGAACTCCACACATTTCCAGACATTTCTTCTTGAAGTAGCCCCAAGAATTGCTGAAGGAAAGCCAGCAGCCTGGGCTGTCTGGCCCTATTCTGAAGAAAAAAATGTCCCCTCCTCCAAAGGTCACACAAGGTAGAGGCTGAGTGCTATTTGGAAAAGATGTGATGGGGCCAAGTTTCATGTCTCGCCATGGGTCATCCCAGAACCCCTTGCAACTGACCCCTGAGCCCCACACGGAATCAGAGAGCCTCGGACTGGAGAACGATCACTTAAAATCTCAGCTCAGCTTCCTCAACTTGTCAGTCATGTGGTTTTTGACAGTCAGTTCTCCACTCTGTACTTTTAATCAATAAAACGAGGATGAAAGCGCCAGACCTGCCTTCCTTTGTTAAGAGATGGGAAATTTCCATGGAAGAGAGTGAACAGCAGTTTGCTTTATGGTCCCTAGAGGTGTGGGAAAGGTGATGCATCTCAAGTCTGCTGTCACCACGTGTCTCATGAGGACTCAGAGAGCGGGAAAGCCTTCACCTCCAAGATCTCCTTTGAAGGGTGGTCATGGGGTGGGGAGAGTGGGTGCAGCCCCAAGGAGGCAGAGGTTGTAGCTCACACGAGGAACACTGTCTAACAAGGCCAGAGCCATAGGGAGAGGGAATGGGCAGACATGGGGGATAATGGTTCTTCATCATAAGATGTGTGCAGGTAGGGCTGATGTCCGCTTCCCAAGGATGCTGTAAATGATGGTAAGCATTGGATGGATGTGGAGACAGAATGCCTGAGGATCACAGACTCTCAGAATTGAAGGATATCTAGCAAACTCGGGGCATAGGAATATGACCTCATGGATGAAACCATGAAAGACCATGTAGCATTAGGTGTAGCACATGCTCTTGCCTGACCTCGCTTTGGTCCTTTTGAGGCTCCATCCTCCCTGACAATTCCAGGAAGCTTAGACTGTTATTAATGCTCCAGCCTCTTAGTATTTCCTGCAGGTCTCATGGAAACAAGGCATCAGTCTTCTGCCCCCAGGAGCCAGGATATGCCATTTGGGCTGCACCCAGGGAACAGTGAGGGGATACACTGTGGCCCCTGATGGCCAGGGAGCGGTGGTGCCCCAGTGCCCAAGGCACTGTACTGGCCCCAGACTGAAGGACAGTGGCAGAACCGTGAAGGTGTGCGAGGGTGAGGAGGGGAAGTGGGGAGGGAGGGGAAAGGTGTTGTTAGGGAATGGATTGTGTCACCAGCCTTGGACAGGCCGGGCTTATAGAAAAGCTCAAGGTTGGGGTTTTATAATGATCACTTTCTTGGACTTGGGGCAATTTGGTTCTCTCCTCCCTCTCCTCCTATATCGCCATCTTTTTCTTTCTTACCACTGAAAATGACTTTGGCATTCCCCAAGGGCTGTCAAGTTCACATCCTCCTGAAGGGCTTGTGTGGCAGCCAGAGTCAGGAGCACAGTCCTCTTCTAGTCAAGAAGACAGCTGTGGCTGGGAGGATGTAAGACTTCCCTACTCGAACCCTGGACCGGCACCAAGCCTTGAGTAAGTCCGCAGCCCGGAAGCCGGCCACTCCATTGGGGAGCATCCTCTCAGACACCCAGGCAGCCCTTCCCTCCTCCGCTGGAGGTGGGAACCATCAGGGCTGCTGGGACTGGTTGCTGCACTGCAGCATGACCGTGGGTGTGGCCCTCAGGTCACTGCCTGCTGCGGAGTCCCCAGCCCCGGCCTGGATGCACACTTCAGGCTGGTCTCTGGTCTCCACAGGCGATGTGGTGGTGTCCTTCCATGGGTGAGCCTGTACCCAGCCACACCAGTCTGGGGGCTGCACTGAGCACTCTTGGACTTGCCTGAGCAGTCCTTACAGCCAGGGATGGGGTAGGCATGCTGCCATGTTCTCGGCTTGCCCCCAGTACCCCTGAAAAGAGGAGTGTTGCTCTCCATTTCACGGATGAGGAAATTGAGATTCAGACAAGTAACTTGATCAGGGTCACCCAGGGATCAGTGACCAATGCCGCTCCCAGGGGTACAGAGTGAGGACCCCCAGGCCAAGAGATCTCCAGCCTGGTCACATACGGAACATACAGGGGAGCCCTGGAGCCGCTCAGATGCCTGGACTCCTATGCAGACCTACCCACCAGGTCACACTGGGGTGGGGGAAACTGCCGCCCAGGCGACCCTGATGCAACAGAGGTCTGGGAACTTCTACACCACACGCCCCCTCTGCTGGTCTAACCTGGCCTGGTCCACTGGGGATGGACCTGCAATGACAAACATGCCCCTTCCAAAGTGCAGAGTTGGAGGCAAAGAGAGCAAGGCCCTGAGTGGTACAGCTCCTCCTGGGAATGCATCTTAGGTGCTCAGGAAGATGGGGAAAAAACAAGGCTTCGCTCCACTCCAGCATCTAATTTGCTGTGTGAACTTCAGCAAGTTCCTTCCCCTCTCTGGGCCTCAGTTTTCCCACCTATAAAATTAGGGTATGAAGGGCTGTAGGCTGGAGTTGCCCTAAGCTGGAAATATCTGGACATTTTCCCCATTCCCCCAGCCCGAGAAGGAGGGGTCACTGCAGAGAAATTAATGTTGTCGGCCCTGCTCAGGCCCCATTGGTGTCTCTACTTGCTCTGGGCCTCCCACTTGGTAATAATGACATCTATCTTCAACTGTCCTCAGGTACTGTGTTAAGCACTTTATATAATTAGCTGTATTTAATCCTCGACCACCATGTGGTTGTATACTCCCATTTTACAGCCCAGAAAACTGAGGCTCAGCAAGGTGAAGTGATCTCTCCGAAGTCAAACAGCTGGGAAGTAGCAGAACTGAGATTCAAACCCAGGGCAGTGATGGGCTGTGCATCCTGCCTCGAGCCAGCACTGCTGCTTTGCTGTCCCAGCTAATCGTGGACAGTTCCTCCCTGAGGACGGGTACAGCTGAGCTGCCTCTCTCCTCCTTTCTTCTGAGCCTGCCATGAATCAGGAGAGACAGAGCAACAAAATAAACTGAGACGGATTGGAGCAGAGGGTTTCAAATGGAATCATTTTGCAGAACTGCCTTTTTCTGCAAGCTGCCCCTCTTAGGAGGTTCAAAGAGAAACCTGCTCCCAAGCAGGATCTTTTGCCTGAGCCAGAAGCCATTTATCTGGAATACTAATATGCCAGCAGCTGCCTGTGACGGTGCCTGCCGCTGAGCACACACTCCCAGCAAAGATTCCTCCTGGGAATGCTCTGGGAGGCTCCAGGAAGCTAATGGGCCCCCTGTGGCACATTCTAGTTACCTTTTGTTTGGCTTTCCCAGAGCCTCAGATGGGACCTCTGGGTAAGACAAGGCCTCTGGCAGCACAACCACGCCCACTGCACAGCAGGCAGAGGCCCGCCTTGCTCGCGGCATTATGCTTGGAAAATAAGAACAGAAAGACCCTCCAGATCGGACCCCCATGCTGCATCTAGCACCAGAAAGAGTCAGGCTGGGGACCAGCCTCATCTTGAAGTAAGGGGGTTGAATTTAGAGGAGGAGACCCAGCTTCCAGCCATACCTCAGCCACGTCAGTGCTGGACAACCTTAAGCCAGCCACAGGGCCCTCGGACCGCAGTCTCCTCTCCGTAAACTGAGCAGGTTGTACTTGATGCTCTCCAAGAGTCCTCTGGATGGAACACATGCTAATGATGTGCTAGGAAAACAAGGCAGAGACTGAGGCCTTGGGTTCGAATCCCAACTCTGCCACAGGGAATCTTTGTTAATTTACTGAGGCCCCTATGTCATTGTCGTGACACAAACGGAATTGAGATTATCGCTGCAAGGGCCAGAGAAGGGCCTGGTCTGTAGAATCAGAGGGCATTTGCTGAACCTGAAGCTGAGATTTAATTCACTACCTAAAGCCAATGCAGAAAATCCAGCCGGAATGATTCTACTTCGTCTGACCTCCTCACTTCACAAGACCGGTGGTTCTCAATTAACCACCATGAACAGTAATGAAAAGATGTTTCCTGGAATGTCACAGTGCAAAACATCTCCTCCCACGGGAATGTCTTGAATCAGATGGCAAAATTTTATGACACCAATTCACATACCCACCCCTGGCAACTATGTGACCCAGCCCTTGTCACATAGTAGGTCTCAGTAACTGTTGCCCTACTTTGCCCTTTTAGTGGAAATTCAGAGAAACTACTAGATAATGGTAAACACTCACTGGCAATTAACACACTGCATTACTGTTCCAAGTGCTTTATATATTTAAATTCACTTAATGCTTATGACAACCTTGTGAGATGGGTACTATCTCACAGAGAGAGTTTAAGAAATGCACCTAAGGTCACCAAGGTGCTAAGTAGCAGAGGTGGTATTTAAATCTAGGGAATGTGGCTTGAGTTTGTTTCTTACACAACAGGTCAGTGGTTCTGCTGAGAACCTGCAATTCCAAAAAATTCCTAGATGATGCTGGTCTGGGGACCACACTCTGCGAGCTACTGCTTTAAGCCATGCTGCCTCAGAGTTAAAGGGAAACTGAACTCCATGTGAACCTCATGGTCTCTGGGGGCTCCTGGATCCCAGTCTTTCCTGAAGTGTTATCCACAGAAAATTCTCCCACAGGTTGCTGATCAGCATTATACGGGGAAAAGGGGGATGAGACCCACAGTCAAGTATGTTTGAGAAATTTAGGTTCAATAGATTTAAAAAGGTTGTTTGGCTGGCTTTCTGCTTTGTGTTTGTTTATGTAACATCTGAATGTACACTGACATAGTTTGGCAAGTTTTCTAAACATATTTGACCTTGGTGTCTTTTTTGCACAAAGTAGCTCATGGGAACAATGTTCCCCAGAAGACCCCTGGAAAAACGCTGGCCCAGACTGACGCTCACCATCCTCAGTAGGGGAGGCCTTGGAGGCCTTCCATGGGAGGCCTAGAGTCGAAGCTGACCGTTTTGGGTCTACTAAGATGGTCTTCCAGATAGACTCCTAGAAGTGGGTCAGAACCAATATGGATTACACAAGACAAAGACTCTACCTCTCTTCTCCAGCCCAAAGAATCACACTTACACCTTCTGCAAGTCCCTGAAGCAAATACTCTTAACTGTAGAGATGTTTAGGTACAACTCCATCTCAACTTCCACCTATTGCAAATACAAAGGCCTTCAGGACCCAAGGTTAGAACACAAGTACCATTCCCTATGAAAGGGGAAGGCCAGTGTTTTACTCAAACCAGCAGGAAGAAAAGATGAGCTCCATTTCCCAAGTCTCTAATGAAGATTTATGCAGTTCTAGGCACTGGGAGAACACAGTGTGGTGGGGGAGGCCACCCCAAAACCAAATAATCCATGTCAAGGTAGGCTGTGATCAGAGACCTCCAGAACATTTGGAGGACGAGGAGTCACTTCTCACCAGGGATCAAGGAGTTATGTCAAGAGATAGATGGTAGTCTAGAAAGGAAGTGGCTTCCCTCTCCATCTAGTCCAACCACAACTCCTTCTCCAGAGGTAATGAGTGCTGGAGTCAGTAAGCAGCAGGATCTGCAAACTGGGAGCAAATTCCCAAGGTTTGACAGTGAGCACAGAATTTCATTTCCTCTCTGGTCCAGGCAAAAGTTTGGGTCTCAGCAGCCGAGAACACCGAGAAGAAGATCAGAGCAATAGCAGGTCTTGGAGAGACCTCAAACATTGGAGATGCCAGAAGAAGAACCTCATAGGCCAGCCTGAGTGTTCCTGAGAACATCTGCTGGTCTTCCTGGCCACCTGAATAGGTGGGCTGAACAGGTGGACTGGGTCTCACCAATCCTGTGGCTGAGGAGATAACAGGAAGATGAAGACAATTCTCCTGGGTGCCTCAACATGGGGTCTGCAATTTGGCAGCTGTAGTGATCTGAAGACTTGACTGGGACTGATTGGGGGCCTGCTTCCAAGATGACACACTCCCATGGCTGAGAGCAAGAGAACTCCATTTCTCACCATGCAGATGTCTCCATAGGGCTGCTTGAGAGTCCTCAAAATACAGCAACTGGCTTCTTCCAAAATAGTGATCCAAAAGAGACAGCAAGAAGGAAGCCACAGTGTTTTTTACGGCCACATCTCAGAAGCCACACAGTGTTGCTTTTTACATTCTACTCACTAGAAGCAAGTCCAGCCCTACACAAAGGGAGGGAATGAAGCTCCACCTCGTTAAGGGAGGAGTATCAAAGGATTTTTGGACTTATTTTAAAACTACCACATCATCTAAGGACAACAATTAAGGAAGAATTCAGACCATAAAAATGAATCAAAACAGAGACTGGTGGGAGACTGCAAAAAGGCAGAGACAGAGAGAGAGAGAGATAGAAACAGCAGTGAGGAATTAACCTATATATAGTTAAATTTAAATGGATAATTATAGAGTTTCTTGGAATGTGTAATGAAAATGCTAAATAAAGATCTTAAAACAGAAATGACACAATATTAGAGGAAAAACCTAATAACGATCTGGAACTAATTATAATAAAACTATCTTGGGAAAAACTAGGACTTGGTGAAGGGGGGCAAAGGGAAAGATGGTACAAGAAAAAGGGTTCTGAAGGTCCCATCTGTAGGAATAGGAGGGAATTAAAAGAGTTTTAAAGGCCATACAATATTGGAATGAGGAGAAAAGCAGTAGGGGTAATATTTGGCATTTTGTTTTCACAGAATACAGAAGTGTGTATTTAATTATGAGTGTGGGGAAACAGAAGGAAACTGTTAGTAGAATAGAAAAATTGAGTCAAAATTACAAAGGGGAAAGGAGAATGAAGAATCACAAAAACTGAAAAAAAATAAGAAAAAGGAAAAAGAAGAAACAAAATAAAATAAGTGGTAAATATAAAGTGAACTGTAAGAATAAAATTATGTAAAAATGTTGCTACACTAAATGTGAATGGACAAAATCTTCCTATTAAAATGTAGGGGGGGAGCTTCAAGATGGCGGAAGAGTAAGACGTGGAGATCACCTTCCTCCCCACAAATATATCAGAAATACATCTACATGTGGAACAACTCCTACAGAACACCTACTGAACGCTGGCAGAAGACCTCGAACCTCCCAAAAGGCAAGAAACTCCCCACGTACCTGGGTAGGGCAAAAGGAAAAAGAAAAAACAGAGACAAAAGAATAGGGACGGAACCTGCACCAGTGGGAGAGAGCTGTGAAGGAGGAAAGGTTGCCACACACTAGGAAGCCCCTTCACTGGCGGAGACGGCTGGTGGCGGAGTGGGGGGGAAGCTTCAGAGCCACGGAGGAGAGCACAGCAACAGGGGTGCGGAGGGCAAAGCGGAGAGATTCCCGCACAGAGGATCGGTGCCGACCAGCACTCACCAGCCCGAGAGGCTTGTCTGCTCACCCGCCAGGGCAGGTGGGGGCTGGGAGCTGAGGCTTGGGCTTCAGAGGTCAGATCCCAGGGAGAGGACTGGGGTTGGCTGCGTGAACACAGTCTGCAAGACTGGAATAAAGACACAGACCTACTAGAGAATGGACTTGAGGATATGGGGAGGGGGAAGGGTAAGATGTGACAAAGTGAGAGAGTGGCATGGACATATATACACTACCAAATGTAAAATAGATAGCTAGTGGGAAGCAGCCGCATAGCACAGGGAGATCAGCTCGGTGCTCTGTGACCACCTAGAGGGGTGGGATAGGGAGAGTGGGAGGGAGACGCAAGAGGGAAGAGATATGGAGATATATGTATATGTATAGCTGATTCACTTTGTTATAGAGCAGAAACTAACACACGAGTGTAAAGCAATTATACTCCAATAAAGATGTTAAAATAAATAAATAAATAAATAATAAAAGATAGGGACGCTCCAGTTCGTTTTCAAAAATCAACAGGAGGAAATTAAAAAGCTTTCTATATGACAGGAAGACTTTGAATAAAGGTAAAGATGAACAAAAACAGAACAAAGGTGGGGGCAGTCTCTATGGCACATTTGGGGACCCGAAAACCTGTCACTACTTTTGCCAGTACTGTTTCTTCAATAGTTCCTTGCCCTACTGCTGCCATTAGTGTCAAAAGTGAACAGATAACCAGGAAAGAACTCTATTTAAACTGAAGGCTCACAGTTGTTATAAACATCCCAGAAATTAATACCACAGAAGAGTTGCAGAAAATTGCTTATTTCATTTCTTTCAACCCCAGCTGTGGTTGAAGATTGCTTCATTTTTAATTTTTCTAGCTCATCAAAAAGAACTGGAAGTTCAATATCACAGAATATAGTTATTCATTCATAGATGTTTGTTAGGCAGCTGCCAAGTGCTAGGCACTACAGCAGTCTTTTGTGGACATAGAAGTCAACAAAACAGAGAAAGCCACTGCCCTTGTGAGGCTTACATTTCAATAAAGGTAACAGACAATAAATAATATAATATAATATAACATAACATAATATAATATAATAATGAAATACTGGTGGTGGTCAGTGCCATAAAGAAAAATAAAGCAGGACAGGAGAGCAGGGATTGTGTATTATTTTAACCCATCAACCATATGCTCATTAAGGGTAAAGTTTGTTTACCTCCGTGCCTATAGGGCCTCAGCCCAGACAGAGATGTTATATAATAATGAAGAGAAAAGCAAATATAGATAAAGAGCAAAGGTAGTTTTAGATTTGTGCTTATTTATGTGGCAGATAACAGGTAAGAGAGAATCAGTAAAGGTTTGGGACTGGTGTGATCAATATGTACCTCCAGGAGGTTTGATTCAACCTCAGTATACAGGATGAGTGAGAGTTGGGGGATAGGGAGTGGGGGGATCCACACCAGAAGTGAGGACACCAGTTTTCTTGAGCAACATCGTCCAATAGAACTTTCTGCAATGATGGAAATGCTCTATGCCCTGATGTCCAATACGGTAAACACCCGTAGTTCTGAAGCACTTGAAATGAAGTGACTGAGGTGCTAAATGTTTTATTTTAGTAAATGTAAATGTAAATATCCACAGGTACCTAGTGGCTGCCACGTTGCACAAGGTGGTTCTAGGGCGATCCAAACTAGATCCTGGGTGCTGATGGTGTGACTAGACTAGGGAGCCAGTAGAGAGGCTAGATTAAGTTTAAGATCTTGGGCAAGTCACTCAACCTCGCTGAGCCTCAGTCTCCTCTTGAGAAAATGGAGCTAATTAGACTTATCTTCCTACGAGAAATCACCCAGAACTGTGAGAAAATAAATTTCTGTGATTTGAGCCATGCAAAAAAAAAAAAAAGAACTCACAAACCACAAAGACTGTCAACTATCAAATGATGCCTTGTGATCAGCATCTGAGTCTACATTGCACTAGAAGTGTAATTGTACAATCTTCTTGGGGGGAAATTTGGAGATAGATAAATGATAGATAGATAGACAAATATATTTATTTATCTATCATCTATTTATTTATTTACTTTATATTATCTCTTATATATGCATTAAAAATGTGCATGGCCTTTGATACAGTAAGTTTCCTTACTTAAATATATCCTAAAGAAATAATCAGACAATCAGGCAAATATGTAGGCGGAAAGATGTTTATTAAAGTGTTATATATAGTAGCAAAGTTAGATGGAACCTAAATCTTGAACTATAGATTACCTCAAGAAGGAAAGCCTCATCCATATATTAGAATACATACACTAACAAAATGGTGATGTCAAATAATATTTAATAAGATGCCTGTGGAATATTATTGCTAATTATATAGCTCTATGTATTGACAAAAGACTGAGAGGAAAGCAATCCAACTACTAGCGGTGGTTATCATTAGGTGAGGGGATTACAATTCGTTTTATTTTTTTCTTGTATCTTTTCATATTTTCCAAGCTCTCCATGATGAGCTTGCATTGTTTTCTTCTGTAATGAAGTAGCGGGGGTGGGAAAAGATTTTTAAAAGAGGAAAAGTAACATTTAAAAAAAAAATTTTTTTTAAAGATTTTTTTGATGTGGACCATTTTTTTAAAAAGTCTTTATTGAATTTGTTACAATATTGCTTCTGTTTTATGTTTTTTAGGTTTTTGGCCATGAGGCATGTGGGATCTTAGCTCCCTAACCAGGGATCGAACCTGCACCCCCTGCATTGGAAGGCAAAGTCTTAACCACTGGACTGCCAGGGAAGTCACAACATTTTATTTTTAAAGAGATATTCTTTTTGAAATAAATAGCACCACCCAGAGCCCCCACATCTTGACATCAGGATGAAGGCAACTTCCCAGAGCTAGAGACAAGGGATACGGGTCCCAAAATCTCTGTAGGTTCCAGAGGTCCAGGAATTTATTGTGGCCACTGGCCTGGCATGAGGCACCTCTCTCCCTGCTCCCCCGCTGGGCCAGCAGCTGGGCTTCCAGGCAGGAGAGCTGTCTGCAGGACATGGGGAGGGCCCAAGGGAGGGTGAAAGTGACAGAGGACAAATTGCTTGGCATGTCCATCTCCACCCGTCTCCATCTGCCACCCCCTCTGACTTCCTGTGTCCCTGTGCCTTGCTATCCACATCTCTCTCTGCCCCGTGCCCCTGTCTCTGCTCTCTGCACCTTCTAACTCTGCCTCTCTCTGTGTCTGTCTTTAGCCCCCATCCCCAGGCAGCCTCTGCCTCCCCACCCTCCGCCCCCTCCCGCCTAGGGATGCTGCTGAGCTTGGCAGGGTGCTGAAGGTTCTGGGACCTGCTGCAGACCTGGGAGCTGTTACTATTACTGGGAGCTGCTTCTGTCAAAAGCACGTTCTCACATGTTATGAATCAGAAGAGGGTGTCTTGCTTCGTTCTGCCTGATCTCAACAAATTCTACATATAGTCCCCACACTGCTCCCCGCTACCCGCAACTGCAAGGAGCAAGGCAGGAGGCATTCTGAAGGCTGCCCTAGAACATGTCAAGTCACTGAGGGCACAGAGTGGGGAGTCACATCTGAATTCTGAGTGGAGAGATCTGCCCTCACCCACCCTCGCCTGCCCTTGCTGAGCGTTCTCTGCTGAAAACATTTCCCCGGGCCGAGAACAGCAGGCCTTGATCCAGAAGCTGAGCCACTCGTTAAGCACTCCCCAGAAGACCTGATGCTGGGCACAGGGCACGGCTGGGCTTGGAGGAGAGGGAGGGATCTCACATCTGGGCTGGGCAGCCTCCTCTTCTGCTGATAAAAACTCAATGCCATCCACCTAGGGACCCCAAGAGCACGTCTGCAGCTCCCCTGCTCCCCAACAGCCAAGTGGGGTGGTCGAGGGAGGGTGGCCCATTGGGCAGACCCTTGTCTGGGAGAATGACCGTCAGAGGCAATGAACAGACCAGGTGAAGCAGGCCTCTTAGGTCCCAGGGGTTCTTCAAAGAACTGTTCCCCTGTGAACACAGGGCCATATTCTGTTTTATTGGATTTTATTTTGCTTTTCCTTTGCTGCCCTTCCCCTCACCCCTTACCTTCCCTCCTGCCCATGAACTTGCAGTGACTCTGGACAAAGAGCTCCCCTCTCTTGGTCCTTTAGTGTCCCCACCTGCAGGGTGACAGAATTGGAGCCTCATGGTCCTGGCCCCATAGTGAGGGCATGTCCCTGCCCCAGTCCCCAGGCCTTGCATTGTAAATACTGGGCTTCTGCACTTGGTTGGGGGAAATCTGCTGCTAGAGTGTTAGAACTACATGGTTCTTCAGTCTCCACAGCTTCAGCTTGCCCTTCTTCTGAAGAGCCTCCTCTGTGTCTCACCACAGTGCGTCTCGGGGGCAAAGGACCCCACTCTCTAGAAAGAGTTGTCATCTGTTTTAACCTTTGTTACTCCAACTGTGAAATGAAAGCAGCCCGGGCTAGAGGATCAAAGCAGGACTGAAGGTGGAGGGTTTGCCCCAGGGCAGAAAGCCACTGACTGTCAGCCGATTTGAATTAGAAAGTGCTGGGTGACTGACTTCTGGGTTTCCTTTCAGACAACCGAGTTGGTTCTGTGGGCCTGTGCGCTGGTGGCAGCAGGGGCGCACACTAACTCAGGGAATCCTTTGGGAGGCTGCGCAGTGAAATGAAATTGGTCAAATCAGTTTCCAAGTTATTAAGTGGGTACTTTAAACATTTACTTCTCTGAGAATGGAGTACAATAGCAGACACAGAGAAGCTATTTGTTGGATGAATTGAATGAATGAAACAATCATTGAATCAGTGAATCCACAAGCAGTACTAGGCATGGTGCTGTCATATCAAATCATCCAGGATTTGGGACAAATTTTGAGCTGGAAGAAGATCTAGAGGTGGCCCAAGGCAGTTTCCCTTTCACAGACCAGCAAACTGTGGCTATGTGAAGTGGAACCTCTGGCCTGTGGGTCACACGCCTAGCGATATCAGCACCAAAATATGTGGCCAGTGTCTTTTCTCTTACCTACTATCTTCAAAAGAGAGCATGTTAACAAGACTCATTGTGTTGAGTTTTTCTGAATTTGCCTTGGAATTCCAGGACAGACACCTAGGAGAAGGTGACAGTCTTATGCCCCAGGGAGTTGATAGCATCCTAGCACTGGATAGAAAGTTTTTAAGTTGGTCATCTGGAGTCACAAGACCCATCAATGAGGGCTTTGGAACCAGACCCCTGGGGTGAGTCCTGGCATCACCCATTTAGAAACTGTGTGACCTTGGACAGGTTGTGGACTGTCTCTGAGTCTTCAATTTCTTAACTAAAAAATGGAGAAAAATAGTTCACTGAGCTGTTGCAAAGATTCACTGATACAATTTGTAAGACACTCAGAACAGTTCCTGAGTGAGAGGAAGTCCTCAATCACCGCTGACTGCTAGAGCAGCGCTGCTCTGGCCCTTACGTGAGCTCTGAACATCAGCACGCTCAGAATCACCTGGAGAGCATTTCAAAGCAGAGCTCCCTGGGTCTCTGCAAGGGAACAATGGGGTCAAGCATCTGGATTTTTAACAAACACCTGTGTCTAGGTATCTAGACACCTCATGTTTCACACGAGTCTGATGTAGGCAGCTCTCTGTGCCCACATCTGAAAACATCAGGTCCACACCTACACTTTGTACTGTGATATGAGTTGCCTTCCCTGCAAGATGGAATGCCAGGAGGGCAGGAATCAGGTCCACGGCTACATGGTTTTCACAGCATGTACATTATATGGTCATCAGTCAGTTGAAAGGTAACATTTGGTCCCAAGGACTGCCACTAATTTCAGAGGCCAGAGCCTCTGGAAACCAGGTTTTCAGCTAAGTATATAAAATCCTGAGCTGTTTCTGCATCTTCTTCCAACTGGCTCTTGATGACATTGTCTGTTTCAGTCAACGTGCAATGACTGTTCTCTAGAAGGGATGCCACATAATTCATCTTACAAGTTCAGTCCTAGAAAAATGTCATTCCTCCTGACAAATGTATATGCTTCCTTTTATCCTGCTGTGGCAGATTATTTTTCCAAAGATGGTCACAAAAATATCTCCCACTCCACATGCTCTTTGGCAATGTGACCTGCTCCTCCAGCTCAGTCAGGACATGGAGTCCACTTCTTGAATCTGGGCAGGTTCTCTGGCTGCTTTGACCAAGAGAATCTGGTATAAGTGATGTCGTGCCAGTTCTGGGCATGGCCCTTAACTGGTCTTGCAGCTTCTTCTTCCTATCTCTGAGAAACCAGTTGCCATGTTAAAAGTGTAACTACTCTGAGACCATCATGAGATGAGAAGCCCAAACCCCATGGAGAGGCCCTGGAGGATGAGATGCATGGAGAGAGAAGCCAAGGAGCAATGATGCAGCAACACAGGACTAAAGAAGCCATTCTTGGAAGTCAATCCTACAGTTCCAGCCACCCCACCTGCTGCTGTGCATCTCAGAGATGAACTGCCCAGCGAGATGCTCCCCAATTCCTAACCCATAAAATTTTGAGCAAAGTAAAATGATTATTTTAGGCCACTAAGTTTTGAGGCAGTTTGTTATGCAACAATGGATACCCAAAACATATGCTATGAGAAAAGGTAACCATCATGTTTTCCTTTTTTCCTTGGCTGCCAGGAAGTTCAGAGCTAGATTTATGACTCAACTGTAGCAATCACCCTTAACTTATCCCTACTTCTTGCTTTATGTATATAACATTTGATATTTTAACCCTATGTTAATTAGATTAGATTTGTATCTTTTATTATAAAACTCTCCCACATTCTTTTGATAAAGAAATGGGAGGATGTTGGGAATTTTACTGCTTCCTCCACCCTTTCTATATATTTAAAACCTCCCATGTGTCAAAGTTCTATTTAATTTCCAGAGCTGGCCCTGGGTACAGAACTAGTGCTGTTGCCCAGTGGGTCACATTTTCACCTCCGTGATTCCTTGTCTTGCCCCCATCCTTCTCTGGTTCTGGTATATGAGTACCTCTCACTCTCAACATTCAATCAACCAATTTTCAATTTTCATCTTTACAAGTGGTCTCTCAAGAACCAAAGAGCTTGAAATATCTAAAGAAATGGATTTCTTTTGAGGAAGTTCAAGTTGAATAGTCAAAGAGATATTTTTGGTCAAGGTCATGGTTATAGAATAAATAATACCTGAGGACAGTGTCATATGCAAACAAGTCTCTGTGTGTCCTTGGGCAAATCCCTGAAGCAGAACTGATGATGGCTCTCAAGTACTGAGCAGTTAACACAGCCAGATCCTCTACAGGTCCACAATCCTTTGCATGAAATCTTTAGAGCTATATGCATTTTGGAAATCAAACCATTATAGATTTTTAGAAAGGTTATAGATTTTAAAATCTATAACCATTATAGATTTTATGGTACATATAGCATGTAGCTTATGTTACCTAACACTCCCAGTGGATACTGAGGTATTACCCTGTGATCAAACGCATCGATATTTCTACAGCAAAATACATGAATAGTCACAATAACAACTCTAAATAGTTTTACTTAAGTTCAGGTCAGATTTTTGTTGCCAAGTGAGTTCAAGTGAGATCAGATTTTACTGCCAAATGAGTTATGAAAAATGCTTTCAGTTCTCAGAACTTTCTAAGTTTGGCATTGTGGATGGAGTTTGTGGTTTCATACTAAATACTTGCTTGTACTGATCTCACTATCTCATAAAACTGCCAGATGATTAATATTAGTATTATCCCCATTGTATAGATGAGAAAATGGAGACTCAGAGACATTAAGTCATTTGGTAGAGGTCAAAGAGCTCATAAATGGAAAGGCTGGGTTTAAGCTCAGATTTGTCTGATTTTTAAACCTAGATTCTTAATTATTATCCTATCCTGTCTCCTTTGCTCTGTGCCCCTGGTCACATGAGAAGAAACCTTCCGATAGAGGTCTCTGGGAAGCTAATTTGTTAGGTTGAGGGATTACTAGGGAAGAAGAAGGAAACAGGGAGAGAGAAATTTCCTTTTACAAAGTAAATAGAATATAACCTTTCCTCTCCAACCCCAGTCCTCAATGGAAAAGCTAAGCAACCTGAATCAACATACAAAAGAGGTTTTGGCTTGTGGACATTGGACTTTTATCCCACTGCTGCCACCACATGTAAAGAAATAGGTATTTTAAAATGGGCTTTGCTTTATAGAAAAATGAAAGTCCCAAATCTTTATTAAAACATAATGCTTAGAAAGAGCCCTGGGGGACTTCCCTGGTGGCGCAGTGGTTAAGAATCCACCTGCCAGTGCAGGGGACACGGGTTTGATCCTTGGTCCAGGAAGATCCCACATGCCGCGGAGCAACTAAGCCCATGCACCACCACTACTGAGCCTGCACTCTAGAGCCCATGAGCCACAACTACTGAGCCCACGTGCCACAACTACTGAAGCCTGCATGCCTAGAGCCCATGCTCCGCAACAAGAGAAGCCACCACAATGAGAAGCCCACATGCCACAACAAAGAGTAGCCCCCACTCGCCACAACTTGAGAAAGCCCGCACGCAGCAACAAAGACCCAATGCAGCCAATAATGAAATAAAATTTTTTAAAATACATAAAAAAAAAAAAGGAGCCCTGCACTTAAGGCCCATAAAGATGTGGCTTCCAATATCAGTAATGTCATTCACTGGCTCTAAGATTTAAGAATGTTTTCTCCTATCTAAAGGGCCTGCCTAGAGAAATCCCTTCTTTGCCTCTACCTCTTGGTCCACATGAAAGGTTGGGCCTGGGACAAGCCCTCTAGGCCTTCAGACAGCCTGCGGAGGCAGCGGAGCCTCACACTTCCCAATGGTCATTCATTCAAAGTAATCCTCTTACGGAAGTACCCTCTCTGGACCTCTCACCCTCGGTCCCACAGTCACAAAACAAGTCTTACCTCCCCGTCCAGTGTCAGGACAGACCTCTTTAGAGCCAACTGAGCTGTGGACACCTTTGTGCTTCAGCCTGTCAAGCAATCCATCCTAATGAGCTTTCACTGTCCAGACTTTATGCCAAAACAGAAAAATCTCCCTTTGTCCTTTCATTCACTTGAAACAAAATTGATTGTTCATCATGCACCAGACACTGTGTTAAGCATGGGGAATTCATTTCTTCATTCATTCATTCATTTAAAGGACATTTATTGAGCATCTTCTATGTGCCAGGCAATGTACATGGCACTTTGAATACAGCTGTCAATGACAGAGAAAACAATCCCTGTCCTCACGGAGCTTAGATCTTAAGTAAGTCAGGCATGGTCTCTGACAACCCAGAGCTCATTGTTTTGTAGAGAAACCTCAAAATACAGTGTGATGTCTAGTACAATTGATGTAGCACAGGACTCTATAGAAATGTAGACATCCAACCTGGACATGGGGGACAGATACAGACACAATATCTTTCTGGGGAAATGACAGAGACACTAAATCTGAAGACTGACTAAGGACTATGGTCAAGAGCAGAGAAGAGTGTTTTAGGCAGAAGCAATGTGTGCAAATAGAAGAAATATCATGGCTCACACAGGGAACAGAGTGTAGCCCTCTGAGGTCAGGGCAGAGGGTTTGGGGTAGAAATTAATGGACTTGTGGCTAGAGAATAAGGAGTACATCCCGCATGGCCTTTTCTGACAGCAGTGGAGAACTTGGAGCAGGTTACATGTAGAGGCAGGACAGAAAGAAACGGGTTCTTTGTTATGATTGTTACAAAGCTTCACTAGTGACACATTTGGAGAATGACCTCACCCTCATGTGGAATGGGCAAGGGGGAACCTCCTGACACCTACCTGGACCCCTGATGCCCTTGGGGATCCTCTGCCTGAATTTGAGGCCCTGAAACAAAGCTGTAGCCTGCAAAGGTGATGGCTGTGACTGAAGCTGTGGCGTGTGCATTCCTCTAATCATTAAGATGAGTTTCCAAGCTGCTGGGTAGCTAACTCTAGTTGGTGTCAGGGTAATTAACCAAGCTGCCTGAACTTTATTCACAGCCTGACAAGGTGCACTCCTGGGACTTGTCACTGTGGTTAGTCGGGGGGCGGGGGACTTGACATAGGCTGATTAGGGAGTGTTTTACACAGCAAGAAGCTCTCTGATCTTCAGCTGAGTGGGGCTCCCCCCTCCTACCTCATATCTGAGATGCCTGCGAGGCTAGAAAATAAAGATCATCCAGTCCAACCCCCTCATTTTCAGATGAGAGAACAGCCGTTCTGAGCATGGCTGTGGTTTTCCCAAGGCTGCACGGCGAGTTTGTCCTGGAGATGAGATTACCACCAGATCCTCATGTTTCTGCTCACAGCCTTTTCTCTGTTGTTTCCTTGCTTTATTTTTATTTTTAAGGCTATTTCTTTTTTTTTTTTTTTTTTTAAGGCTATTTCTTAAATCACTGCTTCTCAAACCTAATGTACATAGGAATCGCTGGGGAACTTGTGAAAATGCAAATTCTGATTCAGGAGGTCTGGGTGTGGCCGAGGCTCTACACCTCCAACGACCCCCCAGATACTGATGCTGCTGGTCCAAGGACCATATTATGAGCATCAAGCTGCGCAAAGACCCTTTCCCAGAGACCACCTGCATTTTCAGTGAAACTGGCATGAGTTACCTGTGCTTATGGCTCACTAGCTCCAATAGGCCCTGAATCCCAAGACCCCTGAAATCAGACTACCTCTGGTTAAAGGGTTCTCAGAGGTCCTACAGTCCAGCTCCTGTGCACAGCTGAGTCCCCTTGTTCTGGTCAGGGCTTTTCTATGTTTCAACAAATCAACTCAGTTCATTCCACTAAAGCAGGGTTTAAGGGACTGCAGGGAAGCCAGGGCATGAAAGGCATCTCTGCTCACCTGCCCTACTCCCAGCTCTCTAAAGACTTACGTACTCATCAGTTTATTCATCCCAGCAAAAGCAAACAAACAAACAAAATCTGCCACCCGAGTTCTCAAGGCTGTGTGACCTTCAAAACCTAGTGCCCGTCATAGCTGGAAACTTTCCTCTCTACTCCTTGTTTCCTTTCTGAATGAAAGAATCTGATGGGCACAGCCCATCTGTTTGCGTCTCTTTTCTTCTCTGGACCTTGGAAACATCTGCAACAAAGTGACAGGACTTGACTAGGTGGTCTTCCAGGTACTCCCAGGTGTTGATTCTCTGTGACTCTAAGGTTTTTTGCAACCAGGTACTTTAGGAAAACACCTTTATCCTGCTCGCTGGGGAGGACATTCACTCAAAGGAACTGCATTGGGTACTGTTCTCTCCAACTGGTGAAGTAATGACAACAGGTACCCAAGAAAATGGGAAGTTTTCATATTTCATTTACATGACTGATGCCAGGATACCATTCCCAAGTGGTGACCATCCCAGCAAGAATATGAGGAGATACAATTCTCAAGGCTCAATTCTCAGACAGGGGGTCAAAGGGCTTGGGCATTACCTCTGTGGGTAAGTCCTGTCCTGTTTCCAGGCCACTGAGACCATTCTCATCCAAGTCACATTTTCACAGCTGAGAAAACTAAAGTTCTTCTTAGAGCTGGTCTTCAATGACTCCATCATAATTCTTATTTTACTTTTAAATTCTAAGTCCTTTCTTAACTGAAAGAAGTTTGAAGAGAAGGCAGATATTGCTACTCCCACCACCTCTATGCCCATCTTTGGCTCAGGCCCTATTGGGTTCCCACAGGCCACAGTTTCCCGGGGGATGTTTGAATATGTTACACAGGAAGTGTCATGGCACTCCCCAATGGCGGATTATTTTTCAGGTTGCACTTAAGAAGAAAGGCTTCTTTGTGCCAATACCACAGAGGGTTTAAACCTCCTTTCTTCAGCCCTCTGCCTTCATATTTCCACTGCAGCCCCTCATCCCCAGCACAACGGAGAGTGACTGTCCTACAGAAAGAACACAGTTACTAGAAAAAAATGACAAAGAACTTTCAGCAGCCAAGGTCACCCAGCCATGACCAAGGCTTTCAACACTTCAGTTTTTGAAGTCAGAAGAGACACTCCAGCTCAGACTGTGTTATACGGAACCAGGACACTGTGAGACACCTGAGGAGGATAAAGACAGAGGTAGGATGATGCCTTTAGATAGCTACATTATGGCTTATTAAACTTCCGATTATTCAGAGTTGAAAATTTAATGAAAGATAGGGACTTGTTCCTAGATAAAAGCCCATGCATAAACATGGGTAAGGTGTTCCCTGCAATTTCAGAAGCTTTATACCCACCCTAAGCCAACTCGAGAATCTACCCATAGACCACCATACTTCAGGATGGCCACTTTTTTATCTAGAGCCAGCCGTGTTGGACTTGACTTTTAGATGCACATGCTAGAGCCCAGTCAGCAGCTGTCGCCCAGGATTATCTCGGGCTGTGCACACGTGACGCTACATTGGATACCCTTGGCCTTCACCATTCAACCAAGCGTTGACTAACAGGAGAATGTATGACTGACTGGCGTTAAGAGAGCCAGGCCAAGCAGGGGCTGCTTCACACAAACTGACTTCGCTTTTCAACAAATATCGCCCAGAGGCTGAAACCTGCTTTGGCCGGACGTGTGTGTGAGCATCAGCTTACAGGAAGGAACGGCGCTCAGCAGGATCACAAGGAGTGTGAAGGAGGCCAGAGGTAGGTGGGCTGTGGCTTGGCCTGCGACATGGTGACAACGAGCTGGGAACTTTGATTTGTGTCTCGTTTCTCAGTCCCCATGAACGGTGGACTGAGAATCTGGAGACCTGGTTCCAAGCCTCATGTGTGACACTCTCTGGTGCCCAGAGGTAAGTCTCCTGATGCTGCAGCGTCTCGATTTTCCTGTCCATGAAACAGGGAGCAAGTGGGTTACCCAGTCTCCACCCCTAGCCTGAGCATGTCCTAATTCTATGTGGAGAAGGACAGTACGAGACAAGATAAGAGGTCCCACTCCAGCAGTTTCCTCCTCCGGAGTCTGGTCTGGGACCCTTGATACCCAATACCAATGGTCCCTCTTACCCCCCTCCCCTAGGCATGAAAGTTGAAGCTTTGTGGCAGGTAACACAACTTGCCTTGTGTTCTGCACTTGAGTGCTCTTGGGTTTCTGCTCCCCAGAAAGATCAGTTTCTTGCCAATGTCATCACTTTTAGCCAGCAGGGACCTATCAGTGGCTCCATCAGGCGCTGGAGGCCCCAACCCCCCTTGGCTTTAAGTCTGGGCCCTGGGAACACTGGGGAAACTTAATTCTCGAACACCTTCCACTCAAAGAGCCACTGTTCTGCAAAACCAGTGCTGGCCCCTGCATTTCAACAGCTTTCGGGTGGGTTTCCCACCCCAGACGTCGATAGGGCCCAAAACGCCTGTGAATGTGTTGACCTGACTTCAACCGCAGGCTCGGTTTCAAAGGGTTGGCTGAAATCTTAGCCCGCCCTCATTCCGTGTGAGGCTTGCTCCTGGAAGCCTCAGGCTGGATCTCGGTTACTGGGAAGGCTTTCCCTGAATGTGGGTTTTCACCCAGTGGCTCCTGATGAGCCATTTCTCGTGGCAGGATGCCCACCTCGTAGGGGAAGCAGCCTTGGTTCTGGGAATTTCTTGCCTCATTCCTCCTCCTTTCTGTGCCACAGGTTGATAGGAAAGCACACCAGATGTGTCATCAGAGGAACTGGGGTGCAGCCCTGCCTACCCTTCCTACTTGCCATGCAACCTTGGACAAGTCATTTCTCCTCTGTGGGTCTCGGTTTCCCCTCTGGGCTAAGAGTATCTGGTCTGCCTTCCTCATGGGGAGGAATAAAAGTGCTTTGTAAACAGGAAGCACTACAGAGAGCTATCAGGGAACCCACTCAAGGACTATTTTGGACTTTTTGCTATTTCCCTTCCTGCGCCTGAGAAATTAGCAGGCAGATTGTGAAAAACCAGCCCTGACTTTGTAATTACAAATGTGCACACGTCCCACTGAGCATCATTTTCAAAAGGCATATTAAGCAGCACAGACCGCAGGGGGGACCCATGTAAACAGGCCTCCTCAGATCCTGGCAGAAAGGGCCCGGAGAAGGCAGTGGTCCCCAGGAGCGGCTGGCTGTTCCTGCAATCCCAGCCCCGCCTTGCAGCCCTAGCAGCTGTATGTTTATCTCCCACAAGCAGGGTTCTGGTCCACGGCGAGGGGGTGGGATCCTGGTACTCTGCAGGATTCGTGCTGCTCCAAGTCCACACCATGCCTTCCAGATTCAAATCCCCCAGACTAGAAGCCTTCCAGGAGCTCGCCCTCAGAAAACTCTCCCAAAGCCCCAGTGGCGCCCCTCTGCAGGACTGGTCATTTACCACTTTGTATCATAAGTTTGCATGTCCAAGTGTCACTTCTTATACTAGACTGGGAGCTTTCGAGAGCAGGCTGTGTTTTCTTCCTGTTTTCTCCCTCATGGAGCCCAGCATACAGTTGGCATTTGGTACATTTTGAATTGAGGACGAAAAAGAGGCGGGGCAGAATTAAGGCTGCATTAAGTCTCTCATTTATGTTATCTCATGTGACTGCCATGCCAGCCCATGGGGAATGTTGCCTCTGCTTGGCCAGTTAGGACACTGATGCCCCATGAGTTTATGTCACTGGCTGAAGACCACAGGGCTTGTTGTGATGTTGGGATTTGATGCCACATCTACTCAAAGTCCTTGCTGTTCCTTGCACTCTCTCGTCAAGCTGTCCAGAGGCAGGAACGTAGGCTGTGAAGTGTGGGCAGCAAAGAGCCTTAACCAATGAAGCCAAGTGTCAACTAAACCCAGGAGTCCTGCCCTGACACAAGGGCAGGGTCTTCTCAGATATCAAGGCACCATGGCTATGCTGGCTGGACCACCTCTGCTTTTTAGCAAGGATTTTGGGAGCTATCGCCATGTGCTCCCAGAGCCCTAGGGACCACAGGGATGCAGGACATGAGGGCACACTGCGCTTGCCTGAGCTGCTGAGGGCCATGCTGGGCAGGCCTCTCCTCCCTCCCATGGTGACATTCCATACGACTAGTTTCACAAGCCAGCACTCCTGAATGGCTGAGGGGGTGAGAGGGTCTCATCAAAGGTGGGGACACTGCCTAGGATATCCAGGAAGCCACCGAGAGTCAAGACACAGCACCACCACCTTGCTCCCACGGGAGGAAGGAAAGGAGAATGTAATTCAACTTGGGGGTGGTTAATGGAAGGCTTCCCAGATGATGGGAGGGTGAAGATTAATTCTGAAGCGGGCATAGATGTTATTCAGGACGGGAAGGGCATTCGAGGCAGAGATGAGGTGAAAGACTGCATCGATCATTCACCGACGACAAACAGTTGGATCTGACTGCGGTAGAAAATGAAGGGAGCAGGGCTGGAGGAGAGGGGAGGGGCAGCGGGTAGCAGAGGCAAGGGAGCAGGCAGAGGCCGACTGTGATGGTCCTTGTGAGCCATGCTGAGGAGCTGGATCCCCAAGGCAGGGAGGTGTAAGGAGAGTTTTGAACAAGGAGTGGTGTGCTCAGAGGCAGGTTCTAGAAAGATCACTCTGGGAGTTGGTGGGAGATGCTGGTCCCTGGGAGCCAGTCTTGGTTCTGTGGACAAAGGGTGTCCCTCTAATGAAGTGCTAATTGCAAACTGGTCAGTCACACTTTGGAATGCTCTGGGTCCCAAGACCCCAGGTCTAGCTATGCTCATATGAGTGTGGATGTTGACCAGGAAGCGGGGCCAGCTCGTTTTCTCGGAAAGAAGCAGTAATTAAAATGCAATCCTAAGACATCAAGGACCCCTCGAGCTCTGTTTATTTTCACGTGCTGATAGAATCCTCAGAAAGAGAAGCCAAGCCGTTCAGAGCCTGCCTGGATTGCTGCAGGTCTGCGAGAAGTCCGACTGGGAAGTGTGGGTGACAATTTCAGAGGGGATGGAATATGAGCCAGCCTGAGGAAGTGGGCACATGGGGTTGAAGGAGTTCTGAACACAACTGCACAGCTCAGGGTCCCCAGAGCTACAGCTGCAGCCAGTTCAACTCCACCAGCATGGCAGAGAGTACCTACTGTGTGCAGAGACCTTTCAACATACGGGTGCGGAGCCAGGGAGCACTGGGGGAGAGGAAAGGGCCATTCTGCAGTGCGTGCCTTTTGGAAGGGATGACCAGCTCATCCTCTTAGTGGGGGTCAAACTGGGCTTCTCTACGTGCGTTTATAATACATTCTGCCCTGGAGTTCCCACCAAAGGAACCTACACATCAGATTCCCATCCCCCTGACCCATTTCTTGCTGGAACAAAAATTCCCAATAATTTAGGAGGTCATGCAGGGAAGGCAGCCTCTGAGATGGCCTCTCTGATCCCCGTTTCATGTATTCACACCTGTGTGTCGTCCCCTCCACATTGTACCAGGGTTGGTCTATGTGACCAACTGCATCCAGTGGAAGTGAAGGCATGTCACTTCCAAAGTAGGTTATAAAAGACACCTGGCGTCTCTCTCTGCCTTGGATCACTTGTCCTGGGGGAAGCAGCCGCATCACAAGCAGTCCTAGAGAGAGCCGACGTCAGGAGGAACAGAGCCTGCCAACAAAAGCCGCCTGAGTGAGCCCAATCCAGCTTTTAAATGACTGCAGCCTCAGCTGACATTGTGACGGCAAGTTCATGAGAGAGCCTAATATTCTCTCTCCAGAGAGAGAAGAGACCTGGGTCTGAGTCCACACCAACCTTACGATCTTGGTCAAGTTACTTAACCTCAGTGATAGCATTTCCATCCCTAACATGGAGGTGATAACAGTACCTACCTCAGAATGCTGTGATGAACAGATCAGTTATCAGGGGTAGTGCAATTAGCCCAGGGCCTAGTATTTACTAAGCTTTCAATAACCGGGACTAAACACCCTCACCGCTTTTCCAGACCCTCCTCCCAGACTTTCTGTGGCTGCTTCTGCTGGAGACTCTTTCCTGTGTCTCTCCACCTGTCACCCTCACCCATCAGGCTTACTCAGGTGTCTCTTTTGCTCCACCCCCAGTTCCTCTAGGTAGATAATCAGTCCCTCTTTGGGGCTCCTACCACGCATTGAAGATTGTCCTGTTGTTGTTTTTTTTTAATCATATTTTACTGTCATTTTTCTGGGTCTGCAAGAGCATTTATATCCCCAGGGACACGCACATAGTAGGCAGTCAGGAGAAACGCATTAACTGAATGGCTTTCTTGGCCTTAGGTAAAAACGCCCAGGAGGGAAGGAAGGTTGCTCTTCTGCTGACTTGAATATTCGCTTGCAGCCTATGGCAGCGATAATTAGGGGGATGTTTTTCACTCTCATGTGTTCCTTTTACCACCACAGACAGCTCTTGCTATTTCATCCAGTTTCTTTTTGAATAATATCTTCGATTTGCTTTTATTTTATCTCTTCTCATAATTTCGTCTCCCCTTTCAACCTTATCTTTTAAATGGAGACAGCAAGTGCCCGTATAATTGAGACCGTAAATGCACACATTCATTAAAGCAGTTGACACAACTTTACTCCTTCAATTTGGGGTCTCAACCTGGCCCAGGTTAATCCCTTCATGTGAAGTCGATCAAAGGTGGAGACTCTTACTCCCAAATCCTTGTGCCACCTCCCCCATACTTGCCCTAGATGCAGAGAACACCCCGTGGAGGCACCACGTCACGCGGCCTCGTCACCTCAAGACAACTGTGCTTCTCAGAGAGGAAGTCGGAGCTCCAAGAGCTGTGGCCTCAAACGCAGGACCACATGCTCCCCAGCAAGCGGAATGCCAAGAGTCGCCCACCTTGGGCTTTGGCCCAGGCACCATCTCTAACTCACTGGGGACACAGGACACATCGCCTGGCCTCCGTCACCCTCCATTTCTTTGTCTGTGTGCTAGGGACAATGACACCACCCTCTTGGGATTTGTTCACCCAGTATTTCTTGGGTGCAGACTCTGGGCCCTGCTCTGTGCGAGGTCCAGCATCTGCCTGGGGCAGGGGGACACTTCCCTGCGCTCCAAGGGCCTCTCAACCTTGACAGGAGAAGGTCTGTCATCAGACCCTCTGCAAGGAGACGGTGGGGTCATTGACTAGAGGTCCAGAGGACACCAGAGAACAGGGAAGAGGGACAGCCAGCCAAGGCAGGAGCCCTCAGGGAGTGTGTCAGGAGGTGGCGGCACCAGAGCTGAAGGCAGTCTGAAAGGAGGAGGAGGAGGAGCCGGAGGCCACAGGAGGCATTGCGGGCGCGGGGCTGAGGAACAGGAAGGTGGATTCGCATGTATGCATCTGTCTGCGTGTGTGCAGGGCAGAGCTAGGGTACGAGACAACCGCAGCGTGGTGTCCCAAGTACGTGAAGCAGGAGTGGGGAGCGAGAGAGGGAGCCCGAGAGCCTGGCACCAGCCAGAACACAGGACAAAGATGACACAGATGAAAGTGCTTTGGGAGCCCTGATGTGTGGGCCATCGTCTGTTCCAGAACGCTTTCCTTTCCAGCTGCCCATTCTCACAAAAACATGCTGAAGCCAGCAATTTTTTTAAAAAAAAGCAGTCATCCTTCCTACAGATTTGCAGAGGACAATGAATTACGTGAATGTTCACGAGCTGTCATATAATCAAATGATTGGTGATTTTCTTTCTAATTTCCCTTTCTTTCCCCAGTTGTGTTTCTACTGATTTCATGTTTCAGGAACATAAACGCCACTTCTCTGTGTTTTTAGGAATAAATCGAGAGGCACCCATTTAATTCCATTATCCAAGAAACAAAATCACTCTCCCTCCGTCCAGTCCTGCAATCCAATCACCTGCACAGGAGATGAGAAAGGAAATCATTCTGTCTTTCTTTTGCTTTTTTTCCTAACTAGTGGTATTTGAGAAAATTGAGTATGTTGTGCTTGATATTCAGGGCCCAGGTCCTCAGACAGAGCTGGGGATTGAAATGGGAGAACGTTGGTTGGTTATAGAGGCAAGTATTACACAGCATCCTTCAACCCCTATGAATGTCTTTGCAGATGAAATAATCCATTTTTTTCTGACACTACCTTAAATATTTCCATTCAGGTAAGACTCAGAGCATTGTAAATAGTCCCTTTTTACCGCACATGTGAAAATTTCACTTTTCTTGCTGGGATTGTGAAAGCAGGATGCCTCACCCCAGTAACCCAGTACTGTTGGCTTGAGTCCTGGCTCTGTTCGTGGTATGACCTCCATCATAGACTCCTGGGTCAAGTGGGGACAGCTGGAGGCAGTAGAAAGAGCACTGGACTTGGAAGTGGACAGACTGGATTTGAACCACAACTCTGCTGTTTACTAGCTGTGACTTTAAGGCAATTTACTGAAATTTTATAAGCCTTAGTTTTCTCATTTTGTCAAGCAGGGATAATAACCAGCCCACTGGATTACTGCAGCAACTAAAAGAAAGAGATGGCACATGGAAAGGTCTGAGATAGTGCTCGGCACATGGGTATGCTACATACAGTTGCATGGTTTCTACCCTGCCCAAAGATGCCCAGCCGAGGGGCACGTGGAGCTGACATCCCGCCTCACTTTTTAAACCTGCTGGTCACTCATACAGGGTTCTTTGAAAAAAATTCATCCACCCAGAGAACTTGTGGATGATTCACCCCCAGATAGAGAGCTTCTTTGTAATTTACATGAAAGTGCAATGTGGAGAGAGCGGTCCCTGAATAGAGGAGGTGAATCTCCACTCCACTCCGTTGGTTTCTGCTCCACCATCCTCCTGCCAAAAACCATCCAGCCTCAGCTACAAATCTGTGCAAAAGCAGACTTCGCACCACGTCCTGAAACAGCCCAGCTCATCTTCAGATGTCTCCGTTAAAAAAGTATTATCTTAGAGTTTCAGTTTTGCAAGATAAAAAGAGTTCTGGAGGTAGATGGTGGTAATGGTTACACAACATTTAGAAATCCTTAAGTTGGTAAATTTTAAATTATGTGTATTTTATCACAATTTAAAATAATAATTTTTAATTTTAAAAATATTCAACTATTTAAAAAAAGAGTCTACCTCCATTTGGTGCTGAGAGGCAATAAACTGATACTTGGCATAGCAGGGGAGTGGGGACTTGCCCTCTGATAGTCAGAATTGTGTACCTATGCGGGGGAAAAAGTACTTTCTTATGTTTGAGCTGAAATCTGTTTTCATGTAACTTTTCTCCATGGTGGTCTTTGCGGCGCTAAAGAACAAATGAATCAGTAAATATCGTGGGCTCACTGGGCTAATTTAGTGTACTGTTTAGGTTAGGTTAGGCTGTATTATGCTGCAGAAAAAAAATCTTTGGGGCTTAACACAGCAAAAATATATTTCTATCCCACACTGTGAGTCTGTGATGTGTGTGTGTGGTGCAGAGGTGGGGGAGCCTATGCAAGACCCACACGCAGGGAGTTTTCACTCTGTGGGCCACCGTTCCCAGTCGTGGCCGTGGGAGAGAGCCTGGGGAGTCCTGCACGGGCCTTTCCCTACTACAGCCAGCAAGGGGCACCTTTCCCTCCAGTGGACTTTTCCTTGGCCAGTCACATGACCTTGCCGCTTACAAGGGGTCCAGGAAATGTCGGGGAGCAGATGGCCACTCCAGGGAGCATTGCCGTCTCTGTGACTGATAACTGTGGGCTGATCTGGCTGGGATCTTAGACAAGGTGCTGTCCTCAGGCTCTGGTGCTGGCCTGGGTCCTGCAGGCAACCCCCCATCCCATTGCCAGGACTCAGTTTTCCCATCAGAGAACAAAGTTATTAACTACCACCTTGGCTATAGATGGGGGATAGAGCTTGGGTGTTCCACACCCCATGGTTCTCTAACATGTGCCCCCGTGGGCTTGAGGCATTTGAAAGCACAGCTGGGAAAGACCCCAAAGAATATGGGAACATATGAAAAACAGAAATCTGTACAAGAAGCCAGGGCCCTTTTTCAAATGTTTGGCCCTAGATCCCTCCGAAGCAAATTATGAGTATGAAGAGAGAACGCATTTCCGTTCCTATTTTACCCCAGCCTGTGATGCCTACAGCTTACAGAATCACCCCACTTTTAATAGTGCCTGGGGTGGAAGGAAAGTCCTGGTCTGTGGCCACAGAGAGAACTTTTGTCTCCAGGGGTGTCTGACCTGCCTCCATCCTGAGGGTTACTATAACTTTTTTAATTAAGGCAAAGTTTGTAGGGAGTTCGCTCTTTTGATGTGGCAGCTGTAGCTGGAAAACAGGCCTATGTATAAGAGTTTACTGCCTGCCGGTGGCCCAGCAGCCTGCCACCCACATATCAGAGCCCACACCCCATAAACAGCCCAGATCATCTTTCTTTAGAACAGGGTGTGTGAGATGGGCCTGGGACCACCATGGCATGGAAGGACCACCTGTGCTGACAGTCTCATGGGGCCTGGACCACCCAAGGGTCCCCCCCAAAATGGGGGTAGTGTTTTGAGGTGGCAGAGGAGTGGATAAGGTGACCTCTAGAGGCCCGTGACTAAGTGTTTATTCTTGACCTTGATGTTCTACAAGACCCAGGCAAGAACCGAGTGAGGAGGGGCACGGAGCCAGACGATATTTCAGCATCATCCAATCAGAGCACACGTTTCTGGCCTTGCTCAACGGCGGGAGGGTAGGGGGCGCTCCTTCGGGCATCTTTATATCCCAGAATCCCACATGCAGTAGGCTGGTAACTTAGATGTGAACAGAACTGACAGCTGTATCTTTGGGGAGAGTGATGAATAGAGTGAATTTTGAGCATGTTGTTCTGTTATATTCAATACCCATTTAGGAGCCCCTACTATGTACCAGGTATTTGTCCTAGGCACTGACAATTCATCAGTAAATAGTAACCCTGTCCAATTAGAGCTCATATGCTGGCGGATCTGAAGTTTATGGCAGCCAGGTCACACAGTTAACCAGTGGCAGACCTGAGACAAGAACGGGTTTGCCAGCTCCCATGAGAGCAGTGCTTCTCAAGCTTTCCCATTAAAGAGACCCCCATGGGGTGTCTGGAGGCAGAGCCCAAAGCAGCCAAATACAGATGTGACATTTCTTTGACTTTCCAATGCTTTACTTTAAAAATTCATACAAATGGTGACGTCTATGCCATTTCATATCCATGTTTGTTTTACTATAAAGTAATGGTGTAGGTTACTTAGTATATACATGTATATATATATATATGCATATATATATTTTTTAAGTTTCCACCTTGTTGATCCTGCATCTCTGTATTTCCCTTGGCACACAAACGTACACTCCTGGGGATCCACAGGGAGGGAAGTACATTTCCAGCTCAGTGGACTCTTCTAAATGTCTACAGGCCTTATGACCTGGCTCCTCTTTGCTTTTGTTTTTAAAATGAATTGCATCATAAGCAAAGTTAAAAACAAATGACACACTGGGGAAAAAAGTTTTGCAAATTATATTGCCTTGGTCTCCCAAATATATACCCTACAAATCAATGAAGAAAAAAGACCACCAGCTCAATACCATCTATAACCATTTCCATAGAAAGATATACCAATGGCTGTTAAACATAGAAGACTGTGCTTAGCCTAATTCATAATAAGTGCAAATTTAAATTATGTTGAGATACTAATTTTTGGCTCTCAGACTGGCAAAAATCCAAATGTTGGCTAACACACTGTATTGGTGAAAGTTGCAGAAATGGTCGTGTTCACCTGCTCCCGCTATTGGGATGGAGAATGGCTCAGGCCCTGTGGAGGGCAATTTGGCAGTATTATAGAGCAAGCACATTCATGAACAAGATTCTTGTATTAAGTCAACCACTTCCTTCTGAGTGTCAGTTATATTTTTAGCACTAGCTAGAAACTTTATGAGAATAATGAGGTGTACACACCGAGCCTGACCCCAAGGAGCTTGTGACCCTACTTAGAGGCATTGGAGATAGGACATAGTAAAAAATAACAATATTTTAACTCTTGTTTATCAAGAACTTCCACATGTAATATAGGTCATCGAGCATCACAGAAATCCTGCAAGGTAAGTATTTTTCTTTCTATTTTTCAGTACAGAAAACTGAAGTAGAGCATAATTTGCCCAAGGCCACGATAAGGTAATCCCAGAGCTAAAGTAACCCCAGAGCTAGAGGAACCCCAGAGCTAGAGGAAGATTCTGGGATCCCCATGTTCTTTCCACTGGGCCAAGTAGCCGGCCCAAAGGACGACATGGCCACCAGCAGTACCCAGTGTGTGAAGCGTCCTGAGAAATGGCAGGGAAGGTGAACCCGCGTAGGGGCATGTTAAGAGATGGCATTTGCATTGCTCTAACCTGAATCTGAGGTTTCTCTCTATTACTTGTTTACGGGTATGATCCTAGATGAGTTGCGAAACCTCTCTGAGCCCTAGAACTTTCCTCCATAACGCGCAGGTGATAATAAGATTTTTGTGGGGATTAACTGAGAAAATGTCTTTAAGGTACTTCACCTATTGCCTGCCACGCCGTTTGCACTCAATAAACAGTGGTAACGAAGGAGGAGGAGCTAGTGGTGGTGATTACAGGCTTCATGAGCAGGGGCAGACCTGGATGGAATTCAAGTTTGTGGCACACACGTGAGCTTGTGCATCAGGAACGAGAGGCTCTTCTCTGAGTTGAGTCCCTGTTGTTGCCCAAACACAACCCAAGAAGGAACCATTCTGTCACCCTCAGCAATATTTTAGGAAGATCATGGCAGTTGGTCCATGAGATCAAGGAATCACAGTGTTTCCAAGCTGGGAGGACCGAGGCTCTCAGTGCTAGTCTGGTCAGACCCCTGCTTGTCACAGATGGACAACGTGAGACTTCGCCCCAAGTGGCATCGTCTCCCCCAGCCAGCCCTCAGCCCGCTTCCTCCAGCTCATGCCAGGGCCCACGGGCTGCAGACGGCCTTGGCCTTGATGCTGGAGGAACAGCTCCACATTTGGGAAGCTGATTCCCCTTCACCCTCAGGTCTCCTAGAGCCCAGCAGTTGAGCTGCTTAGAGGGGAAGTCACATTATTGTTAGGAGAAAGGGGGAAATATCTTTCTTTATGACTTCCCACGGAGAGTTAAGCGCTAATGCGGATTCGAGAGGCTTCTGGTGGAGTCCCCTGAATTGCACTATATCCCTGAACCTCTGCCTCGAGGTGAACTTTTAACTCCCAGAATGATCCCTGAAAGCTCTTTTTTCCTCCCTGTCTCGGCTGCCAAATTGACTCCCCAAGTCTGCCCTCCGCGTAAAAACACAATGAAACCTTATACAATCAGGAAGGTATTCAAGGCTCGTAATAAGTAATTGCCCTAGGACCAGCGGTTTGGATCCCCCGGCACACCCTCAGTGGGCCTTTTTCTTTAACAGAACAAGTAAAAGGAACAGACGCAGGGCCTTCCGTGCCAACACCGCAGTGGCCTCGTGCGGGCCTGACCAGGGTCCCTGGGAGAGCATCATTCCCACGCTAACAAACACACATGGGGAACAGCGGCACAGCATCCGCCCCAGAACGCCGCTCTGGGGACACCAACGTACCTTTGGCCAGTGGCAACACTTCTTTCCTCTGTGCTCCTGACCTGTCCTCCTCCCTTGCTGATGGGGGAGCAGGTCCACAGAAGAATCACCATGGCCCGAGTGGAATTCTGATATTCCCTGACTAACTCCTCTTTCCCCTTACACCCCCTTTAATATCTTTTATCTCTGTCCCATTTCTGCCCCCTCCTCTTCTTTCTGCCTGCTTCTTCCTCTCTCTCACCCTCGTCAGACTGTAAGCTCTTCCCAGGTGAGGTCCACACCTGATTATACTCGGGACCCTGGCATAGTGCCTGGATGCACTAGGAACCCAGTAAATGTCGGTCAGATCAATACATGAAACGAAAAGCACGGTGTTGTTGAAAAATAGGAAATGGAAGTCTACCTTACCAGACGCCGGGATATTCTTTTCGAGATCAATTTCGCTGAGTTTTGCAGATTTCGAGGTCTTTGCTTCTATTCCCCAAGTGGTTGGTGACAATGTCCGCCAGCCTGGCTCTTCCAAGAGGAGTCCTGTGAGACAGAGGGCAAGGCATTTCTGAATCTGCCGTTAACAGCACGTAATGATTGTGGGAGGACACATGTTGGCTCTGCCCACCCAGAGCACAGCCCCCTTCTGCTCAGAGCACCTCTGTTTTCCTCTCTGAGGCTGGCCCCCTGCCCCTCACACGCAGGTCTAGAAGCACCTGACCTCTGGCCAGCGTGGGCCCAGCCCCAGGGCAGCCAATCAGACTCTCTCTCCCAGGCATCTACATCCCCTTGCTAGTGATGAAAGGGCAGGAACTGGTGAGCCTTCAGTGGCACTTGGAGGAGACTGGCCTAAAGTCCCTTCCTGCTCCACACTGGAGAGGCCTCATCCCTACTCTTTGCAAGATCTGGTACATCACCACTTCCCTCTATTCTGTCTACTAACCCTTCCCCTTCCAGTAAGTTCCATGTTATAGTTAGGTTGGCTGGGGTGGTTTCTGTTGCTTGGAACCCCAGCACTCTCATCAGGTTTTCTCAACCTCGACACGATGGCATTTGGGACTGGGTACTTCTTTGCTGTAGGCATCTTGTTGGGAGCCAATGTGGCAGACATCCAGTGGACGGTGGGTCACATCGGTATCCTAATGCAGCCTAAGCCTCTACCCTGGGTTTCTCAACCTCAGCACTACTGATATTTTAGACTGGATAGCTCTTTGTTATAGGCACTGTCCTGGGCACTGTAGGATGTTTATCAGCATCACTGGCCTCTAGCCACCAGATGCCAATTGCAGCCCCCTGGTTGTGACACATGTCTCCAAATACAGCAATACTGTCCCTGGGAGGTAAAACCACTGCTGTAAACTGATTTAGTGGTTGAGAACCAGTTCGATGAGGCATTGAGTCAGAAGTCAGAGGGTCTGGGATTTATCTGGCCCTGAGCCCCTTGCACTCTCCTCCTCCCAGGTCCACAGCCCAGCACCAGCATAAGCTTGAAGAAATCCAAAGAGCTGCACAAAAGATGACGTTGGAAGATACGTTACCACCTCACAGTGGGTCTTTACTTGTCAAAGAAGTTAAAACCTGCTCCTTGGCCAGCTGGCTGAATTTGATGATAACTAAAGAAAGTGAATAAATATCCTGACCAGTGGAGTCTGAAGTATCGACATTTCACTTATCATATTGGGTGGCATTCTACAGACAACAGAGAAATTGTTCTTGCAGGGACAGACCTGTCTTTCTTCCATCAAGTGCTCTTTTTGCTATAATGACTAGCATGGCTGGGGTGGGAGGCAAAACAAGGTGAAATTATAAACCTTGGAGATATGAAGGCTCAGAAGCTGCCCTTTCAAACAAAACCAAGCTCCGACCCTTTCTCACACTTCAAATTGAAACCTCTTTGAGCTTTGATAAAACGTCAACTGACATTTTGTTCCTCCATTCTCGGGCAAGGTCTGCTCACCTCCATGCTTTCTGAGACCACTAGAGCACAGGTCTGCCAAGGACAGCCTGGCCGGTCCAGCTCCAAACAGGTAACACTTAATATGCTGATCTTTGAGCTCCGTGCTTTACCAGCACTGGAGGAACAGCTCAGGCTAATGTGGGGGACAAGATTTAGTGTAAACTGGGAGTCTGGAGACTGGAGAAGGCTTCCAGCTCCACCACTCACGTGAAGCTTGGGAACCCTTTTTTCCCGCCTTGGTATCAGTTTCCCCATTTACGAACTGGTGTTGGAATAGATCAGTGAGTCACAAGCTTATTTTGGTTTCTCTTTGTTAATCTGAACCCACCCCCAAGAACAGACCCTTGGCCACACTCCCATAGACACATCATTTCATAAAATGTATGAAGGTTCTTGGAGTCCTCCACAGCCATGAAGTTCAGGGTGAGGCCATCAGACCAGATGGTCCTTAAGGAGCCAGCCCTTTCTTGACCCTACTTTGCAGTAGCCCAAGCCCATGGTTAGTGTCATGCTAAGACAGACATGAATTCTAAACACATTTGGCTTGGAATCCCAGCTCCTTCTCTCATCAGCTGTGAGATACTGAGCAAGTTTTCTAAACTTTCTGAGTCTATTTTCTTTGTTTACAAAACAGTGAGATAATATCCCCCGGTAGTTAGTTCTAAGCATTAACTACATATTATATGACACCTAGAAAACACTCGATTCATTTTTGCTTTCCAATCCTCTCCCTCTTCCTCCCTTGACCCCTTATTGGTATTAAGTTCCTCTTAAAACAGGAGCAGAAAAGCAGTTCATCAGATTATTTTGGTATCTGGGCAGGTCTGGGGGAAGGCATGATTACGTATCAATTGTTTACAGAGAAAAGAACTCCACAGTGGTCCCCGCAGAGATGAATTGAGATCGTAGGAAGCAACTCTTTATAGGCTGTGTGGCTTTAGTTAATTGGCTTAACCTCTCTGAGCCTCCCATCTGTAAACAAGGATGAGGATAACACATCCTTGATTACCATCCACTCCACTCAGAGAATCTCTCCTGGATGCCAGGCAACGTGCTGAGCACTTCACATAGAGTCCATCATGAACGTCAGGTCTATTGGAAAATGACGTGAAATAACATACTTGGAAGGGCTTTATAAACAGTGAAACATGAGGCAGACACTTCATTTTCACCATGATCAGGGAGTCTCAAGAGCTTGTTTTCTATTGTGAAAATAGGAGTGGTTTTTCCAACCAGAAGATCAAGCACATAGAGCAGAAAGTGACAAGTGACATGGAGTTAGGCTGTCTCAAAAACAAAAGGTGAGCGCCAGTTGTAAGCTTCTTTCCTGGAACCTTGGTGAGAAATAGAAGGAGGACAGAAGGCAATGCGATTTCTTTTCCTGTGTGCTTCACATGACATACGTCTCTCCTCACTGAAGCCCCAATTTGCCCATTTCTCATTTAGCACTTGATTTATGGATGCTGCAGCAAATGCTGGGTGAAATGGTAAATCTAGCAATAAAATATCTAAATGATTTATAAATATGGTTTAGAAAGGCTTGGGTAGGTAAGGTGGCACACGGCTAGTCTAACGAAATCCCTGTGCTTCAGAAACCCTCCCCCAGACACCGACATCCAACGCACAGAGCTTTTTGTCTCTATTGAGCGGAGCTGACAACTCCAACGTGTGCAAATACAGATTTAACAGGCAAACGTGCAGCCAAGCCCAGGACTGTAAGTGTTTGAAAAGGCAGATCTGTTTGATGAGCAAATAATGCGTCATCAATAAAGACTTGTCAAGATGAAATGAATGAGAGCAGCTGTCCCTGAACATCTAGTCTGGGGTAGAGAGGATGCAAACTGAAGGAGGAAAAGACAGTGTGGGTGGGGGTGGGGATGGGATGGGGGAGGCCTAAGCAGCATGTTTTAGAAAGATCATGCTGGTGTTCTTGACCAATGTGGGCCACCTGGACTGAGTGGCTAGGCTGTACTAGAAGAAGGCCCTACCTGGAGGCACCCGGGGTCTTACTACCAAGGAAAGAAAGATGATCAGGAAGTGCCAAGAGAGCAAGGCCAGGCTTTGCAGAAATTAACATCTTAATTCATATAATATGATATCTCTTATATGTGGAATCTTATAAAATGATACAATTGAACTTACTTACAAAACAGAAATAGACTCACAGACATAGAAAGCAAATTTATGGTTACCAAAGGGGAAAGGGGAGGGGAGGAGTAAATTAGGAGTTTGGGGTTAGCAGGTACACACTACTATATATAAAACAGATAAACAATAAGGACCTACTGTATAGCACAGGGAACTATATTCAATATCTTGTAATACTCTCTAATAGAAAAGAATCAAAAAAGAATATAGGGCTCCCCTGGTGGCGCAGTGGTTAAGAATCCGCCTGCCAATGCAGGGGACACGGGTTCGAGCCCTGGTCTGGGAAGATCCCACATGCCGTTGAGCAACGAAGCCCATGCACCGCAACTACTGAGTCTGTGCTCTAGAGCCCGCGAGCCACAGCTACAGAAGCCCGAGCGCCTGGAGCCTGTGCTCCGCAACAGGAAAAGCCACCGCAATGAGAAGCCCGTGCACCACAACGAAGAGTAGCCCCCGCTTGCTGCAACTAGAGAAAAGCCCATGCGCAGCAACGAAGACCCAACACAGCCAAAAATAAAAACAAATAAATAAAATAAAAAATAGGAACATGAGGACACGGAGAGAAGGGGGTTGTCTGTAAGCCAAAGAGAGAGATCTCCAAAAAAAAAAAAGAATATATATATATATGTATATATAACTGAATCACTTTGCTGTATAGCTGAAACTAACACACATTGTAAATCAACTATGCTTCAAAAAAAAAATTTTTTAAATAAAGTCTAGGAAAGAGCTAAAAAAAAATCTTAATTCACAACAGCCAAAAGGTGGAAGCAAGCTAGGTGTCTGTGGATGGATGAATGGATAAACAAACAAGAGGTGGTATAGTCATACACTGGACTATTATTCAGCCCTAAAAAGGAAGGAAATTCTCACTCATGCTACAACATGGGTGACCCTTGAAAACAGTGCTAAGTGAAATAAGTCAGTTACAAAAGGCCATTTATTATATGATTCTACTTATATGAAGTACTTAGAATCATCGAATTCAGACAGAAAGTAGAATGGTGGTTACCAGGGGCTGGGGGTGGGAGAAGTAAGGAGTTATTGTTTAATGGAGACAGAGTTTCAGCTTGGAAAAATGAAAAATTTCTGTGGATGGATGGTGGTGATGGTTGCACAACACTGGGAATATACTTATGCCGCTAAACTATACAATTTAAATGGTTAAAACGGTAAATTTTATGATATGCACATTCTCCCACAATAAAAAAATTAACATCTTTTAGTATTTGTCCCGTTTGGACTTGGATTTCAGTTGCCAGCATTTCAAGCTCCAACAATAGATGATGAATAATTTGATGTCAAGAACTGGATCTGCCTTATCTATGAATCCCCCACTGCATCTAATACAGTGGTTCTCAAAATGCAGTCTGTGGGCCACTGGGGGTCTCCAGGACCCTTTCAGGATGTCCACAAAGTCAAATGCTTTTCATAATGTTACTAAGCCATGGTTTGATGTTTGCTATGATCGTGTTACAGTTTGCACTGATGCTACAAAAGTAATGGTGGGTAAAATTTCTGGTGCCTTCACGAACCAAGGCAGTGGCACCAAACTGGACCAGCAGTCATGTTATTCTGATGCACTCACAATTAAAAAAGAAACTGTGCTTACGAATGCCCTTGATGAAGCAGTACAAATTATTAATTTAATTAAAGCTCAACCCTTGAACATACATATTTTTAACAGTTTGTATGACAAAATGGGAAGTCTTTAAAAAGCACATCTGTTACATACTGAAGTACAGTGCCCACATCAAGGAAAAGCACTTGTGTGATGGTTTGTGTGTCAAGCAGAAATAGCTGCTTTTTTTTCATGGAACATCATTCTTACTTGAAAGCACAACTGACAGACAAACAAAGGTTATTCAGATGGGGGTATCTGGTAGACATTTCCTCAAAAATGAATGAAGCAAGCCCGTCACTTCAAGGAAAACAACTGACCATATGGTTGCCAAATCTAAAATCCAAGCTGTCGAATGAAACTTAGGAACTTGGACAACGCATCTCCACCACTTTGAGCTCAAGCGTTTCCAAATACTTAACAGCTTACCAATACATCATACTCCAAAATCACATGTAGGTAAAAGATCTATTTAAAGCCCAAGACAGATCAATGAATTTTAATGTAGCCAGGTACCAAAAGTTCACTAATATGGTTTCAGATTCCACATCACAACTAAACTTTAAGAAACTTCCACTTGTTGAGTTTTGGTGTAGGATCAAAGAAGACTACCCACAATTATCCGAAAAGGCTCTTCTCTTTTCCAACGACAACTCTGAGTGAGGCACGAGTTTCTCCACACACTTCAACCAAAGCAACATATCACAACAGACTGAATGCAGAAGCAGATACAAGGATACTTTGTCTAATTGCATTTGGCAGATATTGCATTTTTTATAAACTGAAGGTTTGTGGCAACCCTGCATTGTCAAATGATGGTTAGCACTTCTGGGCAATAAAGTATTTTTTAATTAAGGTATGTAAATTGGTTTTTTAGACATAGTGCTATTGCACACTTAATAGACTACAGTATAATGTAAAACATTAACTTTTATATGCACTGGGAAACCAAAAAATATGTGTGACTTGCTCTATTGCAAAATTTGCTTTATTGCAGTGGTCTGGAACCAAACCCACAATATCTCCAAGGTAAGCCAGTATAAGAATCCAGCTGTCTTCTATTAAGCCAAATATCAAAGAGATTTACAAAGGCATCAATGCCATTCTTTTTTTTCTCAGTTTTTTAAAAAAATTTATTTATTTTATTTATTTATTTTTGGCTGCATTGGGTCTTCGTTGCTGCACGTGAGCTTCCTCTAGTTGCAGTGAGCGGGGGCTACTCTTCATTGCGGTGCGCGGGCTTCTCATTGCGGTGCCTTCTCCTTGTTGCAGAGCACAGACTCTAGGTGCATGGGCTGCAGTAGTTGTGGCTCGCGGGCTCTAGAGCGCGGGCTCAGTAGTTGTGGCGCACGGGCTTAGTTGCTCCGTGGCATGTGGGATCTTCCCGGACCAGGGCTCGAACCCGCGTCCCCTGCATTGGCAGGCAGATTCTTAACCACTGTGCCACCAGGGAAGCCCATCAATGCCATTCTTCTAATTTTTTTTTTCTGTTTTGGAAAATAGTTGCTTTTAAGAAAAAAATGTTTATGTTAACATGTGATAGATTTTTTTATTGCTATTGTTAAATGCATTCTTAGATAAGTATTATTAACATTTCTCAGTATTCATTTTCCATATCAATAGATATAACCTACATAAGCAAAAGCTCTTTGGGTTCCTTGGTAATTTTTAGGAATGAAAATGGATTCTGAGATCCAAAAGTTTGAGATCCTCTGGTCTAACACAAAGTCTTTAATAAACGTCTTAATAAGAAAATAAATGAATGAATGTACAAATGAATGAATGAATGAGGATGTTGCTGGCAAAAAAATATGGTTATGAGCGGTGTAAAGGAAAGAGGTGGGTTGATGACCCTTCCAAAGGGTCAACTAAGGTAGGAGAGTTAGTTGTTTTGATTTGAGCATTTCACAGGTGGATAAAATTTTCAAACCATTTTGGGAACCCACATAGAATGGCCAACTTTTTATTTGGTCAAGTAAAAACATTTGGAAAAATAACTGCAGTTTACCATCACCATTATTTTGTAAAAGTTAAGGCATTTTAACAGAAAAAAAAAGAAAGGAAGGATATAATCTTGGTATAAAGGGCAGTCTCTATATTGAATAAATTGAGCTTTTTTAGAAGCTCACCTTCTGGTCCTTGATTTTCCTGCTTTGCTCTGGACCAGTGGACACTTTTCCCTGCACCAGACTTTGTAAGCATCAACCTAGAGCAGGGGTTGGTACAATTTTTTATAAAGGACCAGACAGGAAAGATTCTAGGTTTTGCAGGCCATTACATTCTCTGCTGTTGCTTCTCAACTGTACTGTTACAGCATGAGAGCAGCCACAGACAGCACATAAATGAATAAGCACGGCCGTGTGCCAAGGTAATTTTATTTACAGAACCCATGGTGGCCGGATTTGGCTCACTGGCTGTTGTTTGCTGACCCTGATCTAGAGAGCTGGGTAGAGATGCGTGGGAGACTAGGGCGAGGCCATTCCTGCCCGGTCACCATGGACTTTAGAACTGTCAAGATGACCAGCATTGCCATTTCCCTGACCAGCAGACCAGGAATATCTGCTCAGAAAGCTGGCTGTCCTACAGGGATACACTGAGCCTGTCCTTTCCGGCATCTGAGCAGTAGGGGGGTTGACAAAGTCATCAAACCTCCCCTGCAAGAGCAGTATTGAAGCACAGTGACACAGCCCACCACACTGGCATCTGGGGACAGTAGCCAAATAAAGAAATGGAAGAAAGGCAGGTGAGATGGCCTGTCCACAGTGACACGGGAAGGGAGGTCAGTGACGGACTGGCACTTGAACCAGAGCTCTCTACCGCATGTCACCATAGTTCTAGCAAGGGACACTTTCATCTTGCTCCACAGTGTGGGAAACAAACAGAATCTTAGCTTGATTTAGAGGTGTGTTTAAATGCCCTAATCTCCAGAAAACCCCAAATCCTTTCTTTCAGAATAGAGGGATGCAGTTTTAGAATGGAATCTCCGTTGCCCATCTTCTCCCTTCCAAGATGTCAAGATTTGCCAGGCAGCCCTCTGCCAGCCATGGGCACATCCTCCGCCCCCACAGCTGCCGATCTGCCCGTCAGATTAGGGGTGTGCGCATATGGTGGCAAAGGCAGGGAGAATGAGCTCCATCGCTTCTGACATGTGAGCACCAGAGCTGTGAGCATATGGCCTGGAAGACTCTCCAGGAATTTCACGGGACATTTCATGCAAGTTGAGACTGAGGCATTCAGGAACCCGGATCCAGAGAGAAAAAGAGAAACTGCAGAAAATATTTTCCTCTGAAATATTTACAACAAATGTGACACAGAAGAGTTAATTTCTGTAATGTACAAAGCTCATTTGAATCATTTAAGAAAAAGGTGAAAACCCCAAAAGAAAATCGGAAAATGACACGAACCAATCATTCATAAAATAACCACCAATGGCCACTAAACTAAAAATGAAATTTATCTTTACTGGTAATAAACAAATGCAAATTGCAATGTGACACATTTTTACTTATGTCCTAAAAGGATAATACTTAATGCTGGTGTGACTGCAGTGAGAAGGACAGTCTTTGCATATCACTGGTGGGCATGTAACTGGGTCGGGGACACACCAGCTGGAAATCAATCTGGTAATACAGGCAGAGAATTATAAACACATTCATAATCTTTAACTCAGCAATCCCACTTCTATGAATATGCAAAATAAACTAACGTCATCACTTCCCTCTGATGGAATATCTACCTCTATTAGCAGAATCCATACTGCTGATAACTTTTTCTGACAGTTTCACAAGTCATTCATTTTGAACTACAAATTAAAACTTGAATGCCTCCTTTTTTCCCTCCAAAAATGTTGCTATAAACTCATATACTCATAGCTGCCTTCCTATGCAGGTAGAGGTTTGGGAGATTTCCCTGAATAGAACTCGGCCTTTATTCTTGGTTGAGTCAGCCCGTCACTCAATCATTGGGATCCACACCTGTCATACAAAACAGCCTCAGCTTCTCCCAGCTAAATGTCATCTGCAAATGACAGTCAGCCCTCCTGCTCCCGCACTGCAGTCCACATTCCCAGGAGGTGGTGTGGCAGGACACGGCTGAGGATGGAGCCTGGTGGCCGGCCACTAGACAACTCCTTCCGTGCTGTTTCTGATCCATTACCAGCAGTTGGAGTTGTTCAACCCGTTACAAATCTGCTTTGTTTAACTGGGATTTGGACACAGTCCTCTGTCTTACCCACCCAGTAATCATGAAAGGTAATGTCAAATGTCTTACAGAAGTCTAGGAGAACAATTGCAAAGGGGACGAGGGGACAGTGCTTCCCTGGGAGAAATCTCCCCACCTCTGCCTGACTCTGCGACACCGGCTTGTCTGCGTCCCCACCGGCCCAGAAGCCCCGCTTCCTCTCTCTCCAGCTATCACCTCCTGGCCTCCCCTCTGGGCCTGGCTCACAGCCCCCTTTGACATCACCATAAGTAGGTCACCCTGGCTAGATGAGCAGAAGCGTGTCTGGAATGGGGGTTCAGGCTCAGGGATGAGAGACCTCGTTTTACGATTTATTACGCATACGACGTGTCACTTCACCTTTCTGATCCTGAAGTTCCTCACCTGTAAAATAGACATAATACACCCTGTGCGCCCCACCCCCAAGGGTGCTTGTAGAGCTCAATGAGACAGTGGACGGCAATGTGCCTTGGAAACCAAAGGCCTGCACAGGAAGACGCTAATTTGTCAGGGTACCGCTAGTACTACTAATAAATTGCATTCATCCTATTTGGTGCAGGAAAAGGGCAAAGCTTCTCTAGAATGCTCTAGGACATGTGATGGGATCCGACCAGTGGTGCAGCAGCCGGAGACTTCCTGGGGATTTCCTAAACAAAAGGGGTCAGACACCTGAGAAATGACTGGGCCATGATTTTGGAATCCTCGAATGTGGGCCCCTTGAGACCCAGCCTAGACCCCAGTCCCTGTAGGTGTCTCAGAAGCCTGAGCCCTAAGGGAGGAGGGGACGTGTCAGAGGTCACACCGCCAGTAAGTGGAAGGTGAGGCCGGGTCCTCTCACAGCGCCCAATACTGCTCTCCCTGTCACCCGCCTCCTACAATACTCATTTGAAGGACCTGGAAGGAAGTTCTGGGAGATGAAATTAGAAGCCACTAAAATGCTGATTTAAAATATGTGTGTGTGTGTATATATATATATATATATATATATATATATATATAAATAAAATCCAAGGGAACAAAGCCACCCTTGCAGCCTCCACTGGCCACTCATCACTATTCGCCTGGTGGCCTGTCTCAGGAGATGCCATCCTGAAGGTGGAGAAGGGGAGGTCTGTGCGGTGCGTTTCCAGTGAACCCAGCAATCTTGAATTTGCCCGGGAGACCTCCAGCCCCGGTCCTATTTCCAGATGAGGAAGCTTCGGGTCGTCCTATTTCCCCCTTTTTCTCTCACACCACAAGGCAGGGACCTTGGACTGTTGTTTTGACTGTTGTGTTTTCTGAACGAATGAACTAGTCCTAAGGGTGAGCTGACTTTCCCAAGAACGCCGGTACCAGGGGCAAGGGCTGGGATGAACTGCTCCCCGCTCCCTCCTGTCTCCTGCACTCACTTTGTAGAATCACAGGGTACAAACAGACCCAAGCAGAGCACATCCTCCCCCAACAGCCTTTGAACCCTTGCGTTTCCACGGGTACTTTTCTTGGCCGCCACACCCAATATATTCAGCCTCTCATCATTCAACGATAAGGACTGCTTATTTTATACAAAGCAGCAAGTTAAGGACTATCACATCTCTGACCTCCAAATCCCTTCCCACCTCCGATTCTGAGGTGGAAATCCCACTGGACATGGCAACCTGCCCTTGGCAACCAGGCACAACACGGGACTCCCAGCAGGCATGCTGTTCTGTCTCTTGTCAAGCTCCCATTTTCCAGGGAGGATATTTTGACAAGAAATCCCCCCTGGCCTAAGATGCCAAACCACACATAGGGACGAGGGTGCAGCTGTGTCACAGCTATCGGAGTTTTAGAGAGGAGGAAATGGGATCCGACAGACCTGTCATGGGTTCAGCCTGGGAACACAGCATCCCCCAGGACTTGGGAGTGTCAACATAGGTGCACTGAATTCCTCACAATAACACAGCTCATGCCACAGAGGCACCTCCTCCTGTAGCCTGGTTGGGAAGCCAGGTTTAGCTACCAGCATCCTTCAAAGAGAAAGAACTTCAGCAAGCCTTCCTGTCTTAGAAAGGAGGAAACTGATGCCCGGTGATATTAAACAGCACATGCTGGGTCACAGCTGGAGCAATGACAATGACAAGAACTTAGACCTCTGGGGCATTTGGGCCACTGCTATATGAAATGCCACCAGGACACACACGTTTCAGAGTTCATCTGCTGTATGGTTTCACCCCAAGTTATGTGAGTCACTTCTCTCACATGTGTGGTTGAGAAATCTTGTTCTTCAGTATGGAAAGGATTGAGTCCAAATGGAGACATCCTTAGGATGGAATATTATGTAGCCAGTAAACCTCATATCTTCAGAGCATATTTCAAGGCATGTGGCAATATTCATAATGTAATGTTAAATGAAAGTTGCAGGAGATCAATTATTCATGCACAAAGAACCTTAATATTCTAGCTTTATACTACAGTATTTCCTCTACAATGGTAGTGATTTTAAGATGCACCACTGACTTAAAAATATTTCAAAAAAAGGAAACATTAACTATAAGAAGGACATTGATTTCAGAAACATTAAAGATGAAAAATGTGTATCCAAGAAGAAAGGAAATGTGACATAAATTTAACACACAAATGTCGTGTGTGTGTGTGCACACACACACATGCATATTAGACCAAGAAGTGAATTAAACATTAATACTGGTTATCTCTGAGGGGAGATTTTAATTTTTATTTTATCTATTCTTTTCAGTACTTTTCAATTTTGTCTCTAACGTGGAGATACTAATTTTATAATCCTAAAAAATAAACACTGTATGTAGAACATTAAAAGCAAATGTAAGAAAAATGCACGTTACTTTTTGACTCACACAAGGACTGCAATTTCCATTCCCCAGTCTCGACACATTTTTACCCCTTCTTTGTTTTGCTATGTTTCTCCCCTCTGGTTTCTAAGCACAGTTTAACATTCCATCTTCCATGAACCATTAGAAGGCTGCCGTCATGCTCTCCCCACTCAGCTGCATTTTAATGGGATGCCCTTGGTCTTCAGGGAACGACTCTCAGGAAAGTCAGGTACAATTTCTTGGTGCAGGTGCCATAGGCACGTCTAAGATGCCACCCTGCGCTGCAAGCAAAGATCTTTGTAAAAAATGCCTCCTGGGAAAAAACTGTTTAGACTCTAGTGCTAAGAGAATCTTTGCTTTCCTTTGAGATAATGGTATGCTTCGGTTTTTTACTCTAAAAATCATGAATATTATCTTAACTGTATATTATTTCCCTTTTTCCCTACCTGCTAAGAAACTCAACTATGATAACTCTGTTGGTCCCTAGGATGGGGCTTTGCATGCTTTTTTTTTCCCTTTGGTTTTGATTCTTCAAATAAAATATTTGATTGTACTGTTGGTGTTCTTTTGTAAGAAGTCGCAAATCATTGGTGGCAGCAGCATAGAGTAAATAAATACGTGCACTCAGTGAAATCCTTTTCTGAGTTCACCTTTGACTTCTCCCCACCCTGTACCCACTGTATCCAATCTATCAACAAATCTTGTCAGTGATGCTTCTAAAATATGTCCCACATCTGTCGGCTTCCCCCACCTCCACTGTCACCTTCCTAGCCCAAGGCACTGGTCAGGGACAACAACCTCCTGGCCTTTCTGCAACTTCTCTCATCCCTCGTCTGTTCCATTTACTCCCTCAAAGTGTACTTTTGCCCACTGAATAAAAGCTGCCCTCTCCCACTCATCCTCCATCTCATCACCTTATTTTACTTCCCTTACAGCGCTTAGGATGCTGGAAATAACCTTCGTGTATTCACTTGTTTGTTTTTATCTCTCCCCTTCCCCATCCCCAAAGTGAAAGCCCCATCTTGTTCCCTGCTGCATCGTCAGGGCCTGGGACTGCCTGGCACATTGTAAGTCCTCAAAATATGTTGGAAAAATGAAATCCTGGCTCATCTCCAACATGCTCCTAACTGCTGGTGCTTGCACAGCGCCCTAACTCCCCATGCCGGTGTTTGCATTTTCAAACAATGAACATATGCCATCCTGCAAGCCCCTTCGGCTCTCAGCATGGGGCTCACCTAACCTGTGCGCCAGCGGTGAGGGGGTGGGCAGCTGCCGAGATCCCATCCACCTCCTGGGAGGTGGGAAGGAAGGGCTGGGAGGGAAGAAGATTGCAGGGGTGATGAGAACCTGCCCAGGACAATCGTCAGCAAGATCAGGGTCACTGCTGAAAGGTCCAGAGAGTCGTGCAGCCCCACAAGTTGTCCCAAGGGTTATTCTCTGTCCGTCCCTTTGGATTACTTCATTTGCCAGACATTCAAATACCACATTAAAATTCTTTGCCCTGAAGGAGCAAAGCTTCCCAAAAAGCCCTCACACGCTCTAAGAGACTTGTTCCTGGAGATGAATTTTCTCCTAGGCAATAAGAAACCACGTTCTTCTTTTCTCTGGCTGTGTCCTCCCTACAAATTAGACACATGGATCCAACTGAGGCCAGAGCTCATGCCTTCACATTCTCTTTTTTCCAAGAAGTCTTGCTGGCTCCCCAGGCTGCAGGAACCCCTCTCTGCTCTTCATGCCTTGGCCCCAGGAAGGTCTCACTGGCCCCAGAAAAACATTTATTGGCATGCCGGGTAGAAGCCCCCACCCGTTTCAGAAGAGACTCTACCCAGTTATCCTAGGCACTGGTGACAATCCCTAATTCCTCGTTCCATCACCATCTAGTCCGGTCACCAATGTAAATCAAGGCCAAGGAATAGCCCCTGGGAACCTATGGTTTTTAAGCTCAATAAGCAAATCGCTCTGGTTTCTCCAGATGGGTAACTTCACTGAGAGTTTGCTGGGGCAGGGATAGGTCTGTGGGGTGCAGGCCCTGGGAAAATGCGCCATCCTCCGTGCTCCAGGAATATCATCACTCAGAGCAAAGCCAGAGCAGCTGGAAGGGGAAGAAAGTGCTAGATGGCAGTCCGGTGAGGGTACAAAGGAGGTGGGGTGGGAGAGGGGCACCTCCTCGTCCTGGTGGGATTAAGGCTTGGAGAATTTGAGTCTCAGAGACTTTGCTTTATGTATCCCAGTCCCACTGGGAGCCACCCCCCCACCCCCCGCCCTCAGGCCCCAAACACTGCCCAGAGCTCCTGGGAATCTGGGAAGGGGACCCCAATCCAGGCTGATTTGGGGGGACTTCCAAAAAATTCTAGGAGACTAGTCATAAACACCCTTTTTTCCATTTTACAGCTAAGGAAGCTGAGGCAGAGAAGGTTATGCAGCAGCATGTAAAATCAGCCCATCCTCTGGCCTCCATCTGCCACATTCCAAGGCTACGCTGATTCTGGGTATAAGATTCCCATTCCCTGCCCGCTTCCTGCAGGGCCCAGGTGAAATCTATGTCATACACACGTATGAAATATTCAAGCCTCTCCCGAGGAGCCTCGTGTCACTTCTAAATCAATTTATTCTAATCTAATCTTCATCTTCCATGGTTTTCTGGGCCAGCGCCATCAAGGAAACTTCTTGGCAGGTGAGAGAGACTGAAAACACAGAACGTTTGTTTTTAGCAGTGCCTCCACAGCCAGCAGTTTCCAATACAGTGAAGTCCACGCAAACCATGAAATATGACTGGTCCTTGGAAATGACCCCTGATGCACTCTGAGATCCATGCAGATGGGTGCTAGCCAAACTGCAAGCATAAAGTTGTCAGGAGCCCCCAAAAACTCTAACAGGCACCGAGGTGAAGTCAGGAAGGTCCAAGAGCCAAGGGAAGGCCGGGAGGAATCCTGGCAGGAAGGCAAGTCGCGGCCAGCCATCGTGTTCTTAAGTGGACTTTTAATAGCTTCAGCCATAAAAGGCACAGTTTTCTCCATCTCTGCCTGGGCTTCAACAGTATTCACTTTCCCCCAGCTCCTTTTATTTTGATATCAACAGTCCAAAATGCAGAAACTGGCCTTCCCTTGCTTTTCCATCAGGCTCAGCTGTGGAACTCCAGAAGAAAACTCCAGAAGAAGGTGGGCACAGGGCCCAGGAAGCCTCAGGAGTCCTTCTGGTGGCTGCAGTGCCCAGATTGCAATGTGCCAGGAAGGGACGCACGGAAACCTCTCCTATGGGACACAGGAGCCTCCAACCTCTGTCTGATGCTTTCCTGCCATATCGAACTGTCAGCTTCCTGCTTGCTACCAGGCCCTCCCAGCCAGAATTCCCACCAGGCCCCCTTCCCTGGGCCAGGGCAGGAAGTGCATCCACAGCTCTGCTCCAGGGGGCCTTGGCCTCCAACCTGAGAGCCTGGCAAAAATAAGCTGGGACTTTTGAGTCCGACTTTCCACCCTCGGTCAGTCCTGCCCAAAAGTGGTGGGGTTTCTCCCGCCCTTAATTCTCTACCTCTGGGCTGTGGAGTGAGGTCTCACCTTGAACCCAACCTGAGGGAGTGGCTGTGTCTCCAACATTCACTGTTGCAGGCTCAGGGACTATCACAAACGGTCAGGAACCCGATGCTTCCCATCTGCCCGGGATTTAGCATTGGAGAATGCAGGCTTGAACAGAGTGGAGTAAGGCAGGATAGTGTTCAAGTTCATCTCTGGCACATCCTAGCCATGTGACATCAGAAAATCAGTCTACCTCTGTGTGCTTTAGTTTGCCTATCTGGAAAATGGGTATAATAATGATAATCCCTACCCGAGAAGTAAATGAGATTGTTCACGTAGAGCATACTGCACACGTCCATATACGGCAGTTGTTGTGGGTATCCCTTCATGGTCCTAGATGTGGTTCTCCTTTTTGTAGGCACAAGGAGGACATTTCTGCCTCTTACCGTCAGTGACTATTGGCCAACTGGCAGTGAGCAGAAGTGTAGGACAGGTAAGAACAGGCTTGCTTTTTAACAGTCTCTCCCCTTCTTTGGTGAGCCCTGAAGGCTCCTGTTGCAATGGCAGCTTCGCTAGATGATGGGGCCTTCACCAGCCTGGGTCTCTGAGAGAATGTGTGGAGCAGAGCCCTCCACCAGCCCCTGCAGTGCCTGACGTGTGAGCCAGAAACAAACCTATATTGTGTTAAGCCACCAAGACTGGTGACCTCAGTATAACTCAGTGCATCTTGACAAATACACCATCCAGCTCTCCCCGCCCCTGCATCAGCACCAGGCCTAAGGTCTTCATTCTCCATTTCGGACATGGGGTTTGGATTTGGGATGCCCTGCACCTTCTCTCTCCCGCTCCTGGCAGTGAACGGCAGCCTTCAGCCGCCCCCAACCCCACTGCCTCCCATCCCTCTGGCCCACAGTGCTGAGGACTGTGGCCCAGACCAGGGTGGGGGCAGTAGGAAAAGCCAGGGAGGGAGAGAGCTGTCTGGAGCTCCAGATGGATCTGCCCCCTTGGGGGCCAAGGTGGCCTGCTCTGACTCAAAGCCCAGGGCAGCAGAGGTGCCCCACACAGGCTGGCTGTAGCTGCAGCCCCCCTGCCCACTCCCCCAGCTCCATGGCCCTAAACTCCTTTCCAAGGAGATTCAGAGAAAGGGCACCCTAACATTGGGTTTCCTCTGACTCGGCCAGATTTTCAGGCCTCTGGAATGAGAATCTGGAAGCTAAAACAGGCAAAAATTTCCATAGGGTTGTAGAAAGTCAGAGCTAGAAGGACCATGCACACCAGCTTCATCGTACAGAGCAGGAAACGAGGACCAGTCTTGCACAGCAGTACAGCGAGGCAGTGACAGCGGTGAAACAGAATCCTGCCGTCAGCTTAGATACTGAGCACACATGTCATCACATCTGACTCTTCTCGAATCTAATGTCCCCTGGCCCCAGCTAAGCAGTCTGGCCAAGGAGGCAGCCTCCACCGATCAGGGATGTTCATTCCCAGAGACCAAAGATTCCTCCTAGACAGAGAGAGGACCCAGAGAGGCTGCCTGCGTGGCTGTGCCTGCCTGGGTATCCAGCAGGTGGTGAGATATCTGTGTGTGCAGAAGGGAGGCCTCCTGGCAGGTCCACGGCCCTCCCCTCCCATCAGTCTCCACCCAGGCTCTGACCCTGACCCAAGTGCAGAAATGAAAGACCCCAAGGATCCAAGAGTCTGGGGCAGGGAGGGGCCTTGAAGGCTGTGGATGGATGACCACACCCAGGCCCTCTCCCTGAGGGATCATCCGGCCCCTGGTGAGAGCCCCGTTGTGATGCTGGGATGGGCGGCACACCACCTCCTACGGCAATCGTTTTTCATCTCGAACTTTGTCTCAGTACTTGATGGTACGTCTCCTTCTACCCCAGACCTGCCCTGTGGGGCCCTGCTGAACCTCCCTATCCCACGGTAGCCCTCTACAATGGGAAGTTCCCCTGTGAATCCTCTTCTCTCTGGTACAGACAGTCCAAGGCAATCATGGAGCTTGCGGTCCTATCCCCTCACCTCCCACTCCCTTACTACTCAAAGTGTGCTCCAGCACGTGGACATCACCTGAGAAATGCAGAGAATCAGTTCCACCCCAGACCTGTGAGAGTTCCAAATGAGTTGGCACCTGCATTTTAACAAGATCTGCAGATGCTTCCTGGGCACTTTAAGTTTGGGAAGCTCAGGCCTAGACATACCTCACACTCTCCACATACCTCTTAGAGGAGAGGACTCAGAACTCAGGTGTGTAGGACAGGACTCCCACCTTTCTCCTCCTAAGGCTTCTTTACATCTCGAAGACCCTGATAACACAAAGTATCCTGGGTCCAATCAGATCCCTGAGTCTCCTTCACAGGAACTTCTCTCAAGCCACATCTCCCAGAGTGGGAAGGAGCTGGTGTGTGCCAATTCAGGGACAGAAACTTCCATTTAGCCAACTTAATCATTGTTCTTTCAGCTGTGTCTGGTCTACTACTTAATCCACGAGTTTTCAAACTTGCCTGCACATCAGGATGACCTGGTGGGCTTTTTAAAAAATGCTGATGCCAAGACCACATGGCAGAAGAATTGAATAGACCCTCTGGGGAGAGTTCTGGGTGTCTAGCTTTGTTATGCTCCCTAGGAAATTCTAATATGCAGTCAGGATAGAGAGCCACTGGTTTAATACATAGAGTAAGGAGTGGATTTTTTTGGTCAACTTGAGGCTCTAGGGTCCATTGGTGTGGGCAGCTCACCTCCCACAGTGACTCTGAGTTCATGGCAATGTATCTGTTAGCTATTGCCACAATACTGTTGTGTAACAAATAATCACAAAGTCAGAGAGGATGCAATAAGAAACACTCATGTAGATGACACATCTGTGGGTCAGCTGAGACAGCTCTGCCTGCCTATGCATTGCCCAATCAAGGCTGTAGTGGCATGGTGGCCCTCTTCAGATTGCAGCTGGGTTGGCCATGCTTCTCTTGGTAAGTGTGTGGGTAGGGTGACTGGCTCGTACTGGTTTTCCCAGGACTGTCTCAATTTTGGTGCTGAAAGTCCCACATCCCAGCATACCTCACAGTCCTGGGAAAACTGGGACCGTTGGACATCCTATCTGTGGTCAGCTTGGGTAGCCCTGCTCTCCATTCTCTCATCCTCCTCAGACCAGCAGAATAACTGGAGCAGGTACCTTTCAAGACTTCGGCAGAGACTCCAGACAGCCAGCAGAAACAAGGGAGACTCAGGCCCAGACTGGCATGCTGTCACTTTCCATCATGTGTCAGCTTTGTCCACCATGTTGGACAGAAGTCTCCAGTCCCAATTAAACTTCCTCCTATTAGATTTAGCCTCACTCCAGGCCGTCACCATCTTTCTGAATCTTTATTCAGGCATCTGGTACATTGGCCAAAACAAGTTTCACAGCTGAGCCCAAAGTTAAGGGGCATGAAAAAATACTCTTCCCACGATGAGGCCATGGCAGGCGTCTGGCTGCAGAGAGGGGTTCATAATTGGGGCCAATCATCCCACCTCCCACAGGATTCTGGCTTCCAAATGCAGATGACCTAATTCCTTCCTGGCTACTGACTCTCCCCAGGGAGCCCAGTTCCAGGGCCCATGACCCTCTCAACCCCAGTTTGAATCCAGCTCCTAAAGCGCAGATCTGCTCCGGTACCCAATCTTCTGTGGCTTCCCCTCTGTCTCCCCCTTCCCCTCCTTCTGCTCTTCCTCCTACTCCATCAAGCATCTGGAAAGGGAGGGATGATCTCGCATCAGCCTCGTCATCCATCTTGACAAGAAATCTCCTGTGCAAATAAACTTCAGCTTCCCAGGCTCAGTCTCACTTCACCCTGGCAGGATCTCTTAGATCCTGATTCACTATCCAATACATTCCCCAGCCTCCAGCTCTGCATCCTGGGCCATATTTTTTGCGTATCCATAACCCAGATGTCAGCTAGGGCCTCCGAGCCCTGAATATTGAGGCACGCTTGGGTGGAACCCCCAACTCCAGCATCTGTGAGCACACAGATCCCTGCCCTTGGCTTTTTCTGCTCTCTCAACAACTTCATGCAGACATCTGTGAACCAACCTGGTGCCCACACATACACAACCAATGAGTAAGAAGTTAGTGACTTTGATGAAGCCATCAGGGGGCGGGGCAGCTCACATCACAAACCTCACAGTCCGCACGATGCCCTGATGCCTGGCCCCCCACCTGCTCCCTTCCTTCCTCCGCGTCCCCCGCCTCCCCACACACAGCCCTGCCCTGTACCTCTTGTTGGGTCCTTCTGCCTCCACTGGGACCCACAGGGATCTAAGCTTTTGCCTCAAGAGGAATGTAGGAGAATGTACCCCCATCTCATTGCATGTTAATCATTTCTGACTCAATTTTAGGTCCCAGGGCTCTTTCTTTCCCCAGCCACCCAGCAAGCATCTGGGCTCTGATCCCAGTTAAGTGCAGTAGAGCACAAAGAATGAGTAGGGCTTCAAGGGACAAAATTTAAAACACCTTCATTGCTTGAAAAATTATGTGGGCTGACTCACCCTGCATCCCTAAATGTATGACTGCAGGCTCCACAAAATAGGAGAAAGAGAACTCCTGACCTTGTACCCAGCCTCGCTCTGCAGCCCACCCACAGTCTGGCCCCCCTAACTGGTCAGCCATGATGGGACTATAGAGTTCCAGGGGCCAGCGTGGGGCTCTGTACCTGCTAATGGGATTCAGCTCCTGGAGCTGACACTTAGAAGTTGACTGTGCCTGGACACCTCCCTTACCTCCTGGGCCCCCGCTTTCTGCTGGGCTGACACCCAGGGAGCAGGGATGCTATGGAAAGTGCATCAAAGGAAAGCATCATTGGGGAGGTACCTCAAATCCAGAAGACACTGCCCCAAAGTGAAGCGCTGTTCTTATTTGTGGAGCTCAGAAAATGCTGCTGATTTCGACACACGTCTCAGTAAGTCTCTAATTAGAAAGGAGATCCACTGTCACGAAAACCACGTCTCATCCCCAAGCCAAATGGAATGGGTTTCTGCATGGGTCCCACCGGTGGAATATGAAGGGTTGCCTCCCTCTCCGGCAGAGATGACCTCCGGAGGCCCGGCTTTGCCACTCGCTCCCCCAGCTCCCTTTCTCAGCGCGTGAAGGGGGACTGGGGGCGGCAGGCGACAGAACAAGAGGGCTGGAGCAGCTGAGCTTGGGTTAGGTGCAGGGGTTTGGGCTCAGCAGAGACAGCCAAATGCACAGCCCAGCTGCCACCGCCCCATGCTGGGGCCCTACGCTGGGCCAGTCCCTCGCGGCCAGGCTGGCAGGCTCCCCTCTGCAGCTGCGAGGCTGCCTGGACCCCGCCTGCCACCTCCAGCTTGTTTTCCCTCCCCTCCCCTGACCGTCTCTTGCTTTGCCTCTCTGCCTGTATCTCCTCACTCTGTTTTATTTTGTTCCTTTTCTCTCTCTGTCTTTCTTTGTCTCTCCATGTCTGTCTGTCTCTGTCTCATCCTATGTCTCTTTTTGGCATTTTTCTCTTCTTTGTTTCTTGGCCTCTCTCCATCTCTCTATCTATCCCTCTGTCTCTGGAGTAAAGGGTCAGGGAGAGGAGATGGGGCAGGGCTCGAGAGGAATCCCAGACAAAATTGAGCAGGGATCTCATTCCCTCCCATTCAAAACTCAGGCAGGAGCGGGGTTGGGGTCCCGGGAGCAGACTGAACTTGAGTTGGGAGGAATATGGGGCCTTGGGTCTTTTAGACATCCTTACAGAATGAGGCCAGGGCCCTGCGCCGTCTTCCAGGGCGGCAAGGGAAGCCCAGCACTCACTTCTCACTGACGTCACAAGGATCTTCCCTGCAGCAAATGTTCTTGGGGCTGGGGCTGGGGAAAACGAGGACTGAGGCAGGGAGGCTGCTCTGATGGAGCTCCACGCACGCAGGTAAAGGGTTAAATAAGCTACTACACAGTTCTGCACCCTGTAGCCAAGGGGCACCCAGAGGGGAGGACCGTGGGTCCAGCAACTCTGCTCACTGGAGAGGCAAAGGTGGAGCTGCGCCTGGAATAACTTAGAGCCTCCTGGGCTAAGGAGGAGGGAGGATGCCCTAGAGGGTGTGTCTGGGAGCAAAGGGTATGCTCCAGCCTAAGCGCAGGAGGAGCGCAGGGATATGGGGAAGGCGACACTGCACTGGGAAGGGGATCAACGTCCATCCTGCATTAAGAGTTTCCTGAAACAGCGGCATGGGCGGTCCTCCGATGCTGGAAGGCTTTGTCCTTCTGTGAAATTGGGAAGATGACCCTTCCCTCTCCCCTGCCTTCTGTGGAGAAGGGGAACTGGAGGAAGAGGTCATGTGGACAGCGCTGTCTGTCGGCCGAGCAGAAGGGGGAAGGCGTCTGCCTGGCTCTCAGTGCTGGGAAAGGGCATCATGACGAGCTAGTTGTACTCATAAGGGAGGCTGTGGTGGACCACACACTGGGGCTGAGTTTCTAAGAGCAGAACCTTATTTAATGCAATTTCTTCTGTAATGGGGCAGAGGCGGTAGTGGCTGTGAGGCCAGGGGACAGAATATTAGTGGAGAACGAAATAAAGTGGTGCCTTTGGCAATTGGAGTTGACGCTCACTTTGGGGTCATTAGGCCACCCTGCCACGCCTTTCCCGGCTCAGTCACACCCTCAGAGTGCTGTGAGACTGAAGATATCCAGCTGCCACTGTGCAAGTGGGGAAACCGAGGGCAAGGTGGGGAAGGTGCTCGCCGAAGGTCACGGCATCTGCTGGAACTGAGTCAGGGCTCCTGGCTCTGCAACGCCCATGTGCACCAGTCCACTCCTGGCTTCCCTGGGGGGTTGGAGGTATGTGGCCCGCAGGTGGATCCCGAGCGTGAGCTGGTGACCTGTACGTCATCCACGCACAGGAGAGGCTGGGAAATCCAATCGCAGGAGAAGAGCAGCTTCTGAAGACCACCTCTCATGCCCACGGCAGGCCCCCTTTGCTACCACTCTCACTGCCACTTTGGTTTGTGAGGATAGTCAACATGTCTGCATCCCCGATGAGGAAACTGAGGCTCAAGGAGGGCAGGGGTCCTGATTAAATGCTGAGGCCCAAACCAGAGTCTCCAAGCTCTAAAGCTACTGCTTTTTCTGCATCCTGTCAGATGTATGTAGATACTTGCACTTGAACGCTGCCACATGATGTGGGCGTGGATGGTGTGTATATATGTGTAGTATATGCACACACACCTAGGCACACACAGGCACAGGCAACATACATGTACACAATTTTTTTTTAATCTGTACTGCCTCTTCTTGCCCTGTGCTTCATGGAAAATTAGTATATTGCTGCAGTCACTAATCCCTTTCATTTGGATCCAAGCAAATGACAGGATCAGTCTCCATCACTGCCATGGCTAAACCCCAGGGCTCTCCCTGGTGCCTTGAATAAGAGTCAAGATGACCCACTTTCCCCAGCTATCCCCTGTCTCCAGGCTGCTTTGTCTGGGAAACTGTCAGCCTGGTAAATATCACGGGCTTAGCAGGCTGGTTCCAGCTTCCAAGCCTGCCCTCCTTTTGGCTGCCCAGCCTGGCTTATGGGACCAAGCCCCGGGGTCCTGCTTCAAATGCCAGGGTTCAGCTGCCCATACACAGACAGGACCTGTCTGTGCAGCTTGCCAGCATCCACAGAGCTGCTGTGCCCAAGCACAGACCAAGGGCACTCACTGCCTCAACCAGCATTTCCTGGGTGCCTGGTCTGCATCAGGCACATGATGAGCCCAGGCTAGGGGCTTACAAAGACGCAAGCTCTGCCCGTGTGAAGATTCCAGTTTGGAAGGAGCTGGTCATGAAAACAAACCCAGAAATAAATAGCAGAACAAGCCAAGTTTTCTCTGAGCTCAGAGAAGGGAACAATTACTTCTGCTGGGAGGATCAAGGAAGGCTTTTAAGAAATCTCTAGAGTTGAGACTAGAATGAAAATTAGAATACACCACATTGAAAAGTGAGGTAGGGCCCTCCAGGTGGCAGGGACAGCATGAGCAAAGGCAATGTAAACAAGAGTGGCAGGAAGGTCAGCTGGAGCCAGACCCCGACTGACCTTGGATCCCAGAGCAGGGGACACCTTTGTCCTTCACGCCAGGGTCAGAGGAAGCAAAGCAGAGTTTTAAGAGAAGGCACTGCAAGATCCAGACAGCCTATCAAGCTGCCTTGCCCTCACTTTGGACCATCGTGCCACCCCATACCTGAGTCTTTTCCACCTCCCAGTGATCTCACTCCCTACTGATGGGTGCCCTGCCCCTCTCTTCTCTCTTCCTGGGATTTTCCTTCCCATCGAGTGTAGAACATTTTCTCCAGACAGCAAACACCACTCAGTGTGAATGTTGGTAACTGCAACCTTCCCTTCAGGGCCAGTTGCTGGAGGCGGGAGAGAGGGAAGGATGCTCAGAATCCACAAAGGCTGCCACCGCCAGGGGCACAAAGCCAGCCTTGCAGGGAAACAGACCCTAAGGCTGACCTTTGACTTTGCCCTCAAACCTCTAGGAGCCAAGGCTGATGGAGGGCTCTGCTGCCCCTGTGTTACTGGGGCCCTCTGGAGCAGGGAGCAGCTATACCTAAGAGCCCAGATTATTCAGGGCATGGGCAGCCACCTCTGAGCCTGGAGCCAGAGTAGTCTCAAAGCAGGTGACAGGAAAAGCTGTTGCTTTCTGCAAGGCCTCCTCACCAGGGTGGACACGGAGACGTGGAAGTACAAATGGGAACAGGGTGGGAAGGCAGCCACAGATACAGCCTCAGTGCCTCCCTGGCTCTGAGATCCTCACACACAAGCAAAGCCCTAGAGGTGCTCTGGGTCAGGGCTTCCCACTCCCAGTTAGGTGAGTGGCCATGGGCCCCACTCATCTCCCTGGTTCTGGGGGCCACAGGGAGCCAGGATGAGATGCAGGTGGCCTGGAGGAGGAATCAGTTGATCTCTTACATTGATGTGATGGGGAGATGTACTTTTAGTATAATAAACCACAGCCACCCAAAGGTATACTGTGACAAGTTTGGATAAATGCAACCACTAGCACAATTAGGATTCAGAGCATCTCCATCACCCCCTAAAGCTTCCTCCTCCCCCTTTGCATTTGCTCTCTCTCTACACCTCCAGCTCCAGGCAACCATGTTCTGCTTTCTGTCATTATAGATTAGACTTTTCTAGAGTTTCATATAAATGGCAAAATATGCCATAGTTTCTGTCCTTTCGTATCTGGCTTCTTACACTCAGTATTCTGTTTTTGAGATCCATCCTTTTTGCCTGTATCAGTTACTCACTCTTTTTCATTGAGAGACACTTGGGTTGTTTATAGTTTTTTTGGCTTTTATGAATCAAGCAGCTATGAACATTCATGAACAAAATTTTGTGCAAACACATTTTAATTCCTCTTGGGTAAATACTTAGGAGTGGATTTCTGGAGCATATGGTAACTGCCATGCTGTTTTCCAAGTGACTGTGCCACTTTACATACCCACCAGCAGCGTAGGAGAGTTCCCTTTCCTCCACATTCTTGCCAACACTTGTTATGATCAGTCTTTTTAGTTCTAGCCATTCTATTGGGTGTATTTCACTGTAGGTTTGATTTGCATTTCCCTGATAACTAGTTATGTTAAGTGTCTTCTCACATCCTGATTTGAGTCCTGAGTCTGCCACTTGCCAACTCCACCCTTGCATAAGGCACTGCATTCACCTCTCTGGATCTTAATTTCTGAGTCTGGAAAAGCTGAGTACCATCCCTGCCCTGCCCCCATCCCCAGGCCTTTGTAAAGATGGCATCAGATAATGTACCTGTATACCAAAGTGCACTGCAATATTTGCAAGATGTAAAGCTCTAAGTTGCCACTTCTCATGGCCCTCAGCTCGTTGGTCTTTCATTTTACCTTCATCATTTCATTGCAGCAGCCTCCTTACTAGCTCTCCCGACTCTAGTCTTCCCTCCGTCTCATCCTCCACGTGGCAGCCAGGTGGTTCATCTAAAGCACCACCAGAACCTGACCTTTTGTGCTTAAAACCATTCCCAGGTCCTGCCATAGGATCCATTTCATTCTTTCAAATAATAATAACCTTGATCAAAACCTGTTACATGCCAGACACTGCTTCAGGGCTGGGATTAAGGGCTAAACAGAGCAGACAGTCCCTGCCCTTACAGAAGGAAAACTCATTTTCCTTATTTTATAAAGGCAACAGAGGCCCAGAGAGATGAATAGACTACCCAGAGTCACACAGCAAGCTAGCAACAGAGCAGAGATTAGAACCAGAGAACTTTCTGTCACTTCCAGCAGCCTCCCTCTCCTCGGGTTGTTTTCTCAGAGCCTCGTTGCCCAGAGCTAAGGGGAGGCAGCCTGCAGGGGACACCACAGACATCCACCCCCTCCTTGTGGGAAGCCCAGGAGAAAGCTCCACTGGGGCCCTGAGCCCAGCTGCCCCTTTCTTCAGGAGCCTTGTCTTGAATAACTGCTTCTTGTCAGAGCCCAGACCTGTGACTAGTTGGTAAATGGTGCAGTTTGCTCCCGCCTCCCTTTCCCAAGGCACCTCTTGATTTCCAGCTTGTGAGATGCTGTCTGCTAAGAGGAGGAGCAGAGCGGCAATCTTGTTAGGTTGCTTGTGGCTGTCAATCTCCCTTTAAATGGTAAAGCCTTGCACCGTGACATTTAAAGAGGGCTCTGCTGAAAATCTCAGCCTGCGTCCCACCCCCTACAAGCTCCCTCGGTTATTTCAGACCCAATGCCACAGAATGTCAGGGTTAAGAGTAAGACCAATGGAGACGCCTGAGTTCAAGAAAGAGTAACAGACTCACCAAAGTTCACGCATCGAGCAAAGAGGAGAGAGGCAGCTAGGGACTCAGATCTTCTACCTTCCAGCTCAGTATCTTTTCTGCATCCCATCGTGGCTCTCAAGAGAAATACTGGCGGCGTTCTCACTGCCCTCCCCCCCGCAGGACCCCAGATCCCTGCCCACAACCTGCCCCTGGGCTGGGAAGGAACCTCCCCCAGCTGCTTCTCCCCCACCCCCTTGCTCCCCTTCCTTGCCGGGCATGTATCAATCAGCATGCCTCAACAGATCATAGACACCACTCTGGCTGGGTTAAGCAGAGAGGGATTTAACACAGGGATTGGTGCTTACAACATCCTGGAAGGGCTGGAGGAGAGGCTGCAGGCTCAGCTCCCAGGAACAAGTCTCAGACGCCACCACTGACAGAGGAGCTGCGCCCCACGCCATAATCAGAAAGCTGGAGGCCCCAACTGCTGTCTCAGTGAACCACACTCTCTCTGCTGTGACCTGGAGATCCCAGGCCACCGTCCCACATGTCTGCTCCAGAACTGCACTGCCTCAGAGCCCAAGGCTGGGGGGCCTGGGATGGAGGTACATGAGCCCATCTGTGACATCTGTCCCAGGAGCTCACGGCGGCTTCCTCTAGAAAAGGCTCATCCCTTTTGCTACGTTAAACAAATCTCTTTGCTCTATCTAGGTTCAAGCTATGGTGCCGGGCTTTCTTTTATTTATTCTCAGGCTGTATCTTGGGCTGTAAACTTGTAAAAGGAGATGAGGTACAGGGCAGAGCTTAGGAGAGAGCTTAGGACAGAGCCGGAAACCTGGATTCACACCCGAGCCCCTCAGAGAAGTGCAGCCTAGTGGTGGAGAGCGCAGGAGCTGGAGACTCTTGCTTCGTGTACACCCTGGTTGCACCCCCATACCCTTGTCATCCCAGGTAAGTCAATGGCCCTTCCCTTCATCTCGATTTCCATGTCTGTCATGGGGTGATAATAACAGCACCCATAAAGTCCTCAGAACAATGTCCAGCACTGAGAGAGCAATTGATATGGATGGATTTTGTCTCCCCAAAATCCATACGTCGAAGCCCTAACCCCTAATGCGACTGAATTTGGAGATGGGGGCTTTAGGAAGTAATTAAGGTAAAACAAGGTCATAAGTGTGGGGCCCTGGTCCATAGGATGAGTGTCCTTGTAAGAGGAGACACCAGAGCTCTCACATTCATGCTCATGCTCACCATCTCTCTCTCTCCCTCTTCCCCCCAACAAGCACACACAGAAGAAAGGGCATGTGAGGACATGGTGAGAAGGTGGCTGTCTGCGAGCCAGGAAGAGTCCTCAGCAGAAACTGGCCGTGTTGGTACCTTGATCTTGGACTTCTAGGCTCCAGACAATGAGAAAGTAATTTTCTGTTGTTTAAACCACCCAGCCTGTGGAATTTTGTTATGGCAGCTCAAGCAGTGTAATACAGCTATTAATCAATGTGAATTATCATTGTTATTCCTAATTGTCCAGCTCTGCAAAGTAACACAGATAATTTGAAGTCTCTAAGCCTCAGTTACCTACCCTAGATCAGGGTTTCTCAACCCTGGTACTATTAACATTTGGGGCTGAATAACTCTTTGCTCTGGGGCCTGTTCTGAGCATCACAGGACGTTTAGCAGTGTCCTTGGCCTCTACACACTAGACACCAGTAACACCCTCCCCCACCCAGGTTGTGACGGTCACAAATGCCTCCGCACTTCAGCTTACATCCTCTGGAGGTCAAAATCACCCCTGACTGAGAACCGCTGCTCCAGAGATGAGGACAGTTTTATTTGTTCAGAGCTCTGTCACGTAGATTAAACAAGGCAAGAGATGTGACTAGCTGTGTGTGAACTAGAGGTCACCTCACCCCTAGAGTAGTAAATAAAGTTAGCTCAAACCTTACCTCATGCCCTGTGGGAGCTTCAACGTCCTCCCCAAGATTTCAGAAAATTCTTGGGAGTCGACATTCAGTTTCCTGCTCCAGTTTTCTGTTTCTGAAATATTATTGACGTTGCTACTTTTGTCTTTGCATTTCGGGTGGCCCCTAATGAGAAAGATGGACCCTTTTCCTTAATTTCCTCAAAATACCACTCAAAGAAGGCAGTTGAGCACATCACTTCCTGGAGGTTCATGGTAACCACAGCCCAGTTGCACGGATGACTGGGGTTTGTGTGTTAGCCGTCCCCAAATCGACCCACCGTGCAGAAGTTCTCATGTCCACTATGTCACTCATCCCTATCCCTTGGAGTCTTCTCCCAGGTTCCCCTTCTCAGGCTCTTCCAGGACGTCTGCATTTAGCACCCTTGCTAGCTGCGCAGGCCCGCCCGAGGACTAGCCCCTAGAGCCAGAATCACCACCACCTTCTGCTCTCTACGGAGCACGAAGCTGCTGCGGAAAGCATCCTCGCCACCTTCACCAAAACCATCACACCCCCTACAAACATGAAGAGATGCTGGCTAAAATATAACACGAGCAAATTTACAACCACATCGATGAACTCGAATGCAAGAAGGGAAAATCCTCCCATGCCAGAAACAAAAGAAAATTCAAAGCCAGAGCAGTGAGCAGGAGCTAACACGAAATAGCCCGCAGGGGCGTAAGAACTGGACGGAATTGCTCATGCTTTAATACCCAGGAGGGATGAGGAGGTGAGGCACCAGGCCCTGTGCACAAAAGAGGCTAGGAATGATCTTTCTGCTTAGAGCCAGGAGCCTGGGAGAGCCGTCCCTTCAGTAAAACGAAAACAAGAAAACCACCACCCATCCACTCACAAAAGTGGGCCCACCTCCCCAGGCCATGAATGAGAAAGGAGACACCTGAGGCAAGTCAGAACTCTAAACCTGCTCCATGTGCAGTGTAGGGTCCCAAAGCTGCACCACTCACCAGGTACAAGACCCTGAGGAAAATATTTACATCAAAGCTTGCCCAGGCCCAGGGAAATCCCTAGGCTGGGGTGGAGGCAACTGTGAAACCAGAAATTACCATATGGGAAACAGCACTTCCTGGAGATGAACTCGGAATAAAACACAACAAAGCAGGTGAGGAAAGTGGAGCCCATGACCAGCATCTCCCACCTGGTCAAACAGGAGTAATAGGAGGAGTAAAGAGGGTGGGGAGAGACAGTATTTGAGGAGAGAGCCGATGGTCCTCGAGAATTGAAGGTATCTATTAGGTCGTAGGTCAAAAATGTAGAGTAAGTTCCAAGCAGGATAAATATGAACACATACTCACGTATGAAGAAAAGGGTCAACACACCTGAAGCTGATAAACCAAGCAATTGATGTACTGTAGAAGGATATTACGTAAAGTATAAAAGAACTAATAATAATAATAATAGTAATATACCCAAAGAGAAATGGGAGAAAGTGAAGTAGAGGAAGGAAACTAACTTGCTTGTTTTTTATGGTGGGAAAACCTCTTAAGTTATAATTCGAGAAATAAGACATAAAAGAATATTGTATACAGTTACAAAGTAACCACTGAAGGAAATAAAAATACTCCACAAACCTTCCAAATTATTAGAGGGAAAACTAATATGCAAAGCAAACCATGGAAATACAGACCATGAAGTAAAAGACTTTTAAAGGAAGCATTAAAATCAGAAAGCATGATATAAAATAATATGACAGAACTGAGACCAAATGTACCCTATAATATCATTAAATATAATGGGATAAACTCATCTATTATTTATTTTAAAAACTCTCATTTTTGGATCAAAGAGTGAAACAACAAATATAAGCTTGTTGAAGATACCTCTGATTCCCCAACTGATATCTTCTCAGCATCTCGCCTGATTTCAGCCATGCCAGGGTAGACAGTTCTATGGGGCTTGGGCTGACTTCAAGCTGACAGAATCTGGATGTAGCTGGCATGTGCATCTTTTTCCTCTGACCCTGAGCTCCTCCAGTGTAAGTGGGAGTTCTCTGGGTCCACACATATGTGAAGCTTGAAAGTGCAGGAAAATCAACACCTTAGGGAAGCACCCACCCAATTTTAAATGAAGCCCATTTGTGAAAAGGTGTTCAGCCCCATTAAGCCATCAGGGAAATGAAAAGTAAGCCCCACCCAAGATGTGATATCATTTTATACTCATTTTAGGGGCAAAAATCAGAGTCCATCAGTGCAAAGGGATGGATAGAATATACAGCAACAAAGCCTTTTATATGTTACTAATGGATATGTACATTTGTAGAACCACATTAGAAAACAACTTGACATTATCTTATAAAATTGAATATTCCCATAGCAAGTCCATGCCTAGGTGTATTCCCAAGAGAAATTCTTTCAAATTTACCCTAAGAGATATTGATAAGTATAATCATGGCAACGATCTTCATAATAGCAAAACCATGGAAACAATCAAGTTATCCATAGATGGGATAATGGTTAAATAAGTTGTGTCATATTTACACAATGAAATAGTATATAGCAGCCAAAATGAATGAACCACAGCCACATGCAGTAATATGGCCATATCTACAAAATAGCATATCAAGAAAAGTAGGTACCAGAGGTGATATACTGCCTGATACCCGTTTTATAAAGTTACTAAAAGCAAATACTGAACAATATAAGTTTTAGAAGAATATAGATACAACAGAACTACATTGAAATAGGTCTGGACAGCTAAAATTATACTTAATGGTGAAAGACTGGATGCTTTTCCTTAAAATCAGGGACAAGACAAGGATTCTCCTTTCAACACTTCATTCAACATTGTGCTGGAGGTTCCAGCCAGAGCAATTAAGCAAGAAAAGGAAATAAATGACAGCATATTGGAAAGGAAAAAGTAAAATAATTTCTATTTGCCTATGACATCATCTTGTATTTAGAAAGTCATAAGGAATTCACTAAAAACCTATTCGAATTAATAAATGAGTTCAGAAATGTTGCAGGATACATGACCAATATAAAAATCTATTATATTTCTATAAACCAGCAACAAATGATACAAAAATGAAATTAGGAAAATAACTCCACTTGCAAGAGCATCAAAAAGAATAAAATACTTAAGAATAAATTAAACAGAAGACTGTAAGACTTGTACACTGAAACTTCAAAATACTGTTGAAAGAAATTAAAGATCTAAATAAATGGAGAGATATTTTATGTTCACGGATTTTAAGATTTAATATAGATAAGATGGCAATATTCCCCAAATTGATCTACAGAATCAACACAATCCTTATAAAAATCCTAGCTTTTTTTTGGTAAGGGACTAAGAATAGTCAAAGCAATCTTGATCAACAATTTATTTCTGGACTCTCAATTCTGTTCCACTGATCAAGATTGCTTTGACTATTTTCAGTCTCTTGCATTTCCATATGAATTTTAAGATCAACTTTTCAATTGATTCCCAACAAGTTTACCAAGACAGTAAAGTGGGAAAAAAATAGTCTTTTCAACAAATGGCACTGGGACAATTGGATACGCAAATGTAAAAGAATGAAATTAAGCCACTTGCTGACACCATACACAAACATTAACTCAAAATGGATCACAGACCTAAACGTAAGAGCTAAAACTATTAACCTCTTAGAATAAAACATAGGAGTAAATCTTTATGATCCTGGGTTAGGCAATGGTTTCTTAGATATACTACCAAAAGCACAAGCAACAAAAGAAAAAATAGATAAGCTTTTGTGATACCAATGATAACATCAAGAAAGTAAAAAGACAACCCACGGGATGAGAAGAAATATTTTCAAATCATATACTTGATAAAGGACTTGTATCCAGAAAACAAAGAACTCTCACAACTCAACAATAAAAAAATAATAATAACCCAACTAAAATTGGGCAAAGGGTCTTAATAGAGTTTTCTCTAAAGAAGATACACAAATGACCAATAAGCACACAAAAAGATGCTCAATATCATTAGTCATGAAGGAAATGAAAATCAAAAGCACAATAAAATAGTTTACATCCACTAAGATGGCTAAAATATAATAGATAGAGAATAATAAGTGCTGACAAGGACATGGAAAAATCGGAACCCTCATACATTGCTAAAGGGAATGTAAAACAGTGCTGCCACTTGGGGACACAGTTTGGCAGTTCCTCAAAATGTTAAACATTGGGTTACTGTATGACCCAGCAATTCCACTCCTAGATGTATATTCAAGCAAAATGAAAACATGTCTCCACAAAAATTTGTATATGAATGTCCATGACAGCATTATTCATAGATGCAAAAAATGAAAGCAACTCAAATGTCCATCAACTCATGAATGAATAAAATGTTATATATCCACACAATGGAGTATTATCCATCCATAAGAAGAAATGAACTTCTGATACATGCTATAATATGACTGAACCTTCAAAACATTATGCTAAGTCAAAGAAGCCAGTTATAATAGGGCACATTTTGTATTATTCCATTTACATGAAATGTTCAAAATAGGCAAATCCTTAGAGACAGAAAGTAGACTAGTTGTTGCCAACTAGTGAAAGGAGGGGAGAACTGGGAGTGACTGATAATGGGTATGGGTGTTCTTTCTAGGGTGACAAAAATATTCTAAAATTAGATTTGAGTATGGTTGCACAATCCTGAATATACAAAAAGTATTGATTTGTACACTTTAAACTGGTGAATTGTATGGTATGTGAATTATATCTCAATAAAGCTTTTTTTAAAAACAAAAAACAGGTGGGGAAGCAAGAAAACATCCGCACGAGATTTATAATGATGGATAACTGAGGTGAAAAGAAGAAGGAGGATGTCTATGACAGGACCGCAAAAGTGGATACAAGTTATAAAATTCTAGTTTTTCACTATGTAATAGATCCACAGATCTTTATTATTAAAAGCAAACAAACAAATATCCAACAAAGAAATACAGAATAGAAGAGAGCTATGCATGGACCAATAACGGAGTGTGTAATAAACCAAGGAGGTGACTGATCCACTTCTGAACACCTACAGTCCAAGCAAAAAAATTAAAATGAATATCTAGGAAATAGCAATAGTATACACATTGCCAATCATTACCCATGGGTACAGCTCAAACAGTGCCCATAAGAAACTTTACAGCCTTAATGAAGTTATTTTACTAAATAAGAACAAATGAAAATAAGTCAATGTAAAAGTTATGCAAAGAACAAAATATTGGGCATGAGAAAAGCCAAAGGAAGAAATTAGTAAAGATAAAAGCACAAATTAATCAATTATAAAATAAGACACAGAGTAAATAGCAGACAAAAGTAGGTCCTTAAAAAAGCAAAATCTAGTTTTTTAAAAAATAAAAGCTAGCCAGACTAATAAGGGGAAAAAAGGAGTGAAATCACAAATATACAAAAGTAGAAATGAAAATGGAGACATAACCACAGGTACAAAGAAAAGTAAACAAACCATAGAGATTAATGTCAACCCTGGTCCCTCTTTGCCTGTAATAATTTCCAATGCTCTGGAGCCTCCTTTATCTGATATTAATATATCAATAGCTAGTCCTGCTTTTCTTTTTTTTTTTTAAAGTATTTGTTTATTTATTTATTTTTATGGCTGTGTTGGGTCTTCGTTTCTGTGCAAGGGCTTTCTCTAGTTGTGGCAAGTGGGGGCCACTCTTCATCGCGGTGTGCGGGCCTCTCACTATCGCGGCCTCTCTTGTTGTGGAGCACAGGCTCCAGACGCACAGGCTCAGTAATTGTGGCTCACGGGCCCAGCCACTCCGCGGCACGTGGGATCCTCCCAGACCAGGGCTCAAACCCGCGACCCCCGCATTGGCAGGCAGACTCTCAACCACTGCGCCACCAGGGAAGCCCTCCTGCTTTTTTTTTTTTTTTTTATAAATTTATTTATTTTATTTATTTATTTTTGGCTGTGTTGGGTCTTCGTTGCTGTGTGCGGGCTTTCTCTAGTTGTGGCGAGCGGGGGCTACTCTTCATTGCGGTGCGCAGGCTTCTCATTGCGGTGGCTTCTCTTATTGTGGAGCACGGGCTCTAGGCGCATGGGCTTCAGTAGTTGTGGCACTTGGGCTCAGTAGTTGTGGCTCACAGGCTCTAGAGCGCAGGCTCAGTAGTTGTGGCGCACGAGCTTAGTTGCTCTGCGGCATGTGGGATCTTCCCGGACCAGGGCTCGAACCCGTGTCCCCTGCATTGGCAGGCGGATTCTTAACCACTGCGCCACCAGGGAAGCCCCCCTCCTGCTTTTTTAAATTAATATTTGTATGGCATAACTTTTCAATTCTTTATTTCCAGGCTATCAGTGTTTTTGTATTTGTGGTCAGTTTCTTCTAGGCAGGATATTATTTGATCATGTTTTTTAATCCACTTGCCAATCTCTGTCTTTAATTGGTATATTTAGACCATTTATATTTAAAGTAATTATTAATACATTAGAGTCCAAGTCTTCCATTTTATTAACTTGTTTCCTGTTTCTCATGTCTCTGTTTTACTTTTATCACCTTCTTGTAGATTATTTAAACATTTTTTAAATTCCATCTTGATTTATTTATAATTTTTTTAGTGTCACTTTGTGTAATTATTTTAGTGGCTGCTCTAGGGATTACAATATACATGTATAGCTTATCATATACTACTTGGAATGAACTTACAATTAGGCCTATTTACCATCCCCATTTTTAACTATATTTTTGTATTTCTTCTACATACATTGATCCCCACATCAGATGGTATCATATTTTTTGCTTCAAATGTCAAACATGACTTAAGAAACTCATGAGAAGTAGTATAGCCTATTTTTACCTATCCAACGTTCTTGTTTCTTTTCTGAAGTTCCAAAACTTCCATTATTACTTCCTTTCTGTTTAGAAAAATTCCTCTAGTCATTCTTTATGGGTAGGCTTGCTACCAAAAATTCTTAGTTTTCCTACATCTGAGAATCTTTATTTGCCCCTTCATTTCTAAAGGATACTTTCTGTAGATACAGAAGTTGCCGATGACCATTCTTTTCTTTCAATACTTGAAAAATGCTGTGCTCTTCTGGCCTCCATGATTCAGATGAGAAATTCTCTGTTGTTCATATTGGTGTTCTCTTATACATTGTTTCTCTCTGGATATTTCTGAGATTTTGTTTCTTTGTCTTTAGTTTTCAGAAGTTTAATTATCATGTATCGTGTTATATATTTCTTTCAGCTTCTATTTGGGATCCACTCTGCTTCTTGAATCTATACATTTCTGTTTTTCACCAAATTTAGGAAGTATTTGGCTCTTTACTTCTTTGAGTTTGGTTTTTCTTTTTTTTTTCAGGTCTTATCTCTCTCTCTTTTCTGGGACTCCAGTGAAACAAATATTAGCTCTTCTGTTATTGTCACCCAAGTCCCTCAAACCAGACTGTTACTTTTTTTCTGCAGTCTATTTTCTCTCTGTTGATTAGATTGGGTAAATTCTATTGATCTGTTCTCAAGTTCTCTGATTCTATCTGTGTCATCTCGACTCTACTACTGAGCCCAACTAGTGAGTTTTTACTTGTTATTGTATTTTTCACTTCTATAATTTCCACTTAATTCTTTTTTATATGTTCTATTTCTTTAATGCAATTTTCTATTTTTTCATTTGCTTTAAGAGAATTCTTAATTGCTTGTTGAAGCATGTTTATGACGGCTGCTTCAAAATCCTTGTCAGATAATTCCAACACCTGATCATCTCAGTGTTGACAGTCTATTCTCATTCATAGTGTGGTTTTCCTGGTTCTTGGTATATGAATGATCTTTTCATTGTATCCTGAATATTTTGGACATTATGTTATGAGTCTCTTTATCCTATTAATCTTCTTTGTTCAGCAGGCAATCCCTCTGTTAAGGTGCAGCAGAGGGACGGGTGGGTGTCTAGTTCAGCTTCCTCCTGTGCCCCACAGTCACCAAGGAGTAGGAAAGCGCAGGGCTGACTCATACTGTGTTGTTGCTGCAGGCTGGGGGAGGAAGCTTAGTTACCCCCTCGGGCTGGGCCCTCCTGACACGATGACATCAGGGAGGGGAGGGAGAGAATGGAAGTGTCACGTAGCCCCGCCTACCACTACCTCATTCTCCCTAATGATGCTGAGTGGCCACGGAGGCTCACGTCCTCACCGGACCCCACTGACCCCCTCCTGGTGGGGGTTTCAGAGCACTGACTGCTTCTACCAGGCAGGGGATAGAAGACCAGCTCCCTGCTCTGCCCGGCCAGCACGGGAGCATGGGAGTCCCACCCGGTTCTACTGGGGAGAAGTGGAAGATTACCTGTCTACTCGGCACCACGAGGAGGAGGGATCGCGTGCCATCTGCTTCAGTGAAGTGGAGGGGATGCGTGGGTGTGTGTGGAGGTTCAATTCCTGGCTCAGCCCTGCAAAAACCGCAGCTGTGGGTGGGTCAGGTTTTTTCACTGGTGTTTAGCTGGAATAAGACAAGTATTGCCAAAAGGGTTTCCTGTTGTTAGGTCGTCCCTATCCCGGGCAGGGCTAGGTGGCACTTCCATTCTCTCCCTCCCCTCCCTGAGTCCTTTGGCTAGGGATAACAGTTTTTCTTGGAGCTTTTTTTTTTTTGGCCTATGTCTGTTGGTGGTTCAGGGTTGGAGGCTTCTGTGGCACCCTGATGGTGATACATGAGAGGCAACAAGGAAACCCAACGAACTCTCTGCCATGTTGTTCCTCAAGTCCCAAGGATCCATCTTCCTTCCACCTTCCAGAGTCTTTCTGTGCTTCTTTGCTATGTTAGGGCAACAGATTTTAGATGTAAGAGGGAGGACCTGGGAAGAACAGAACTACTCTATCTTGACAGAACTGGAACTAAGGGATTTTTTTTTTTAAATGTGGACTTTGTTTTGAAGAATAATCTACTTATGGAAAAAGGTACAAATCATAACTGTCCAGCTGGATGATATTTTGCACACTGAACACATCTGGGTAACTAACAGCCAGTTCAAATAACAGAGCATGACTGCACCCTCCGAAGTTCATTTTCTGTCCCTATTAATCACTACTCTTCCCCAAAGCTAACTTCTCTCTTGACTTCTCATAGATTAGTTTTGCCTGAGAGCTCTCATCCTTTCTTCTAATAAGCAATAGAATAGTGACTGATCATTTATTTCAGTCCAGGGTGAAGGCTGGATATCAGCTCTGGTGTGGCTCAGTGTGCCTCTACTCTGCCCTTGCTCCTTGGGAATAGTTAGCTCTCTGTATGAGAGGCTTTTCTCCCTGACACCAAATACGTGTTGTCTTTTCCACCATCAGTTCTCTGATTCTCCAACACCAACTGGGTATCCAATGACTCAACTCAATTCTGACGCTATCTGGACTTGGCGCAGGCCCCAGAGGTCAAGGGTTCAGTTGCACAGACTGCCGTCACTACAGAAGCCAGTAGCAAGTCCCAGTACTTCTGACCAAATGCCTGTAAGTGTGGGGATTTCCACAACCTACTCCTTAAGGTTCAATAACTCGCTTGAACAACTCACCGAACTCAGGAAAATGCTTTACTTACATTTTCCTGTTTATTATAAAAGATATATCTCAGGAACAGCCAAATGGAAGAGATGCATAGGGCATAGTATGGGGGTGAGGGCAGTGGTGTGGAGCTTCCGTGTCCTCCCCAGGCATGTCACCCTCTCAGCTCCTCAATATGTGCCACCTGGCCGGATAGAGGTCTGCGGGTGGGTGGAGCTGAAAGTTCCAACCCTCTAATCAAGGCTCGATCTTTCTTGACCAACCCCCATTCTGAAGCTTTTTAGGGGTTCTCAGCCACCAGTCATCTCTTTAGACATAAAAGACACTAATATCACTCAGGAAGTTCCAAGGGTAGTAGGAGCTCTGTGTCAGGAACTGGGGACAAAAACAAAATATATATATTTTTTTAACACACCACACCATGGTTCCCAACTAAGAGCTGCCTGATGGATCTCAAACGCTCACCTTTGTGTTGCAAGACTGGCAAAGCTCTGCTGCTCTGTATAGCCTTTCTACTTAGGTTCTTAACCTAGTTTTTACTAGCTTAAACCTCCTCCAAAGTCTCTGTCAAACTTTCTTTGCTTTCAGCAGCATCCCTCTACCTAGATTACCAGCCTAGATTACCAGCCTCCTGTCCATACCCAGAATTAGCAAATGCCCCTGCTGTAAAAAGGATGAAAAGAGTCAGCTCACTTTTCCAAAACCATCCCTTCTCCAGAGCTTCGGCTTCTCTACTTTTGTTGCCTCAATGTCCTCTGACACCTTTCAAAGAAATTATGTCCGTATTTTTCAGCCATTATTGATGTTCTTGGTGAGACAAGAACATGTTCTAGTTTGCCACAAGTTATTTCATCCCACCTGGAAGATAATCCCATTGCTATTTCAACTGCTCCAAAATTCTTCATTCATTATAATAGGACATAACTAAAGCGGCACAAAACAAATACCAGGTAAAACTTATTTATGAATTTTGATGTAAAACTACTACTAATATTTTCAAATAAAATCTAGCAGCACATTAAAAGTACAACACAACATGGCAAAACAAGAATAATGGCAGGAATGCAAAGGTGGTTCAAATTTACCGTAATAATAAATAAGTTAAGGGAGAGGAAAAAAACATATGTTTATCCATACAGATGAAATAATAATGATTATTACAAAGGCAGCATCCAAGCATGAAAAAACTCAGTAAAATAGGAATATTTTAACACTTCCTTTATATAATAAACCAAAAGTCAGCATTGTACTTAATGTATAAAGTTGTGAAAAAGAAATATTCCCAGGATCATGATATTATTTACTATTCTACCAGAAGTAATTATGCATTGAAATTTTGTTAGAGAAATATATAAGATATAAAAATCAGAAAGAAGAGGTTTAAAAATTAGCCTTTTTGTAGATGCTATAATTTTTTATCTGGAGATCTCAAAAGAATGAACTGAAAAACTATTAGAAAGAATAAGAGAATCTGCAAAATGGCTGGTTACAAAGTTAATATGTCAAATCAGTAGATTTCCTATATATAATCAACAAACACTTAGAAAATATAATGGGATAATAGATCCCATTTACCAAACAGGAAAAATGAACATATAAAGGAATATAGATAACAAGAAATTTTGAAGATCCATATAAAGGAAGCTTTAAAATAGCAGAAGACATGAAAGAATGCTTAACAAATGCGAATATATATCTTTTCAGTTCATCAAAAATGCAGTATTGTGAACATGTCAATCCTTCTATAACCTATAAATTTAACACAATTCTAATAAAAATGACCATGTGATTTTTTTCCTGACTAGACAGTGTGACTTTTATTTTGTATTTTTTATTTTTGAAACAATCTCAAATTTTCAAAAAGTGAAAAGTGCCCTGCAAAGAACTCTTATCTTAACCATTTGAAAATAAACTGCTGAACTTATGACCTACCACTCTTGAATACTTTGGTGTGTTTTGTGTGTATGTATTCTTGTAAAAACCACAATAGTGTCACTCTAATCAGGAAATGAACATTTTTCATTACTACCATCAAACCCTCAGATCCCATTCAAGCTTTACCACTTGTCTCAATAATATTCTTTACAGCAAAAGGATATAGTTCAGAATAGCATGTTGCATTTAATTGTCATGTTTTGTTAGTCTCTTTCAATATAGCATTGTTCCTTAGTCTTTCCCTGAGTTTGATGATCTTAAACTCTAAAAGATTACAGGCCATTAATATTTTTAGAATATTTCTCAACTTTGGTTTGGCTGCTTTTCCTCATAATTAGATTTAGATTATGTATCTTTTATATGAATCTTCCAGATGTAATGCTGTTTTCTTATTGCATCTTATCACATGGCATTTAATTTCAATTTGCCCCATTATTGAAGATATTCACGTTGATCACTTGATTAAGGTGGTGTCTCCAGGCTTTCCCACCATGAAACTACTTTTTTCCTCTTTGTAATTAATACATATTTTGAGGGAAGATACTTTGAAACTATATAAATATTTCATTCCTCATCAAAGCTTATATTTATTCAAGCATTTATATCAGTATATATTCCTATTTTATTTAATGCATTATAATCTGTAACTGTCGTTATTTATTTTGGCCTTTGGGAGTCCCTTCAAGCTGGCCTATGTGTCCTTTAGAAAAGCCCCCATTATTCTTTGAATCCTTTCTTATTTTCTGGCACAAGATGCTCTGACCCTTCAATCAATCATTTCTCCAAGGACCCTAATTCCTTTAGTGGAGAATGGTGTGGTAGGCAGAATACAGGGCCTAAAGATGTCCACATCCTAATCCCCAGAGCCTGTGACTATGTTACCTTACATGGCAAAGGGACTTTGCAGATGTGATTAAGGATAATGAAATGGGGAGTTTATTCTGGACTATCCAGGCAGGCCCTAATTGTCATCATAAGAACGCTTATAAGTGAAAGAAGAAAGCAAGAAATTCAGAGTCAGAGAAAGAGGAGTGAAGATGAAAGCAGAGATCAGAGTGATGCGATCGCTGGCATGAAAGATGGAAGGGGCCGTGAGCCAAGGAAGGCAGGCAGCCTCTGGAAGCAGGACAAGCAAGGAAACGGATTCTTCCCTAGAGCTTCCAGAGTGAACTGATGTCCTCTAGCCCTGCCGA